>NC_090935.1:1342485881-1342818697 GCF_040938575.1 Ambystoma mexicanum
GGGCCCAGCACCATGGTGGTGTGCCAGGGCCACCGGGACTTATAGGTGTTGCAGGGCAGGGCCCTGTGAGGCTGTGGAGATGCAGCCTGGGTGCCGGAGCACCTCAGATGCCGGCAGCATCTTGGATGGTGGGTGCCTGGGCTGGACCCAGGGCACCAGGCTGGTCTGGGGGGGGGGGGGCTGAGTCGGCACACAAGTCGCTGTGCGGTGCTGGAAGAGTACCCGGTCAACAGTTCGTGCTGAGGGCCCCTCCGCTGCAACTGTTGAGACCGGGTACTCTTCCAGCTCCGCACACTGACTTGTGTGCCAACTCAGCTCCTCTTATCAGCACCACCTGGCCTGCTGAAGGATATCTGGAGCGAGCCCAGTCAAGACACAACCAAAATCTGCTGACACTTTCCTAGTGGGACATTAACTCATTGGAGGGCGATGTTTTCTGGCTCTGCACTGTCCCCTCCTTGACAACATCCCATCCTCGTCGCCAGTGTAATATCTTGGTACCTGAAGTAACAACGGAAATAATAAACTAAGCACTACCACCTGTTTCAAGCTTAATAATAATAAAAAAAAAAAATTGAAAGTAGCACAACCCACACTGTAGGATCTCACATTCTCCCATATTGGACATGAAATAATGGGTATAAGGGTCACATCATGTAGGGTTCTTCTGCTTGTAGGTGGATATTTATAATCTGTTCAGGAATGCCAAATGGCATACACTAACAATGCCAGGAACTTGAAACACTTGTGTATGTGATAGGTGCGTTATAAATGCCATATCACATCATAACTCCACAACATGGCTTCAGGGCGCTACTTAAGTATAATTTTACAGAAAAAGAGTGTGAATTAAGTGACTGGGTCAAACAAGTGGCCAGTAGTTTGCATTACCAAATTTATCATATTCATACTGTGCAGTTATTTTGCCTGCAGATTACTGTTGTCCGGCATAATCATAATTTGGTAATTGATATAGCGCTTCATGCTGGAACCTTCCAGTTTGTAAGAGCTATACTTATCAGTGTTACCATTATGGCACTGAATTTATCAACCTGAGGAGGAGAAAGGGTGAAGTCTCCCCAACTGGGGTCTTGAACCCCTGCCACACTGTGTCAATAAGGTGAGCACTTTGCGGTTGAGCTGAAGAGTCGGCCCATTTCATTGGGACAGGTACACATATTATCCCAGGTCAAAAGAGATCTTTGTGGAACCCACTTGCGTATCTTCAAATTTTGGGAGGGTCGTTTCTGCCTTTCATCCTTACACAGTTGATGACATGAGTACTATTTAGTTTGGTAATAGTAACATCTGTTATCTACAGTGCAATGACATAGCCCTGGCCTCAACATCTGCTCTCTCCACTAGGCAGTGGTGAGTGGGCATCTGGCCTGTGCACAGGGCACGTGACTTGTGATGCCTTGCTAGTAACGTGCCACTTGACATTCATTTTAATTTTTTTCAAATTTAATTTGATGATTTTAACATTAGAAGTGAACGTCTGGGTGGGTGCATATTTTCAAGATACATAGTTACATCTCAAGACTACTTTGTTCCACCCGCACAATATTTTAACAGTAAATACGTGTCCCATTCTAATGGACAAATCATTTTTTAAATCCCTGCACCCCTCCCCTCCTCCTCTTGTCCTTGCTCAGGAGTCTTCCGGGCTTGGTGTTTGCTACAGTAAGCCATATTGGGCGGCGTGACGTTTATCTCTGGTTTTCATTGGCGTTATGAGTCAAAGGTAACGTTTGTGACAGGCATGGTGGATGGACACTACGAGGTTTGGTGCTCAGTCTCTGGTGGGGCAGGGTAAGTGCTGTTTTCATTCGTGTGATGAGTCACTCGTGGCAGGGTCAGTGATGTGGAGCGCCGTAAAGTCGCTCCAGTCTTCCTCATGTCGTGCGGCCTTGTAGTGGAGGGTTGCCGTTATTTTCTCCATTGTGTATATATTTATGGCAATTTGTAACCAGTACTTTTTATCAGGCAGGCATGGGGATTTCCACTTGATAACTAGGCCTGCTCTTGCTGCCAGTAGCAGGGGGGAGACTAGCCCCTTTACCCTTACCTCTTCTCCAAGGCCAAAAAGAATCAGGAGGGGGGAGAGTTCCCTTTCTATGCCGTCTAACTGCTTAATCCATCCCAGGACCTCTTGCCAATAAACTCGGACTTTGGGGCATTTCCACCACATATGCCAATAATCAGCGTCAACATTCATTTTTAACCCTGTAATAGCCTATAAACATCAGCCTAGTGCATGGGAACGTGCTAAAGACAACACTTGAATGAAGGAACTTCATAGCCCTTAGTTTATGAGGACCCTAGCCGTGCTTCACGAGTTAAAGTTGCAGGCCTGCCCTATCGAGAAATTCTGGCTACACCACTTCTTTCAGAGACTAGTGACCTTCATAAAATGGATGCGCAGGATGTATTTTCCCAGAATCCCTCAGGGGCAGACACCAGTAACGTAACCCCTAAAACAAAGGCTAGGCTCCAGTTCCTGCTTTGTTGTTTCATGCTGAAAGCCCCACATTCCTCTGGGCATGACTTTGTCTTTTGTGGGTCAGAAGGTAATCAGCTGCTCCCATCACTGCGCTGAGTCATGGGTAATCAGCTGCTCCCATCACTGCGCTGAGTCATGCACATTGCATCTCTGAATCACTTCCCCCCAGGCTTCTGGAATAATCGTCCACTAAGCGTTCTTAATGCAGACAAAATGCCTCATATGGCAAGTGCATGTTGCATATCTCCTGATCCCCCCCAGCTGTGTCGTGAGAGCAGTGTGTTCACTATGCCTATTGGAACACAGAAAGGAGACTGTAATAAGGTTTGCAACTTCCAACAAACGTTTCCCCCGGAAAGGGGGTCAGAGCCCAGTTCCCAGAGCCCTCCCACCCGGACACCTAAAATTCTAGACCTTTCATTGGTCACGTGGAATGAAACATTGGAGCTTCTACACACGAGAATGGGGAATAATGGCAGGAAAAAGGAAAGATTGAAAACTGTAAAACTAGCGTGGGAATGTCCAAACAAATTGCAAACTTGCAGCAACATATGATATGATAAGTCATTTATAACTCGCCTGTACACAAGTCTTTCTAGGCGCAACAAGACAAGGAGGGATTGCCAGAAGGAGGACAAAACAACAATCTTACTAGGCTTTGTGTCATTCAGATCGCAAGTGTGGGGAGGAGGGAGGGGAGAAGTGCCAGGGGTGGGGGCGGGTGGAGCGAGTGTGGGTATCTCAATAAGTGCTGCTGGAGGGTAGCTCCTAAGTGCAGAGAGACAAGGGACTGTAGGGTTGCAGCTACAGACCCTTAAATGCTGGGAGAACCCGGAGGCAGTGCAAGGGCAACTGGACATGCAGGTGACGATGGAAGACAACAAAAATAGAGGAGGCACACCGATAACTCAGGCAGGGTCCTCCTCCCTCCCCTCTGGGCAAGGGGGAGGTTTTCAGCAAAGCACGGCAAAATTGCTGCAAAGCCTGCAAAGGGCAAACAAAAGAAAGGGGCCGCCCCTTGTAACCAGTGGGCGTCTTGCTGCAGGAAACCTCCAGCCCCTGCAGAAGGACGCCTGCCACCGAGAAGGAAGGAATTTTCGTTCCACCTCTCTCGCCCTTAGTGCACCGAATGTTCGTGGGGAACCTAGTGCTAAATCCTTCGTAGACCACTTGATTCTGGGTCAGGGTTTTCGTAAGTAGCAGAGCAGCTACCTCGCTGCGATCTATTGAAAGTCATCCTCTGAGCCAAGCAGGGAACATGAGCTGGGATTAGACCGTCGTGAGACAGGTTAGTTTTACCCTACTGATGATGTGTTGTTGCAATAGTAATCCTGCTCAGTACGAGAGGAACCGCAGGTTCAGACATTTGGTGTATGTGCTTGGCTGAGGAGCCAATGGGGTAAAGCTACCATCTGTGGGATTATGACTGAATGCCTCTAAATCAGAATCCACACTAAACCGTAACAATATCGCAGCGCTGTGGAGCCTCGGTTGGCCCAGGATAGCCGGCCTCTGGGCTGGTGCATAGAGCCGCTCGCCTCGGGACTCTAGTGTGGACAGAAGGCGCTGCAAGCTGGACAGCAAAACAGGAAGAGTTGACAGCCAGCGAATACCGGATATGGTGGCACGGGGTGCCCTGGAGGAGATGGGCTCGGCTGCATGGACATATTTGCAAATTGCTGGGTAAGCGGCAAAAGCCGGAGGTCTTGGTCATACATCTAGGGGGTAATGGTTTGACAAGCATGGGGAGGGGGGCTTTGATGAGGGAGATGATGTTTTCATTACAGGAGTTATCAGTACAGTTGGGTGAGACCGAATTTGTGTGGTCGGAAATAATTCCAAGGCAGGAATGGAGGGGCGCTGAGAGCTACTCAGCTGTAGAAAAATCAAGTAGAAAATTGAACTGCGCAATGTCAAGATTCTGCATGGGCAGAGGTTTTACACCGATCAGGCACGGCTTGGTCAACTTGAAATCCCCTAAATATTATCTAAAGGATGGAGTACATTTGTCGGCGATGGGGATGGATCTCTTTTATTGGAATGTTTGCACAAAGCTCTTGGAAATATGAAAGGGGAAAGTGGGGAACCGCGGTGGACAGTAACCCACCTTTGGCGTGGCGGTGTTTGGGCGACCAATGACAAGAGACAGACTCTGAATGAGCCAGGAGAAAGCCGGAAGGGTCTTCGCTCTTCTCAGGACCAGTGCCTCTTGGGAGCCTAAGTGGCAGGGGTGTCTGGTGGTAGCAATAAGGGTTCAGCTTCCCCCGAACAAAAGGCACCCTCCCCGCCCAGGAACACCTGCAAGGGCAGGCGAGGCTTAGGCACAGAGGGTTGGGAGAGTTGGGCCTACTGTGGACTTTGTGGGAAAAAAGGGGGAAGCAGGTTGTTGAACATGGAGCAGTCTCTGCACCTTCAGAACTATTTTCACTATTGTGTGCAGTGTGTTTTATGATGTTGTGAAAACAAATCTGCGGCCTTTTTATGCCAAAAAGAAGATAAGTCTCATTCTGCACCTTACTGGGGGAAAAGAAAGGAACGGAAGAAGAGCAAGTATGTTTGTTGGTACAAAATGGACAGATTCACAGGTTATGCAGGAGCCTGGGCCCGAGTTTCAGTGGGTGGTCATGTGACCACTGTGTGCGGAGCAGTCAGGGACATCAGCAGGGGAGAGGAAGAGAGAAGGCGGAAGCGAAAAGGAAGGTCTTGAGTTGCTTCCGGAACTGGAGGTGGTTCTGCTCAAGTTCAAGAGAGGCAAATGTTTAATCAGGGGCACCAACTTCATGTTGGGGGTGCGGGGGGGGGGGGTTTGCGGGTGCCCCTAAAAGAAATTACCATTTAAAGTATAGGGTCTTTACCACCCGCGTACTCGGCAACTCTGTGTGCAATCAAACGTGTAAGGGAAATGTGCAAAGAGTCAGTTGTTTGAAAAGATCCAGCTCAATGGCTTTCTATGAAGGCCGAGCTAGGTTGAAGAAACATATCTTACAGCACCCTGCAATTGGGTCGAACATCAGTCAACCAACAATCTTCCCCTTTTTATTGTATTAATTTTTTATTTTGTAGTATCAGGCTTTTGTAACATGCTACATGGTGAGCATTCCACTTCACAGAGAAAGTGATAGCGAGGGGAGGCGGACACGGGCACAAAGGGGGCAGGGGGTGGGGGGTGCTGTTCATGACTCATTGGCAGGCGGCCTCCAGGGAACATCTCCCATGGGTACGACATCTGGAAGAACAAGGATGCCGGACTGCCTGTGGCGAAGTGCTTTGGTGGACGGTTCTCTTGTGCCCGTGTTTGCTCATAATGGGGTCATGGAGGTGAGCATGACCAAAGAGGGGTGCTGCTCAAGTTGCTCATGTGTGAACCCCCGCCCCTTAAACAAATTCAGGTATCACAGATCAATCCTCAGTGTTTATAAGGCACATTTGTGGGGAATGGGGGGGGTGCTCCTTCATTGGGATTTTACCATGAAAGCACATGTGAGCAGGTTTACCAGCCATGTTCTTAACCGTGAAGTCTAATGGAGTGTCCAGTATGTATGGCCACTCTAAGAGCTTCCACTCAGCCACAGGAAATGGTCGCCATCACAGCAGACCTCACATTATATCTCAGATGTATGGTTCCACTTCATGTACTTTGCAGCCAGCTGTGTGGGAGACTAGGGCTATTTACCTCAGGTAGGACAATGGGTCCAGCAAGGCTATTATGCACATGCTCAGTCACGAATGCTACGATCTGTGAGTCTCCCGTGCCCCCTCCCCCTCCCAGCAGGGCTATGTCAACGGTGCTCTGAGGCAGAAATGGCAGCGAGCTCCTTGACTGAAGGAAGACGTACGTGGATATTTTAGGCGTCGGATTCATATATGTACGCCGGGGAAACACCTTGTACCTGCCAGTTGCATTTGTTTCTGTTCACGTTGCTGACGCCATGTTTGGGTGGATTTGCACTAGCGCTGTGGGAGGAGGGGACCTCTGGGCCTTGCCTGGTGCTTCTCAGAGGATCCTCTCTGCCCGGAGCAAGGGAGTACCACCCCTGTCCTCTCTTCAGCCTCTTGCCCTCGGCTGGGATTCATCGCCAGAGAGTCACACCTGACCAGCCTCACCAAGCTTTAAAAGCAAGAGAGTCACACCTCTGCAGCCTCACCAAGCTTAAAAGCAAGAGAGTCACACCTGAGCAGCCTCGCCAAGCTTAAAAGCAAGAGAGTCACACCTCTGCAGCCTCACCAAGCTTTAAAAGCAAGAGAGTCACACCTGAGCAGCCTCGCCAAGCTTAAAAGCAAGAGAGTTACACCTCTGCAGCCTCACCAAGCTGTAAAAGCATCATGGAACACCCTGACTGTTTCCCCAAGTTAGCGGCTGACTGTACTTGTTCATGGTTTGAGGGCACTGGTGTGGTCCCCTTTTCTGTTCTTTGAGGCAGTAGTTCACGCAAGTATTGTTTTTGTGTCAATGAGTTGCTTGTAAGGAAACCACAGTACAGTTTGAGATCAGCAGTACTGTTAATGGGTTTAAGCAAACGCCTACCAGTGAATGTTTTGTGACATTGGCCCTCATTCCGAGTAGGGCGGTAAGGGATACCGGGCACCGGTAAGGAAACCAGTGCCGGTAATCCCTTACCGCCCTACTACGAGGTCCCTTAGCGGGTCCCTTCCTTAACGCCTGGTCTGACCAGGTGTTAAGGACGGGACCCGTTAAGGGACCTGGGTGCAAATAAATGGCTTGGCATACGCCGGCCTGTTATTTGCGCCCTCCCCATTCCCATTGAGCCCGTTGGGGGCTCAATGGGAATGGGGAATGGTTTGGTAAATGGGGATTTAACGGTCCCTCCAAGGTCGGAATGGGCCGGTAAGTCCCCATTGAACCAAACCGGAGTCGGTACCGGTATGGGAGGCAGTCATGACGGAAATAGCGCCATGACTACCACCATACTCGGAATGAGGGCCATTGTGTTGCAAGCTAAGTGAAACAGACTAGGGGCAGGTAGGCCACTCACAAGACTGTCAAGGAGCAGTTCACTGGACACCATTGGCAAAACCCTACTAAAGAAAGTAAACCCAACGCTTGGCCTATGTCTTCAATGAGTAAGACAGAATTAGGCACATACATCGTTGTATATTTTCCACCATTACGTTTAGTGAGCCCCAGGAGTAACCCTTAGCTTTATTGACTAGAGACCTCCTTGGTAAGCGCTCATGTCACCCTCATGCTGTCGCAACCACCAACTCTATTAGTGAACTCAGGCTTGCGAGTGTTTCCGGATGTACGAAGTTAAGGCGTGCTTCATTATTCCAGACAGACGGGCAATGGACACTCGGGGGCGTCACTGCCGCCCTGCTGGAGTAGTGTTGTCATGATGCATGCAGCGCTGCGCACCTGAATGTAAACCAGCCCTTGCATATGGATCCTGGGTTGTCTGCTTGAGTGGTGAGGTGAGAGTCTAGGTCTTCTCTGAATCTCCTTTGCTTCTGTTGAGGTCTAGAGCTTTTGTTCCATAGTTTTGATCCGATGGCAGAGATTGCTTGCCTACCTGTTCTTCAATCTTTGCATAGTGGTACGCTGTTTCTTTGCTGATCTGATGTTCCTCGGGTCCACCTACGGTTTCAAGAGTTTCCTTATATAACCTGGGGCAGGGCCATAGTATTGTGCGTACTTCAAAGGATCCTAAAAGTGATCTGCTGTCCCAATGGGATCCGTTGGTGGGATTCAAGGGCTGGAGAGCCATGATCCCTTCTTCTTACTTCACGGTCAGTCCTGCTGCTCTGCCGTTGCTCAGATAAACCATGATATGAAGCCTTTTGCAATGTGGTGCAACGAGTACCCGTTGGCTGGAGGTCTGCAGAGGCTGGGTACCCAATCAAAGTCTGAATGGTTATTATGATCTCTGGGTCTGAAGGACCCAGGGAACGCTGTTGCCGTGGCTACTAATAGGCCAGAGCATAGACGCAGCTTGCTGATAGTACATTGCTATCCGGCACGGGAAACAAAGGGAGCCTGTGTGAATTTCTCCACCGGGGAAAAACGAGCATTGGCAATGCCAAGAGTTTGGGCTTTTGTGTACATATGGTAAAGTGACTTGCCAGGCACAGCCATAATGGTATTAACTACCCATTGTTGGTAGCAGGTGCAAAATGGTGCGAGAACATGGGCATCTAATAGCAGTGCCTGGCAAAAGCTTAAAGCGTATGCCAATGCTTGTTTTTAACAAGGACATGCAGAGTGCTTAAACATCGAGTGGCTGAAGGCAGGCCTGGTAGGACAGGGTGTTCACAACTCCAATTAATTAATTAACTCTCAGAAGACTACTTTGAACATAAACTGGCAGGCACTTTTGAATGCGAAGTCTGATGGAAGGGCTTGTGTAAAGCAAGCCCAGAGAGTTCCCCTGAGGAGGTGTTTTGGGCGGGCAGAGGCAGGGATGGGTGAGAATGGCCATAGGGATTAGCATGGCCATGGACAGTCAATGGGTGGGCACATAACCGAATAACACCTACAGACTCTGTGGCCCTCCTCATGTCATTCTGGTCAGGGTCTCTTTTGATTCCCAATCCACTCCTACTCCTTCCAAACTGTACTAACTGTACTCCAATGCAATAGTTTCAGCACATAGGTGTCGCAAGCAACACCTAATAGCCCAAAATAAAACAAGAAGTGTGTGCCTCACCTTTACAAGGAATGTTATTCGGGTGTTTCAGAAGCTCATTGTGCTCCAGAATCATTTTCTTTACATCTTGGATGTACAGCTTCCTAACAGCAAGTCGAACTCTGAAGTGTTCACTTCAAGCATCAGGCTGTTCGTGAGCCTAATTCATAGTTAGACATCCGTCTGTGTTTGTTGATGTGCTGCAACTTTCAAGAAAAAGACATTTCTGGAACACGAACGCTTTAGTCACAAGTAGATTGCTGTTTGAGGGAGCCGAGTGGAGGCTTGGGGAAGGGGGCACGCACTGCCAGTATTAAAAATGTAAGCTCACTGGGTGCCTTTGAAAGTGCTCTGAAGAAGCTTTAAGGAGCCACATACTGCATGTAGGCAATACATAGTGAATTGAACACATCTCTGCATTACATACCGTTCACCATTAACATAACTCATGTATATTTGAATCAGTGACTGTCAGTGCCTTATGGATTATAAATATATTTCATATTTTTGCCAGGACGGGGTGAGGACACATGCAGCGGCTGGCGGGGGGGCGGTCTGGATTCGATTTTCGTCGAGGTGCGGGCACGTGCAGCAGCTGGGCACAGCTAGAATCGAATTTGGCCGTACCGAGTTGCTGAATGTATTTTCGCCTTGTCCTGCCAGAGCTCAAGTTTGGCGGTGCCCAGTTGCTGCATATGTTTTTGCCTTGTCCTGGCAAACATCGAATTTAGCTGTGCCCAGTTGCTGCATGTTGGCACCTGTGTTTTTATATATATATATTTTTTTTTCTTACTGTTTTATTCTGTTTTCTCCTCCTCTCCCTTCTCCCTTCTCCCTCTCTCTTCCCACCCTCCTTTACTTTTTTCTATGGACTGTAAGAATGTCATTGTATTTCCCTTCTTCCCTCCCTTGCCGTGAAGCGCTTGAAACACATTGTGTATAGGCGCTATATAAATAAACTATCATATCATGTGTTTTCAGCTTGTCCTGCCAAAAATCGATTTTAGCTGTGGCATCTGCAGCCTCTACCTCCTTCCCCCTGCTTCTTCTCCTCCTCCCTTCCCCACCCTCCCCCACCCTCTCTGCTAGCACTCTCCTATTCTTCTATCCTCCTTGTATAGTTGGTGTATTGTCCCTCCTTCTGTTTTCAACCCCATCCCCATCTCCCCTCCACCCTACGTGCCCATTCCCTTATACCTTAAAACTGCTTAACTACTCAGAGCGTAGTAATGCGCAGTAGTCTACCTTTCCTACACTCCTCTTCCCTTCCACCCACCCACCCCCTCCACTGTATTTATATCATGCCGCTATATAACTGTATGCACTGTATTGTAGCCTGTCTGTTCTACCCAGCCCCCCCCCACCCTCCTTTACCCTATTTGTGTAAGGCACTTTGAAAAACTAAAGATTGTCACCAGACATGAAAGAGTTATCTTCCCTGTTGTATGTATTATTTGCACTTATTCCTGCACTTACCCTGCTCTGTGCAGGCCTGTATCATTCAGAAAGTCAAGGGCTCTGAATGACAGTTTTCCCCCTCTGTTATCCCCACCCCCTTGAGCGCTTTTAAACACTTCTCTGTATATAGGCGCTATATAAATAAACAATAAATAAATAAATACATGTTTTTCCATAATCAAAGGTCTTCCATGGCTAGAAGGATGTAAACTGCACCCTAACGCTTGTAGGCTGCATTAGCTAATCAAATTCCTTGATTCGGGCAGCCTTTACTGCTGGCATTTAGAATAGATTGGATGACAGCATCGAAAGAATGTTGATTACTGTGTGAAATGTCTTAGTGGTGTCAGCCCCCATTGGCGCCCACCCTCACCCTCTTTGTTGTGAGATGATGACATTCCCTGAGAACCTAAACCTGAGTTGCTAATAAATAATAGCCAGACAACAGTTTACATTTTTGGAAACATAGATCACAATTTATTGGAGCGTACAACACAAGGGGCAGTCCCAGCCCTAAAGCATCATGGTTCACGACCATCTATACCAAAAAACCTAACCCCCAAAAAAGTGAGGCAAAAAGATCTGAATGTTCTCGGTGTCCCCTTGCCGCCCAGTGCTGTCGCAAGGCACCAGACATCTGCTCCAGATCACAACTGCACAGTTCTGCCACCTCGGGCCACTGCACATGAAGATGAGGAGTCTCCAGTGTCCATAAGGGATCCAATGCCCGTCGTCTGAGTTTGGCTCGAGTGCAGCCATCAGGAAACCAGCCCACGGTTCAAGCAGCAGCATACTCCTCCCTGGCTAGGATGGCCCCGAACTCCGCTTGTGACAGAAATGGAAAAATTAATACAAAATAACGCAACAAATTCTGAACACTTTAATTTTCTTCACCACTTACACCTCAAAATCCGCTGAAAACAAAATAAACCATCTTACATACTTTACACATGTTAAAACTGGTACAGCAGATCAAAACCAAGTCGTATTACCCAACTTACACCTTGAAATCCGCTGAAAACCTAATAAACAATTGTACAAATCTTACACATCTTTAACATGTTGTACCGTGGCTATACAATCTGGCAATTTTACCTAATTCTAACATGACCTCCGCATGAAGCAATTCACAACTACAGCGTGTTATCCCAAATCCTCCATCCAAGGCTACCCTCGTTGTCCGCCATGCATGGTCCTGCCTGCTCTGAGCAGGCTGCTGAGGTTGTGGGAGGGTGGGTAAATCTGGCGGGGGGGACTGGCAAGAGGCTGTGGTCCAGTCCGCCTCGCCTTATAACCAGTCCCCAGGGCAGGCCGAAGTGCATGCCCTGGGAACGGCAAGCCCCCGCCTCCTGGAAGGGTGCTGGGGGATGTGCCATTGGGGGAGGAAAGGGAGAGAGAGGGGGGGCAGCCAGAAGGGCGTCCCGCTATGTGCGACATCCTTCGAGCGCCCCCTGCAGGGGCTGTGATCTCCTCTTAGTGGTGTCAGCCCCCATTGGCGCGCACCCTCACCCTCTTTGTTGTGAGATAATGACATACCCTGAGAACCTAAACCTGAGTTGCCAATAAATAATAGCCAGATAACAGTTTACATTTTTGGAAACATAGATCACAATTTATTGGATCATACAACACAGGGGGCAGTCCCAGCGCTAAAGCATCATGGCTCACGACCATCTATACCAAAAAGCCTAACCCCCAAAAAAGTGGGACAAAAAGATCTGAATGTTCTCGGTGTCCCCTTGCCACCCAGTGCTGTCGCAAGGCACCGGATATCTGCTCCAGATCATAACTGCGCAGTTCTGCCACCTCGGGCCACTGCGCATGAAGGTGAGGAGTCTCCAGTGTCCATAAGGGATCCAATGCCCGTCGTCCGAGTTTGGCTTGAGTGCAGCCATCAGGAAACCAGCCCACGGTTCAAGCCGTGGCATACTCCTCCCCGGCAAGGACTGTCCCAAACTTTGCCACGCTTTGGGGGTGGCCCCTCCGCTGCACCCAATGCCCCCATGCTCCAAACAATTTACCATCATTCTTAAGTGCACCCAGCCTTCAAAAGTGTCCCCAGGATGGCCGTGAGGAACAGGTTGTACCCCTTCTCTGATAGATGCACATTGTCACTCACATAGTGGGAAGGGGGTGAATTTAATAACGTGTGCCTTACAAAACCAAAGCCGTTTGCCTGTGTAAATCTTTCAATCCCTTTGTTGCGCCTGCGCCTAGACTTCTCCATGGCCCTCTGTGATCCCCCCCCCCCCGCGCCATTGCAGCCTGGGCACCATTTCCGACCATATAACTTCTATCCCCGGCAATTCCTGAGCCAGTGCCCGCAGACCCACCTGGAGCTGTGCCCATAACCATCCCCTTCCCATGGTGGCAAAAGTCATTGCCACCTAAACGTACCACTAGCACCCTAGGAGCCGGCCTCCATTGCAAGTGCCTGTGGACGGCTGGTAGCAGTGAGTGCCGCTGCATCCCTGATGTACCCAACCACACAATTCTGTTCACATCCATTCCCAGGTTGGAACGCAATTGCAATTGACGTGCAGCGACCTCCGCCCGTGTCACAAAGGAATATCCTACAATCCGTACTGTATCATCTGTGGGTAAAATATTGTCCATGAGTCTGAGAAAAACATATACTGTATCATCTGTGGGTAAAAATTATCAATGAGTCTGCAATACAAATAAACAATAAATAAATACATCTTTTTCCATAATCCAAGGTCTTCCATGGCTAGAAGGATGTAAACTACATCCTAACGCTTGTAGACTGCTTTAGCTAATCAAATTCCTTGATTTGGGCAGCCTTTACTGCTGGCATTTAGAATAGATTGGTTGACAGCATCGAAAGAATGTCTATTACTGGGTGAAATGTCTTACTCAGGAAAAATACCCTCAGTAATGTTCCGAATCGCTGCCCTAGCTTCTCAATTTCCCCATCGCGGGTACGGCCAAACACAGACATATTTTATTCTGCCCTACGCAGGTCTAAATATCCCATCACTGGGGAGTTTCAAGCAGCAGTTGGAAGTCAGTCAAAGAGGGGCTAATTTTCATTTTCCAAATAGGATCCAAGTGGGCAACAGCAAAGAAAAGCACAAGAAAACAACATGTGTATTGTAAGGGAAGGCATTGGAACCAAGAAACGGTCACGTATCATTGAAAGAAACCACCTTGTACAGCATTGTTGTGTTGAGAGGGAAAGTTGGAGAATAATTGCGGATTGGGTCTGCCCACGGGGTGGGTGCAGGCAAAGGCAACGCTAACGGAAAGGTGCCAGTCTCCGCTTGGCACCTAGCTTCTGAGTCTTTTCTTAAAGCACATATGCTCACCTCAAGGATGCGGCTGCGGCTGCGCAACAGAAAATGACATATCCGAGTGTGGTTTAAACTCTGAAGATAAAGAAACTTGTCTGTTTTATAATTTGAAAGACAGAGCAGAAGAAAATGAGAGATGTACATTCTCCAGGCAAGGATGGCAGAGATCCAGCTTTTCTTGTGTGTATTGAGACAAGAAAAAAACCTTGAACGAATTTTAACACATTTACACAACAAATACATTTTTTATCTAAGAGCAAACACAATGTACTTTCAATAGGTGGTTCCTTCTAACAAGTGACATATGGAAGCCTCTCCCTTTTCCATGCTGTGCCAGTAGGAAAAACATGTGCAGTTTTCAATCTGGATGTATGCATATAAAAAGAAAAGGAACGCAAGAAATATTTTTATAAGTTAAATACTATGGTAAATCCGTTTTTTAACATTAATTAGTGTTCTTGTGAAATCGTATATTACATATATTTGAAATTTTCTCTACATATAAACAGAAAATATAAATGGAAAAAATGCGGCAATCGTCTGCAAATGTATCAATTTATTTGGAAGATGCATATATTTGCCATTTAAAGATGGCCACTAATTTCGGCTTGTTTCCATAGAGCTTCCTTAGAGACAGTCATCCAAGATGGTCGCGACCACAGAATAGCTCAGAGCTAAAAGTGTTCCCGAGACGGGCAGGAATGGATGGGATTAACCATAGGGATTAGCATGGCTAGGGGCAGGGAATGGGAGGGATCAATAACCAAACATCAAAATACACTGTGTGCCCCTCCTCAACTGTCATTTGGTGTGTGCCCCTTGTCACAAGCCATACTCTCTATGTACACATGAATCAGTATTTGAATGCAATAGTTTGGGCGTAAGCGACAACTAATAGCCCAAACTAATGAATGTGTCTGGTTCCTTTTCCATGCTGTCTGGAATTTCTAACACCTTCTGGAAAAATCCTGCTGGTGCTAAATCTGGATTTTGTGGTGATTTTCAAGTCAGCGAATGCTCATGTTTCTTAACAATTTCAGAGTGCTAAAATCTGATTAGTATCATTGATTCAGTTCCATCTTGAATGAGAGGGGGGAAGGGCACCTATCATCACCACACGCATCTCATTGTGGCTGCGGTTTTACACTTGAAGACAATCTAGGAGAGCTTATCAGAGCTACAAGGGAGCCTGATACCACTTTGCCTGCCTGTGCTGTGGAGCCTGCACATTGAACATGTTTGTTTTTCCTTGAAAATTAGGGTAATCTGGCACCATGGATATTGGCAAGGTAAATTTGAACAAGATCATGCATGGAGTCAGCACTCATTAGCATTATTCGCTCAGAAATCAATACCATATACAGACTAGCACCCAGATTATGAAGGTAAGAAAATTATTACAGACATACTGGGCCTCATTACGAGTCAGGCGTTAAGTGGTTAACGGTGGCGTAAACGGCGCCGACCCTTAACGCCTGATTACAAGGTCCCTTAGCGCCATGATGATTTTAACGCCTGCTTTTTGCAGGCATTAAAATCCATGGCGCTAAGGGACCATGGTGCTAATTACGCCACCGTAATTTACGGTGGCGCAATTAGCGCCTTCCCCACTCCCATTATGCCCTATGGGGCAAAAATGGGAATGGGGAAGGGTAAAATGGGAAATGGGTGTTTACCGCCCCACTCACCTTGGAATGGGCCGGTAAATCCGCCATCCACCATGGTGTAAACATAGTTTACACCATGAAACATAGTTTACACCATGGTGGTAAGGGTACGACCCAGGCGGTAACTTACCGCCTGGGTCGTAATGAGGCCCACTGAGAGAAATGCACGGTAGCACTCAGAGGTCCCATATGTTGAAACTGACTCCCAACAATCTCATCACCCACAATTGCTGTTGCACATGCAGTGCGTACTTTGGGCCTGATCACGAGTTGTGTGGTAGCCCTTAAATACAGCGGTAATATTGTTACCGCTGCATTTAAGGGTCCGCCCAATCTCGAGTCTGGCGTGTTTACCTCCAGCTTTAAACTGGGGGTAAACACGCTGAAAAAATACCAATTTTCTGTGCAATTAATTTGTATTTGTTTTAGTTGTAAAGCGCACCTGGCCCCAAGGCATCTGGGAGCATATCTTTTGTTACAGTTACATATGGACAGAGGTCCAAATTACAAGTATTTACATAATAGCATGAACGGGAAGTAAACAGTCTGAATAAATAGTAGGCAGGAAAGTAAATGGTAGTACATAACGGAATCAACTGGAAAAGGAGGTAAAAAAGCACGATTTTAGAAAGAGCAGATGGAAGGACCAGAGGTAAGTGATCTGTAGTGTGGTACAGAGGTGATGTGGAGTGTACATTTTATACATCTTGGGTTGCCAGCCATATCTTGGTTTTCTGATTAAAAGAGTGGAAGGATGGGTCATTCCCGATAGGATTGGGCAGGGAGTTCCAAAGTTTAGTGGCGAGGACAGGGAAGCTCACCCCGCCAGCTTTTTGAAGTTTGTATCTTGGTACGGTGAGGCTGTGAGATTGGGCAGATCTCAATGGCGTGTGGAAGAGTGATGGACAAAGCGGTTTACCAGGTAAATGGGGGCCTGATTATACATTTATGTGTGAGAGCGAGCGTTTTGAGTGATATTCTATGGCTGACTGGTAACCAATGAAGGCTTCGCCTAGTGTCTGAGATGTGTGAAGATCTAGGGAAGTTGAGGGCAGCCCTAATAGCATTATTTTGAGTAACCTGGAGTTTTTTTAGGTTGCGTTGACTAGTCCCTAGGTACAGAGTATTGCAGTGATTTAATTTATACATGACCAATGTCCTGATGAGGGTGGTGCAATTAGGTGTGGTAAGGAAAGGGCGACAGGCTGAAATCAGTTTGCAGGTGCATGCTGAGGCTGCAATGACAGCGTTGGTTTGTCTATTGAGCGAGAGTGTGGAATCCAGATAGATTCCGAGGGTTTTGGTATTATTCGAGACCTGGGTGGTGTTACCATCAATGTTAAAGGCTTTGAAAGACGGGTCCAGTCTGTTAAGACGGTATTGTGAGCCAAGGATGAGGAGCTCCATCTTGTCATCATTGAGACAAAGCTCATGTTGGGCCATCCAAGCCTGTATGACTTGATATATCCCATTCAAGGCCTTGGTGTCTCTAGTGTGGTCACCTGTAATGGGAATGAGTATCTGGGGGTCATCAGCATAGTTGGTGTATGTGACACCCAGATAGTCAAGTATGTCGAAAAGAGGTTTAGTGAACACATTATAGAGTGTGGGTGAAACACAAGATCCATGAGGGACCCCACATAGAACTGGTGATGGTTCACCCGAGGCGAATGGGGAGAAGAGCCTCATGGGCGTATTGTTCAGGAACGATCTGATCCAAGTGGTGGCTTTGTCCGAGAAATGAGCAGCAGTTGTGAGATGTTGGCTGAGGATGTGGTGGTTGACCGAGTCAAAAGCCACTGATAAATCGAGAAGAAGTAGCAGGGCTAGTTTATCCTTATCTTTGAAGTCCTCAATTTGTGTTCTAAGGTCGATAAGTGCAGTCTCAGTTCCGTGCTTAGGGCGGAAACCAGATTGTCTAAGGCCAAGGAGATTATTAGATTCAAGGTAGTCCTGTATCTGCAGATAAGCCGCACGATCTAGGATTTTGAGTAGGAAGGGGGCGGTGGTGATGGGCCTATAGTTAGTGGGTACGCTTGCGTCCAAGGTAGGTTTTTTAAAAAGGGGAATGACCCACACGTCATTGAGGTTGTCAGGGACAGTACCAGTATTGAAAGAAGAATTAATAAAGGCCGTGATGAAGGGGGCTAGTTCGTGAACAGCTTCCTTGATAATAGGAGCGGGGCATGTATCACCCTGACAATTAGAAGGTTTAAGCTTACTGATGATACTTTCAACTTCTGAGATGGTAAGAGAAACGGGGAGGTTGTAGGATTGTGTAGTGTATTGTTTTGAAGGCAATTTATTTTGTTGTTAATTTTTTACTGGAGCATGGCTACCTTATCAAAGATTGCTTTTTGGATCTTGGTACATCAAGCACTGTCTTTGCTGCAGGTGTCAGGAGGGGAGGAGGTGATTCTAACTCCTTCAAGATTTTGAATAGCTCCTTAGTGTTGGATTTAGCTTGTGGAATGCGTGTGTTGTAGATCTCTTTTTTAGCTTGTAAGATAGCTTCCTTGTAGTTGAGAGTAGCCACAATCACGGATCGCCATAGGTCGCAAGTGTGGCCTCTGAGGTCTCCCTTGCGACCTCTGTAGTCTCCCTTGCGACCTCTAAAAAAAAAATACGTTTTTTTTTTGCAATGCGAGCTCTTAGTCTGTGGCCAGCACCATGTGGCTCTTTAATTCAGGAGTGGCTGGCTTTCTTGTTCAGGCCCCTTAAAAAAAGAAGAAAATAAGAACATGAGGGCAACACTTTCAGCACTGAACCTAACCTAAATAAGAAAGAATAGGAATGCCAAAAAAATGTGTCTTTCTGGAATTCTATACAATAATTGCTAGACTCATTAAAGGTTTATTTCAGGCACACTTCAGGGGGTGAAGTCACTGATTTAGTCTGGTCTCAAATGCCTCAACTCAGCCTTTCATCCTTCTGAGGTCGGTAAATGGGTACCAACACAGGTTGGGTGATATTGGGTGTATATTTCTTCTATGTAAAGCGCTTAAGCGCAAGTGCTATATAATAACACATCATTATCATTTGGTCATGGACGTCTGCTTGCAATCACAGTCATTTGGTAATATGGGCCTATACACACTGATCTTAACGATACATATGGCGATCCATTCAGGTATGAAATGTACATCACATTATAGTGATATCGTAACCACATTTTCCGTAGTGTACAATGCTATGTGATGCTGCTTGTTTTGTCAACAGGTGAAAGGTCGTGTTCCGTCGCTTCCCGCGATATCACTTCGGGTGGGGTCAAATGACATCACTTCCTGTGATGTCATCGGGGGGTCAAGGGTCGTGTGATGTCACTTCCGCTACCCCTGGCATTTTGGTGAAATGATGTCCCAGGCCACAATGAGGATGTCTTTGTTGGATTGGCAAGGGAGACTTTTCCACTGGGTTTCAGCCGTTCGCTTTTCTTTGCGTAATGCTCTCAGTTGTGGGGTGAACCATGAGTTGAGGTGCGCTTGCTGTTTAGGTTTCCTAAGTTTAGTGGGGCTATATTATTTATGGCTTTGAGCATGGTGCAGTTGTAGGCATCCACAAGGGTGCTAGGGTCGGTGCATGATCGTGCGATTTTGTTAAGTGTGGGCAGAATGATGGGGAGAAGTTTGTCGCGTGTGATGTCCTTTTTGTTTCTAGTAGATATGGCAGGTGAGATCTTGTTTAGTAAGCATGTCAGAGGCTGGGATGTTAAATGTGATAATGTGGTGGTCAGAGCATGCGCATGGAGTGTTAGGACAGATTTTAGGATAGCTTACTTTTGACAGAGGAAAAAGCTAATTTGTTCGATATCCTGATGAGCTCATTTGTTGTTTTTTAGGGTACGGAAATTATGATAGTGGTAGAGTTCAGAGAAGGTTTTCTTTCATTTCAAATAAAGAGTTGTCTTGAAACATGTCCTCTTGTCCATTTCCTATAAATGACCTACCACACATTCCCGAGGAAATGGCCCGGAGGAACTACAGATGGGCCCTGCTGGGAATGGGCTGAAGATATATTGAGAAAAGCACACCAGGTAAGGCTTAAAGGACTTTGGGGAAACTCATAATCCTCCACGCTCAGTGGCGGACAATAGTAGGCTTCATGTGATTGGTTGCAGGCATGGAGGGCGAGTGGCTCTCAACAGTCAGCATTCCATCCACACACAACCTAACACTAAGGCATGTTTTTACATAAGCAAGAATATAATTTCACATGGTTCAGCAAACTCGTCCTCCATATTAAGCTTACACACCTTTGTTAATAAATACAATATTGTTCCTTAGTGACTCATATACACTGTCAATGCATAACCTGGGCATTTGTCCATCTTTGTACCAACACTCTTGCTCATTCTACTTGCCCCTTTGCTACCCCACCCAGGAAAGGCTCAGATTTTTTTTCACAACATAATAAACTGAAAACACTGCAAACACATTTTTGTGAAAATAGCTCTGAAGGTGCTGCGGCTGCTCCATGTCCAAACCTTGCTTCCCCCTTTCCCAACCAAGTCCACAGTAGGCTAGAGCTTCCCCAACCCTTCTTGTCTAAGACCCACATGCCCTTGCAGGTGTTCCTGGGCTGGGTGAGTGCCGTTTAGCCAAGGCCTCCCAAGAAGCGCTGGTCTCGAGAAGAGCAAAGACCCTTCCGGCTTTCCCACGGCTCATTCGGAGTCTGTATCTTGCCACTGGTCACCAAAACACTGCCTCGCCGTTCTGCATCAGCAACAACCAGGCTTTGCCATTCCGCCGTCCTATAAGCAGGGTGGGTGGGAGGAAAACAAAATCACAGCAGGTCCTTCGGTGCGGCGGGCGTCCTCTGCATGAGCTGAATCTCTTGCAGCCGGAACCGAGCGGCTTATACGCCACTTAGCCCGCCCACTCCCATTGTTCCCTTTCGCAGGAATTTCCTTGTTTTTGCAGGCTTCATGCCCTGCTGGCCGCTTCAAGCACCTCTCCCCCTTACCCAGGAGGGAGGGCGGAGAGGACCCTGCCCATGTTAATAGGACGCCTCCTCCATGTGGTTTCGTCATCACCTTCCATGACTGCTGACTGGAATCTGGCATTTGTCGCCATGCAGAGTGGCGGTAGAATGGTATGCCCCACTGCTGGAGTGCATGCATGCGCATTGCGTCATGCAGGTGTAGTCAGCATAAATCCTACTTTTATAAGCCCTCCTCTTCCTCTCAAAAGAATGTGGTAACCATGGAAGTCGCCTTCACTCGTGGTGCGTGACTGCATGACGCCAATGACTGCACAGGGCACCTGTTCATTCACTCACTTTGGCTGTTTATTGCTGTTCAAACAAGTGTGCACCTGTGATGGGTGGGTTGCGGCTGTGTGATGTAAACATACATGCTCATGCCCTCCAATGGTGCGTGTTTTTTAAAGTTACCTTGAAATACTAGAGCACCTAGTCTCGGTGTGCATGTTTCCAGGTGATTCTGCGAAGGTGTATTTTGGTTTGCACTGGATCACATGTGAACCTTTGTTGATTTACGTGTGCATGTTTTTTGTATGTGCATGACTTCATTCGGTGCTATTTGATTGGAGCAGTAGCTCTCTGATTGCATGCTGGCAAGTTTCTACTCAGGTCTTTTGCAAGCAGGTTCCACTTTGCACCTGTTCCTCTTCCAAGGGAAAATGTGCCCCAATGATTGCCCATGTGAAACTGGGTTATTCCAAGTTGGGAAAAACCCCTTCAGTCATCACGCTGTTCAAAGCCGTTCCGTGTAAGCGTTTACACAGTGTATGGAATGTTCTAGAGAGGTAAAACAGCATAATAACATAAGAAGGCAAACAAGTGAGGAATACTTAAACAAAAGGGAAATGGAAACGAGGACACGACTTTAATTAGTGAACCTACCAAGCGCAGCGATTGGTGGCTTGATACATTTGACTGTCCAGTAGCATTAGGAGCTCTTTGGGGATTGGCCAAGCGTGGGCTGGGCAGTTACCAGCTCGTGCAGAAGCTTCCATGACCTGCGGCCAGTGGGCACGGAGATTAGACTCTGTGTCCCTTCTGCTTTGGCTGCCAGTGGGAAAGCTCCAGTACCTGGACGTGTGTCCTTTTCCCTATACCGGTTTCCTGCCTCTTTTCTGTGGGAGCAAATCTATGAGGTTCCTAGAATGCATTCCCAACTTTGGAGCGCAGTGGAGTCTTTCATCCACCCCGAATTTCCTATGGATCTCATCTCACTGGGGAGAGAGGGCGTCTTTGATTTCTTATTCTCAGGTAGTACTATATTGCTGTTCGCTGGACTGTGTTTGAAACTGCAGCTCATCTGTATGGGCTGCAGGAGGTTACGTTTGCCACGGGATGGATAGATTCCATCCCAGGTTTTTCCATCGAGCGAGAAATGATAGAATTTTGTTCAACGAATTCTAATGCAAATGTATGTTGGGGGTGGGTTAGGGTAATACAAAAGGCAGAGGGGAGGTTGCAGGGGTCTCCCCCGCATACATTTATGGTAAAATGAACTACAAAAAGAAATCGATGAATGCTCCCTCGATGGAAAATGCTCGAGGGAAATCACCTAGAAGTGTTTTTCACACACCCCTACTGTGGTGTGGCCTATCTGTTTGGTCCCTTGTCTTATTCAAAGGTTAAGCTTGACCAGGATTCATCCATTATCCAGAAGAGGATTTTGTTCTCTGGGCTCTTTTTGAAAGAAGGCTTCCCTGATTAAGGGGGTTGGATCCTTAATTTTGGTTTCAGTAAGAGGGGTAGTTCACATCGATTATGAGTGCCCCTACGTGGAGTGGGGGCAACTCTCTGGTTTGTTTCTATGACATCTCATTGATCTTCTGCTGTTTTGGGCCATCCTCCTTTTGTCTGAAGAGGCACCAATCTGGGTTCTCTCGGTGTGGTTGTGGATATTGTTTTTGGTGTACGGCTACCATTGATGAGCATCTGTTGCGGTGGCTTGGATCATCTTCCCAGCCGGGGCATCGGCCACTGAGCTACCGTTGTATGTGTCTCTGCTGCCATTAATCTGTGCTCGCATTCTTATCCTTTTTGTTGATGTGTTGTAATTCCTCTCTTGGGTTTATGGTCATTGCATCGAATTCCTTGCATCGACATGCATTTGCATCAATATTTTTCCATCGAATGCATTTGTTTTTCTTTTTTACCCTTTAAAATGCACCTGAACAAAAATTAACCCTTTACCCCCCAAACATATGCATTTGATGGACATTTTTAGATGGAAAAATTTCGATGGAATTGCATTCGATGGAATGACCAGATACCCTCTCTTGGCATTCTGCTGGTCAGGAATATTTGCCCTCTGTGCTCTTCCGGGGTTGCCAACATTCTCTTAGCGGCCTTGGGCCAGTTTCTGCATACTTTCACAGGGGCAATGGCGATTCAGTCCCTTTTGTGCTCTCCAAATTAGATTCTGGCCTTTGGGCTATAAAACCTCATGGGCTTAGTTAGTAGACGAGGAGGAGCTCCTTTGGTGCTGGATGGAGGCAGTGAGAGAAGAAACCGAGGAAGGACAGGGAAGCTAGAGGCTAAGGTAGAGAGCCTGTGGAGCCTGACGAGAGCTGGAGGCCGAGGCTGGAGGAGTGACCCAGAAGGGTAGAGTGAGGAGGAGGAAGCAGTCTGCATGGAGAACCTGGGCAGAACATAGGAAGCTGGGTAAAGGAAGGCCCAGAAAGTGGCAGAGGCAGGGGAGAAATGGAGAACAGTTACTGTTATGAGGAAAGTGCTCAAAGAGGTAACGAAGGGGCCCAAAGGGTTGAAGAAGGCGGCCGAGGAACGAGTGAATTCAGGAACCATATTTGTAATAATAGAAGTGCCTAAAGGAGTGGGGGTGCACAGGGGTTAAGAAGGAGAGGAGAATAAACAGTGGTGGAAATAAATTATTGAGGGATGGACAAGGAAACAGGAGTTAGAGGAAAATAAAGCAGAGGGGAAGGAAGTATAAGAGCGGAGCAACCTCAGGAAAGCAGAAAAGGAAGTGAGAAAAATAAGTCAAGGGGGAATGCTGGGTATCCTCTAGGAGGTGAGGGAGGAGTTAGTAGGAGAAGCTCAGGCGGTGAAGAGGAGAACTGTTAAAGGACCAGGCGAGGGGATATTGGAGCAGAGTGGAGAGCACATAACTGTGAAGACTGAGGTGGTGGACCTGACGATAAAAAGGGTGCACCCAAGAAGATAAAGAACAAAGGGCAAGGATTTGTGAGGGCGAAATTTGAGTCATTACGCCGGGAGGGGGGTGGGAGGGTGATTTTATTGTTATATGTGCTGTGTTAGGATATAAGCAATAGTCATGCAAACATACAGGGCCTGATTTAGAAAGTGTTTTCCAATGGGTTTGCACCATCCTAAAACGTTTTTGTGAATCAGACCGATAGAGTAGTGGGTCATTGTTTCATTATGAGCGTCATAGTAGGTGTGGGGAAGTCCGGTGAATGTTTCAAATGAATGGTTATCCTGCGCGGTCATAGTTAGAATGCAGTCAGTATTACCCGTATATGGCAGAACAAGCCTGGGCCCTCATCTGTGTGGAAGAGATCGAGGATCTAGTGATCTATCGGGGATCTATGTTGGGCATTATTTGAAAGGGTTAATGCATCTGTTCACAAATCTCGAAAGTTCGAGTTTTCATACTTTTTATTGGACTAACTGAAAATATTATGCAAAATGGAATAATGAATGAGCTTTCGAGGGGATGAGCCGCAATGAGCCAAGGCTGGCATGCAAGGAATGCAGTGCCGCGACCTTCTCATCTAACAGCTATAAATCTATCTACACAAAAGCGATTCAGAAAATGAAAGGGACGCTGGGGTGGTTGCAGAGACGTTTTTATGGTAGGGCAAATGGGGCACTTGCACAGGGCCCCCACCTTGGAGGGGGAACCCACAAAGCTCCCTGATACAAAGAAGTAATATTCCATTGTACACCAGATTTAAATAGCACATTCCATGATATTTTATGGCATGCTGCTGAGGCTCTAAACCCATTCTGTCTGTCTGTTTTGGCAAGCACATTCTGCCTGCATCAACGCATCGTGTAATGTGTTCTGTGTTCACTGTGGTATACACAGTTTGTCTGTTCCTAATGGCACAACTCTGTAGCATTCTTTCCTTCCTGTGGGAAATATGTTGATCATGTGCAAAAGGCAACAGTGAAATGCATATTGATAAATTGAGTGCCACAATGGTTCAGAGGTTAGCTCAGTGTGTTAAGCACTCATTGCAGAGATATGTGTTCATATGCAAAATTAGAATATCACATTCCAGCAACGATGGCTAAGCCTGTCCTATGTCTGAAGTTTATAAACCTTCCTGCATATGTACCTGGTTTTATAGCACAACAGGGGCTATTATGAGCAATGCACCTGCACCAGATAGGGGTTGCTATACAATCTAGCATATCATCTGTATGGTGAAGGTCTAGAAATGGAATTGTTTTTTTCAGATGGGGTGTTTTAAACCTAGGCAAATCACCTCAAACGATGAGCATAAACTGTTAGTCCGAGAGGTGAATAAGTATCCAAATTCAAGACTCTGGAACAACAGCGTTCATGCTTGTATCCTGGATTTGCCAACAGTGGATACAGTGATCCTGGTCAAATCATCGAATATCTCAGACATTACTGTGCTGTCTCCTGTTAGGTGGTGGCATTGTTTAGCCTATTACTTGATCTTTCTTATGTAGGCCATTTGAGTGGAAGGGGTGGTAGACAGAAGAGAGCGCATCAGGTGTTGCCGGCCTCGGGCTCGCATATTTTAAGGTCTGCTCGTTTGACACAAAAACAATTTGCTTTTTTGTAAAAGCCAGAAGTTTTTATGCACTCTTATAAATGACAACCTTACAAGTCATTGTTTTGAAAGTATTTAAAGCTTTAAAATACAAAAGAAAACCCCCCATTAAATCTGTTAAATTACATTGATTGGTATGCTGGTACTTATATACTTCCCTTGATGATGGAGAGAATCATTCCCATTTTGCGTAACACACTTCTATAATATTTTGTTTTTAAAAATGGTCATGTTTGGTAATGTGATTGGTGTACTTTCCTAGTCAGTTTTGTAAAATGAGATTGTTTCGATTCATGATAAAGTGTTCAAATGCAGAAATTGCAGAGTTGGCACAAATCCACCCGTTTAACCAATGTGTGATCCTGGGCATCTCATTTGAACTTGTATGGCCTAACCTCTCAAAAGTGCCAGTGCCTGAACCTTTCAAAATTGTCAGCCCTTCAGAGTGATCTCCTTCTCAGGGTGTGATCTTCAAAAACGCCTCACTCATGGTATCACTGGCTATAGTGTTGCTTCTAATATAATAGTGAGCATTGATATATTGCACACCACAGGCACTTGTTCCTTTGATCTCTAATGGCAACACCACTTGAAAACCATGTCCCACTTCTTATGTCGGGATACAGACAACTTCCTGGTAGCTTCTAATCTGCATCCACTATCCATGCTACTGTATGTGTAGCTTTCTCCTTCCTTCCAATTGGTCTCCTCTATCCATGCTTGAGCACTTTTGCAGTCTTTGAGGCAGCTAAAGTGAATTCTCTGTCTATTCTGGGTTACATGTACCTTTCGCATACAGTCCTCCATTAATACTACAGGCTGCATACCTTCCTGGATGCTATTGATAAAAAGTATCCTGTATCTATAATACACCAGAAGTAACCTCTTCGTAGAGTGCAAATGTTGCCATTTAAATGCTAATTATCAATCGCATTGGAGCAAGAATGAAAAGGGTAAGGGGGCTTAAAAGGAGTAAACATGCTTAATATGAACGGCAGCATATCAACCTATAGGTTGTGATCGCGATGATGGGGAGGGGCCTGGGGCGCAGGGAGGGGGGTGGGTGAGACCAGATATTCTTGATCCCTTAATTCCCTTGGTTTGATGGAGAGCGTACCCAAAGATGTCCGTGCACAGTGCCCCAAAAGTGATTTAGATGGCACTAGGTGTGGGGCAGCAGTGAAGGTAGACATTTCATGGCTAGGGCTTTCTGCTGTGGGGGCCGGGCGTGAGGGGGATTCTGCACTATAATGCATCATTTGGTACCATAAAATGACCCCTCCCACTGTGCTCCACCCAAATACCCATGAAGAGGTTCAGCGGTGGCTCACAGCACAGAAGTGTTGGAGACTTTGAATGTTTCACCAGAGGCCATCCTCGCAGACCGTAAAATCTGTGGCTAGTCAGGCAATCTGGTGCTGCGCCATTCAGACCTCTTCTGGATCAACCAATATGCCTTTACTGGCTGGGCTGGGCGGGTGTGGGTGGGGGGTCAGGCTTAATAACAGTCCCCTGTGCGTTGGCGCAGTTCTGGCAGCTACGAACACCCCAGCAGTTGGAAAGGTTATAAACTAGGCTACATCTGCTTTCTTACACATCGAGATGTTGTGTGTTTGCGGTCATGAAAACAATAGCTAGTGCAAAAAGGAAGTCCTCACCCTCCACACACCCACATCGCATACCGATTGTATCAGGAACTTCCTGTTGTGGTACTTGATCATGCAGTTGGTCTATTGGCGGTCCACGCTCTAAGGCAAATGCGTGGGCTGCTTGTCTCCTTCACTTTTCGCCATGTTGGGCGCTGCGTACGGCCGGCTGAAGGTGAGCAGGGACCCCTTTCAAATGTCTGCTTGGGGGCCCCCTAGAGTGGCCAACTGTACAAAATTGCTTTGCGGGACACTTAAGGCGTGGAAGCGCATCAAAAGCAGCCTGTACCATGCGCGGTTCTATGCGTGTCATTTGCGCACTCCTCCCCACCCCAAACTATCTTGGAAGGCACATACTAACATGAAATAACCTTGTAATATATAAACAAGTGAAATAAAAACAGGTTTTGAAAAACAAATATTACTCCCCTTAAAAAAAAAGGTGTCAGTTGGCTGCACAAGGAATCAAAAAACATTTCTCTATGTAGCTTAAACATAGATTCCAGCTACAGTCTCTCAACCTACTGAGCTACCGTCTCTCGTTTCTTCCTTAAACACGGATCCCCTGTTGCAGAGAACGTGGCTCAGTAACAGAGTGAAAAATGCAGAACAAGTCATGAAAGACAATTGTAACAAGGGAAGCCAGTGGTTTGGGGAGAGTGGGGGGCTGACGAAGCAGGTGGGGAACACTGCTATGTGAGGAATCATCATGTGTGCTCATCAGGAAATAGCAAACGGGCTTAACAGCAACACAACGAGTGGGGCACACTTTCATTGTATTTGTCTGCAGGGCAAGCACTGCATAAGGCAGACAGTCTGGGTGGTTGATAGGTAGAATTGCAGGCAGTACCCTCTGGGACAACCACATACAATTAGGACTACAGGTGTAAGCAAAACCGACCTTTGGTATAAGTCTGTACTACGCAGTTTTGTGGTAACGAGCTGAGCAGCCAGGCTTATCTCAAGAGGCAATGTGAGCAGTACAAAGATGGTACACAGAGGTCTTTCAAACACAGTGGTTCAAGTAGACACTTACAGTCAAGGATTCTTGGTAAAAAACACTTATTAATGTATTACACAGTCATTTAGAAAACATTCACTAGAAGGAGGTGACTTAATATTATACACAAACACACTTCAATAACAAACCAATGAGTTTCTGAACAACGTAGGCTCCCCTGAAATAGGAGCAAAATGGCATTTCAGTTACTTCCAATGGGAGTAAAAAGGCACAAGTTAATAGAATAGATCACAAATACTTTGTTAGGCAGTGCAAATAGTTTAAGTTCACTAGAGGACTCGATTCAGTTCAATAGACCTATGCCAAAGACAATGGACTAGTTTCTTGGATAGGAAAGAGCAGTTCTTGAAGTAAACAGTAAAGTCTTTGCAAAAGTTCTCAGAAGTAGTTTGTACGAAAAAGAATCATATGTTGGGTCATAAGCTGATTAGGCCTGCAAGCTGGGAAAGTTTCACGAACGTTCACCGCGAGAGAGGAGTTCTCTCAATCGGGTTCGCACAGTACCTTAGTATGAAGCAAAAGATGCAGCTGAAGACGTTGGTTCCTGGCAGTTCCTGCAGATCTCACTGTTCCTGAGCCTCAGTTATGGGGTTAAGAGGGAGGACGTCGGGGGACTCTTGCACTGCATGGGATCGTCGGAAAACGCTGACAAAATGGAGTCACTTAAGTTCGAGTAGCTGTAATTCAAGCACACAAGCTGGTGTCCTTCCCCATGGTGAATCCTAACCAGCTTAGAAAATGGTATCCAGGTTTACGAGTTGATTGGTCCCACCAACTCAAAGGAAGAAGTCCCCCTTGAAGGGGCTTCTCTGTCGGGATGAACTTGGCAATTCCGACCTGCAGCAGAGCTTCACCGGGCAAACCAACGGTCGAGGAGTTGCAGCAGCCGTCCTCTTCCAGCTCATCTTCGGTTCTTTCGTTCCAGTGGTCGACTCTGCTTTCTAGTCCAAGAGACTCACCTTTTTAAACAGTCTTCTCCCATTAATTCCAGCCTAGCTGCCACTCAACCTGCAGGGTGGCTGTCCTTGCCAGACAGTCAGCCAGCCAATCATGCCAGAGTGCATTTGGGTCTCCTAGGAGAGTAAAGACAGGGAGTTTCGGGCACCTCCCTCACTTCCTGCCCAGCCCAGAAACTCAGACTCCAGAGGCGGTCTTCAGTCCTGAAGCCCGCTAAAGGCATAGAAACAAAGGGACCAAACCTGGTTTGGCGCACAGAGACAAACACTAGAAGGATCTTTCCAAAAAGAAATGGCGAAAAAAGAAGACCGGGTCCCATTTAAACAAAGGGGCTGAAGGGGCCATCTTGAAAAACATGGCGGCCCCGATGTTTAGCTACCGGTGTTTGCGGTCGGGAGAAATCATGGTAGTTTGTTGTAAAATAACTGCCACCAGCCATTTCGATAGAAAAGGGTAGCATTTGACTGCTACATGAGTTTCTAGACACAAGGGATACTAGGTAGCCCCTCCAGCACTCTATAGGAAGATAGTGTGTGCTGGGTCTAGGAATTTAAAAACACTAGTAAAGTCAATTTAACCTTACATTTTCTGGCAAACAGTAGTTTATCCCAGAGAAGGTATTTAAACCTTTGGGAAGTCTAAAAAGACATCCCTGTGTCACTGCACTGAGGGTGATGTGTAACACACATGAAAAGATGCCTATGGAGTTATCTTAAAACTCCATAATCAAAGAACACAAGAGTAAAACATACATCAAAATACATGAAAGAGTGGGAGAAAAAGGCTCACACTCTTTCCAGGTAAAATAATCAAGTCCTCAGAATCCAGCAAAGTTGCTGGGCGTCTCTAAGGTGAAGGGAATTGGCACATGTTTGAGAATTCTCCCTAACAGCGCTGGGAGCCCACACAGCCTAACACCGGTAGAGAGCAGAAAGGCCAGGAAATCAGGCCAGTAGCCGGAGTCAATGGAACGCTCACGCTGCAGTGCAAAGCTCCAGTTACTTGCCCCATCCAGGGTTTCTCTCCGCCTCTGAGAGCAGAGTTCAAGGGGCTTCTTTCTTCTTCTTGCTGACAGATGTTATCCATCAGCAGTGATTACTGGTCCCCAAGCTTGAGCCGCATTACTCTGTCGGGTTGAGTGTGCAGTCGTGGGTTGGATGTCTTCATGGTCTGTGTGGACTTGTCAAAGAAGGCTGGTTTCACAGGGTCCTCGCCAAGATGGGGAGCACAGGGGAAAGAGGCATCAGCACTTTGGTATCCCAGACCCAGCCATCACCTTTCCATGATGGCGCCAGTTTAGTGAAAAATAAGGAAGGGGGTGCTAATGACCAGAACTGGGGTGCATGGGCTAACGTGTGGAAAAGACAAAGAGGTCATAGGAACTCTACCAAGGATCTAGAAGACACCGTGTGATCATCGCTGAGGGTGATGCATTGACCTGCTAGTGTATAAAAATCCATCGACAAAGGCAACAATGTGCTAAAAAGTAGCCCTCTGCTGGAAACTGCAAGTCTAAAGTCCTCCTCAAACACCGCTGAGTTTTCCCTTCTTCTAGCCCATCCCATGGAGGCACTGTACTTTAGTGGTTCCCATTATTTTGGGAGAATGAATCCCACCAGGTCCCACTCAGCACTTACTTCTCAAAGACGACAAGGATTCCCTAAGGATCATCTGTTCCCAGTATCCTTTTCAGCCTGTGTATGGCACCTCAGAACCAGATTATGGAACTTCCCTATGTACTCTGCTGATATCTGAATACAATGAAAGCTGCAAGAAGGCTCTGTGGAAGATCAGCAAAATAGACAACCCCTAACACTGACACAAAAATGTTAGCACTGTAACAACATCTGCCTCAATGGATCAAAGAAAGAGTTACGGATGTTGGGTCTGTCTCCCTTTTATCGGCAAACATTTATGGGACGACTCCCCTTCCGGCCTAAAAAGCACGAACGATCATTGCGATGTTTGATGCTCATCCAGCCTTCATCACCCCAAGTCAATATTCAGCAAGCGTGTTTTCTGTCACCTGCACTGATGGGAACCCACCCCTTTCTGTTGCTATCCATTACATCGTCCCGGTCATCACCCTGCCCACAGGATTGGTCTACTGCAGCGCAGTGTAGACTTGGTTTCTGTCACAGATAATTTTCGAACTCCCAAATGCAGAAAATCATAAAAAAAATACAAATTAAATTTGTGCGCATTGTCCATAAGGTTGGTGTCTCAGACCCTCTAAACCATCATTATGACTAAGTACAAGTAGTGCAGAAGAAGATCCCTTAACCCCCACGAATCTAGTCTCTCTACCCCCCTACCTCTCCACCTCAGGCTCAAAGAAGACTTTCTGAAATTCGACTGAGGATTGGCAGTCCCCTCCCCTTATTGAGTGACCATCAACCAGTTCCTCACTGCCTAAAAATCCACCTGTTCCTCACTGACTGACACTCCAACAGTTCCTCACTGCCTGGGAATCCAACCGTTCCTCACTACCTGGGAATCCACCCGTTCCTCACTGCCTGGGAATCCACCAGTTCCTCACTGCCTGACAATCCACCAGTTCCTCACTCCCTGACAATCCTCCTGTTCCTTAGTGCATGACAAACCTCCGGTTCCTCAGTGCATGACAATCCTCCTGTTACTTACTGCCTGACAATCCACCAGTTCCCTACTGCCTGAAAATCCAGCTGGTCCATACTGCCTGTGGTCTGCTCTCACCATTAGGGCCTGACGTCATCTGAGCGCCTTTAGACTCCAGCATCCTTTTTTTCCTCTGCAGTCCTGCAACAATTGTTCACTAATGGACTCTTCCTCCCTTTTCCCAAGTCTCCACCTATTTTCACCCAAGTGGCAGAAAGCAGCATGAGTGCTGTTACAAAAAAAACAAATAAACAATCAGGCCCATTCACTGACTGGTGATTTATAATGCATGCTTTATCCCAGGAGGATGCTTCGAGGTGCAGGAGGGATGGTGGTGGGGTGGAACCACTAAGTGAGAAAGAGATACCACAGCGAGCATGTTTCTCAGGGAAGAGTTGTGAGGAATCTGAGGGCGTCCTCCCTTCTTTCCCCAACATATCCACCTCCCAGGTGGCCAGGGAAAGGCTGTCGCCATCGGATCCTGACCCTGGGGGTGAATATGCAAGGGAGGATCACCATGGTGTAGGAGACTTGGGTAGTGAGGATGAGGCATCCTTGGGTATCCCCCATTTGCCTTTTATGATTAATCCAATGTCCCCCAGTCCTTTGTAGGTTACTACCAGTCCCTTCCCTATCTTTTGCATGATTTATCTCCCAGTCAACATCACTTTGGTACTGGGATGAGGAAGAGGCACACCCGAGCCATACACCACACACACAAACACATCTTTGGTATTGGGATGAGGAAGATGCAACAAATACTGACAACAGACTACAGAACTAACTCTGCACGGTCTAGTCGTCGAGTCCCTAATCCAGATGGCAGGCTATTTAAAAGCCAATGCTGGAAACTGAGAAGAAGGAGAGAGCAGTCATGTGGAGGCGAGACCAATGTTCCCTCTAATTATTATTCTCTAAGTGCGGAACTGGTTGCCTTTCGTGCGCACTTTATTTTCCATGTGTGCAACTGACTCACGAGGTAAGCCACTTTGTGAGCATGCGTAGTTGGTGAGCTACAATCTCCGAAGAGAGTTTGGAAAGGAATTGCCCCTTCCAAACTACTGCAAAACTTCACTAATCTGCATAAAAGGTGCATCTTACTACACCTTTTTCCAAACAGATAGGTTAATAAATATTTATTTGATATGTTTTCAGTATCAATCAGTTCAAGACCTCGAGATGTGCCACAGTAAATTGCAAAAATACTCATGTGCAGAGAGAAATGTGTGCTTTATGTCACTGGAAAACACTCATGTGTATTACAAAGAAAACAAATATTGCTTTTCATAACTGATGTAGCCATCACAAATCAGACCAGATACAGTTGTTGCAGATGAATAAAGGCAACTAAAAGGAATGTGTCAGAAAACATGCCAATAGGAGTTCATTTGCCACTTTAATGAAGTAATTCAAGGGCCACATGAGAACATGCCACTCATAATTTGTGTAAAGATGATAATTGCTTCATTATAACTGCACCACAGAATATGATGATCAAAATTCCTTGGCTTCTACTTACTATCCACATTATGTTGTCCTGTGAGTTACTCAAAACCAGCCTCTCAGTGTAGAGACATATACACCATCTGGTTTTAATCCCTAAAAACAGAACAAATGTGCCCAATTGAAAGGGGAAACAATGGAACACATAGGAACCAACCCCAGGCTACTGCACACAAAGCTACACTGATATTGTTTTGAATCAGTGATGAGCAGATCAGTGGCTTAGGAAGGAACTCTAATAATATTTTGGACCAATCCCAAGATGAATTTTAAGGGCAACGCACATCTTTTAATAAGCATAAAATATTCCTGTTGGCAAAGCCAATTACTTTTTTTAACTCTCTGAAAAATTAGGAAGCAAATACTTATCAAAGCCTTGCTTGGAACCCTGACATAGGAAGTAAAATGACTGGGCACATACAGCCTATAGTTTTGCCCACACTTCCTCACCACAGCCTAGACAAAATTCAACAAGAGCCCTGTTGAAGTGAATCACATATGTATGCCTTTTAGGTTAATAGCATCAATGTTCAGAGGTACAACAGCTTGAGAGCATTCTTCTGTAACTAGGGGTCTCTCTGTAATTCATTATTATCAGTTAAACAAGATGACACATTCAGCAAACAAACACATTTTCTACACTGTACTGTACCTTACTGCCAAAACAACTGGCTTGGTTTTTGAAAGTTACTGATTTGTTCATCACCCGCAAGGAGGAGTGTTCTCCTGTGCCCTTTCACCCGTACCCTTCCCCAGCTCCAGTGCTAGCCTCCAATACTAGTTCACAGAGCACTGTAAAACATGAGCGATGGTAGCAGTGAAACACTCACTGGTATATTTGCATACCCATAATACTTTGCAAGCGAAACATATCTAGTGCCTCACTATGATATGATATGCATTTTAAGAAAATGTCACGAATCTGCAGGTACACAATTATTTTGCAGAGCATACAAGATCGTTTGCAACTTATTCCACCCTTATATTACTGGGTAGGTTTATACAATTGATGAGTGAAATTGTTTTTCTATAGCATCGAGTTACAATATAATTTGTTAAGGTCTATGCCCAATGCAACTCTGAACACTTAAAAAGGATGCCGATTGTGTGAAATGCATACTACTGTCTGAATATCCATTGCCCTAATACTATAAACAAGTATTATCTGGCATAGCCCAAACCCATTATCCCTTGCAGGCCAAGTAAGTGATATTGCAATGTTGCTCTCCACTTATAGGGTAATGTTAGCAATGCTAAAGTAGGAGACGCTGAGCATAGCGTTGGTCTACTCAAAATTCTTAGAGAGCAAATTAATATTTGAGTTTTATAATGTGTTAACATGCAAGTGACCACTTCAAAGCACTTGCGTGACATATGTACCAAGAATAGGAAGCATGCCATGAGGTTACACATCTAAGTAGCCTGTTTACCTACAGTCAGGATCCGATATTTGAGATAATTAGGTTACATAGTGTGGGTGATGCTTTTATTATTAATATTATTAGAGTATTTATTGAGCGCAGACCTGGTCTCGGGATTCACCAGAGTGCTTTACAAACGTATGGGGGAGAACACAGTGTGGGAAACGGAGACAAGGGAGTGGGAGCTAACGGGAAGGAAACAGGGGCCAATTTTCAGCAAGAGATCTACAGGCAACTAGGGGAAGAGACAGTGGCAGGCAGATTAGAGTCTCAGGTACGATGGGGAGTGGAGGGTGTGGACCTATGTGTTACCGAGGAGCCATTCCTTGATGAGGAAGGTTTTGAGCTCTTTCCTGAACTGTAGCAGCAATGGGGTAAGTCTGATGTTGATGGTAGACAGTTCCAGAGTCTTGGAGCATAGCCAGAGAAGGCTGTTCTTCTCGTTTTTTCCTCCCGGCACCATCGGAGTTCAAGCCTTCACATTTCCTTACTTCTGCTGGATTGCAGCCCTCTGGAGATGCTATGTTTCTCACTGAGGTAGCTTGGGGAATTCAGGGGGACAGCCTTGTAGATTATGCAACAGGATTTGAAGATGATACAGGCTTGCAGCAGGAGCCAGTGCAGTTAGAGGAGGTTCAGGGTTGAATTTCCAGAGTCCTTTCATGGGTGGTGCTGCAGGAGGCAGGACACATCTCAGGGGTGCCAGGGTGGGTAGTCATTGGAAGACCTTGAGGGACAATGAATAACAGAGGTTCTGGTACTTGAACGCTATTCAAATTACAACAAACATAAAATAAGTGGCTGTAGGTACATGTCTGGTAACCTTTCGCAGAGCCAAGAGAGGAAGAGTCAAGGTTATCTGTTAATATCAAAATATGTTTTGGGGTAGAGGTTAGAGTAAGCGTGTGTTAGACTAAAGTATAGGATTTATGGGTAGGGAGGGAACAGTAGTTGGTTAATGTGTGCAAGCATATCTTAGTTAGATTTTTCTGTTCATGGAGCCACTTTTTCATATTATTTTTTACCTCTTGTGGCTGCATTCTGTTTTTAGGTTTTTATGGTCACGCTTGCATAGTAGGGTAATGTAAATGAGCTACACCAGAATATCATGACTAGTTAGTTATTTTAGGAGAAAGCAAATGTCATTTAATTGCTGTGGCTTGTGCCGTATTAAATCTTTTTTGCATAGATGAGAATTGCTTGTGTGCGCTGCTACAATTCTTTTGACCGGCAACCAGAAGGAAGCTGGGCAAGCGCACATGCGCACAGCATAGAGGGAACATTGGGCGAGACCCCAAGTAAGTCCAGAGAACTCGGAGAGGGATGCAGAGCAAGGACAGCGGAAAGCCAGGTGGAAGGTACAAGAAAGCTCTGCAGAGGCAAACTGGCGCTTACCTCTGAACCAGAGAAGCATCTGGGGAAGCTGTGTGAGAGCCGGAGGAGCACCGCCGAACGAATCACAATAGAGAAGGAGCTGGCCGTGTCACAGAGGCAGTGAGGTGCATCAGCATCATCGGCGGGCGAGAGAGAAGCTGTCCACGAAGCCACAGGAGGACCGGCAGGACAGATATCGCTTCCTGGAGACACAAGTGCTGCAGGCCCACACGCCCCATCAGACACACCAAGCAACAATGGTGACTGTGCTCATGAGCTCTGGGAGCCCCTGGGCGTACCGACACAAGTTAAAAGGGGATATTTGCTATACATGACAAGTGTATAAAGGAAAGAGATTGTATATACGCGAACTCCATCATGTAAATCAAAGAAACTACAGAATAAGTATACGAATGAAGCCATGAACTGATAAAGCCAGAGAAAGTGTTAATATCAGTGAAGCTATGCACTGACATGAAAGCAGTGCTAATAAGCAAAGTCAAGTAAGCAAGAATAAGTGAATGATTGGGATGAACGCTACCAAAAGTCAAGCAGATATTATTGCACATTACATAGAGAAATGCATGGGTGAGAAAAGTAAACCTGTATGCAAGAGCAACCTGGACAAAGGGTGTCAGAGGTTTTAATCTGAAGACCTGAAACAGAAACTGAGTTTCGTAGCAGGAGAGTGTACTGGGAAGGTTGGTCTTTGCAAGTGAAAGCTACTATACCAGTGAATGGTGATAAAAGAAGAAACAATAAAGCTTCAAGGGCAAGGGAAAGGAAGAAGTCAAGCCTTATAGTGAAGCTGGAACTGTGGCAAAATACCTATGAAGCAGACGCAAGTAAGGTGTGCCAGTTGCGTGACCTGTATTGGGTGGACTGTGTGGTCCGACAACTGCGCCTAGACCGAATACACCAACCTAATGAAAAGTCACTTTGTGATTGAATAAAGGAAAACCTGTGCAAATTGAAACTGAGGAACTCAACTTTGTAAACTGGTGAAAGGTAACCAAACTGGAGAATTGAGAAGTGTCCCAAGGAATTGTGTTTTTTTGGGACTTTGAATATCCTGAAGAATGGTGTTTTTTTGGAACTTTGATAGACTTGAAAGCTAGGGGAAGGGAACCACTATTTTGGACAGTGAACTGTTTGAACGTGGGGGTGAAGTGTAATGAACGCATGGTGGCAACAGTAAAGACAGACACAAGTGATCACAGTTGAAGGGTATTTATAAAACGGTATAATGGGTGAGGTAAATGCCTAATCTAAACCTAAATCTAAGATGGGGGCAAGCTACGACCATCCAATAATAATACAGTCTTAGTGGTGTCTTAGTCAAATAAAAACGATTGCAAATCCTTACCGCTATGTTACAAAATAGTGTGGGATAATGTTGCAAGAAAAGGAAGAAGTGTTCAACAAATGATAAGTCAGGATGGTATGGCTGGGGTCTCCCTTCCCCACGTTTTTAGCATGGGACTATGCGGGACTCCTAAGCACAGCACACTCCTGGGCCTCGCCAGCACGAGGTTACAATTTGTTTCCAAAACATCAGGCCTTCTGTGGGCAAGTCATTTTCACACAAACTCTCTTGCCTCAGAAGTCACAATCAACAAAACAAAAGTTCCTTCAATAAATCTTCACAGGGTGATCACTCTTTGCCTTAGGATCCCCCTCTGCCGGGCTCTGATCCTTCGTGCAACTTGGGCCTCAGTTTGTCGGGTTCACTACGGTCTTTCATTCAATTTATCAGCAGCTTGTATTATTCAAGAGTCTTAATGTCTTTTTAAACAACCATTCACTGTGTACAAACCTCAGCCGGGTTCACTCTTGTCGACACAATGTTGACAGGTGTATTACTGTTCACCCCAATTCGCAGGCATCCCTCAGCCGGGTTCACATTCGCCACATACACATTTCATTTTGCTTTATCAGAATGCGGGATTCACTCTTGTTAGCTTTCCCCTTGCCATACCTCCATCTGGTTCACATAGTCATCCTAACACAGTTCCTAGTTTGCTCATCTTATCAGAAAGCAGGGTTCCCTTACCCAAGCTTTCTCTTGGCATCCCTCAGCCGGGTTCATACTTGCCTTTGTTCACAATTTCACAATCTTATTAGAAAGAAGGGGTTCCCTTCCCCTAGCTTTCTCTTGGCTTCCCTCTGTTGGGTTCACACTTGCCGAAATAACACACAACAGTTCCTTTAGACTCCTTAGGTTCTTCCCTTTACCTAAGTCCGGAACTCAGCCCCCAGACATGCTTCGCACAATTCTATTAATACAATGTTCTCTGGGTTCTTACTGGTCACCCTGTTTCCTCAATGTGTCAAAGACTTTCGATGGTACATGGGGGTATGACCGCCTTGACACTTCACGCCGGCCTCCCCCCAAGGCCTCTTGGTTCTTGTAGTTTCAACACAACAAAAAGGTCCCAGAGTCTTTCGAACAAGCGCCCACGCACCGCCGGACAACTCTGCCTCTTGACCTTCACTGGGGTTTCTTAAAAGTTCAAACACACAAGTTCTTTGTTCCAACAATGTTGCCACTTGCGACCGTGGGCCCAGCACAGTTCCGTCTCCTATCAGTCATCTCCGACTCACCAGCTGTGCTGAACTGTTGGAGTTTCTTGTCTCGGAAGTCAAGGACGGCATCATAGCAGCAATCGCTTCTCCCCACTTTGACTATCAGCACGGGAGGGCCCCATGTACCATTGATACCTGTCACACCACACTCCAGCTGGACTTCCCAGTTTTATGATTTCCCTTTCAGAGGTTTTGTGGGTCTGGGTTGAAAAGGGCAAGGGCACTTCCTCCTTGTCGTCCTTTCGGGTCTTTCCGCCTTTCTTCTCTGTTTGAACTGCCGGTCCCGATTGGCTGCTATCTCGTGCGGTTGGCCGTGCTCGTAGTGTGCTCTTGTGCTCCACCCTTTATCCCTGTGGGGAAGAGAAAGGGCATTCAAGTGTGTGTAATTATTATTTTTTTTTTTATTTTGATATAGCTGAAGACATCAACTTTTCAAAATCAATCAGAATCAATCAAAAGTAGTTACACATAAAATTAATAAAAACAATATAGACGTACATACATTATCAGAAGGCAACATGATGGAAAAGAATGACCAAAAGAAACATAGTTAAAAATAAACCTATAGATTGAGATTTAAATTCATTAAGAAGATGCAGTTAGATCTATAAAGAATCAAAGCCATGTGTCTAGCCCTTGGTGGTCGTGCAGATTCGTCCTACCGCCTCCGACCCCAAGCACCACCCAGGCAGGAAATAATAACACAGCCCATGCAGCGCTTGAAGCCACAGGTGGAGAACGTCGTCTATCAGGAACCAGAAACGCCAAGGACCCCCTGACCACTGTAAGGCAACGGAGGTTAATCAAGACAGGGAATGGACAACAAAGCCTTTATGATAGGATAACAGAAGAGGGGCTTACCCGAAAGTGAAGGAGAGGGTGGCCTGAGATGTGTGGTGGAGTAGTGGGGTACAGCAAGAAGCAACAAACAGCGTGATATCCGGGATAAAGAATGAGGCAATCCGTGTACAGTTCCGTGATCAAGTAGTCGTTGTAGCAAAATCCATAAAACGCCAAAGCAGTCCGTGAAGGAAGCAGCTGTGAAGCGGTGCTTCCGTGTTTCTCTGCTCCCTTTAGCTTGTGTGGAAGGTCACGTGATCACATCACGGGAGGGGAACGTGAGTAGTCTGTGTCACATGACCCGTGATGGTGACGAAGGCCGTTGTGGATGCCTTGTCACGTGACGTGCGGTTCTGTGTGTGCCCAATCGGCCGCGCCAGTCGTGTGAAAACCTCCACGGGAGGTGCCAGTGAAGGAAAGGGCGAAGATCCCTCGGGCCGTGATGTACGGGTCTCCTCTGTTTGGCAGGAGACCCTCGCCGCTCGCCTGCAGGGACACGTAGGCCACGTGAGTCTTGATGGTGGCGAATGTTGGGAGACACGACAGAGCCCCCCCCTAATGGCCCACGACCCCGTGGGCTGGATGGATGATCACGATGGAACTGGCCAACCAACTGGGGGGCCCGGACATCCCTGGAGGGCACCCAGGAACGTTCCTCAGGGCCGTAACCCAACCAGTCCACGAGATAGTGCAAGCGACCCCGAATATGGCGGGAACCCAAGATGGCACTGACCTCATTGATGTCAGGAGAGGACAAGGAGACAGGGGCAGGAGGGGCAGTGAGACGGGTAGGACCTAGACAGGGTTTGAGCAAGGAGGTATGAAAAACCGGATGGATACGCCAGGTGGCAGGAACAGACAACCGTAGAGCCACAGGGTTCAGGACTTTAACTATACGGTAGGGACCCACAAACCGGGGAAGCAACTTGCGGCAGCCAGGGATGTGTAGGTGGCGGGAGGACAACCACACTCGATCCCCCACCCGATATTCGGGAGCCGCCACCCGTTTTTTGTCAGCTGCGGACTTCATGGAGACCTGGGCTTCGCGCAAGTGGACTAGGGTTTGCGCATGGACCGAGACTAGATCGCGGGCACAGGTATTGGCAGCAGGAGTAGTGGATGAAGTGAAATCAGGAAATGGAAGGGTGCGAGGATGCTGGCCGTACATGGAATAAAAGGGAGAAAAGCCAGTGGAGGAGTGCAGGGAGTTGTTATAGGCGAATTCCGCCAGGTGTAATAAGTTAAGCCACGTGTCTTGGTACTGGAGAGTTAAACAGCGCAGGTACTGTTCGAGGGCTTGGTTCACCCTCTCAGTTTGCCCATCTGTTTGTGGGTGATAGGCTGAGGAAAAGCGGGCATCAATGCCGAGTAGCCTGGTCAAGGTTGTCCAGAAACGGGAAGTAAACTGAGTCCCACGATCTGATATAATGATCTGCGGCAGACCGAAGAGACAAAACACAGATTTGAAAAACAACTGGGCCAGGGTAGGAGCGGAGGGTATCCCTGTACAAGGTACAAAGCGTGCCATCTTGGTATAGGAGTCTACCACTACCCAGATGGTGTCGAAACCTTGCCTGCGTGGCAGGTCCGTGACGAGGTCCATCGAGATAGTGTGCCAGGGTCTGGGGGGAATCGGTAATGGCTGGAGTAACCCCAGTGGGCGACCCCTGCGTGATTTACCCTGTGCACACACTGAGCACGTGTTTACATAGTTCTCCTTCACGTTTCATTGATGGCCACCAACACCAGCGTTTGAGCAGTTCCAGAGTGCGACGTTGCCCCGGGTGGCCATTAATGGCGGCATCGTGTGACCATTCTAGTGCCTGGTTGCGTGTGTCGGTAGTGGGAAGAAAGAGCTTGTCTTGGATAAATGGTAACCCCTCCTGAAGAACCAGATCCCATTCCGCCAGTGCGTGTGGATGTTGGGAGACCCAATGACGGATGGTGGACTGCATGGACGAGGACGGTGTGCAGACACAAATGACATGACCCCCCTCGAGCAACGTGGCAGGAAAGGACGGAAGAGACTCCCCCCCCGGGGAACGTGACAGTGCATCGGCCTTCCCATGGACAGCACCCGGTCTATGCCTAATTACAAAATCATAAGCAGCGAAAAACAGGTGCCAACGCACCTGTCGGCTATTAATGCATTTAAGGGTAGCCAGGTCCTGCAGGTTCTTATGGTCGGAATAAATCGTGGTCTGGTGCCGGGCCCCAAGGAGGTGGTGACGCCAGGTTTGCAGTGCGTCCTTGATGGCCAGCAATTCCTTCTCAGTGACAGTATAATGCAACTCGGCTGAGGTGAGTTTCCGTGAGTGAAAAGCCACGGGATGCAAACGACCAGTGGCCGGACAGGGTTGGGAAAGGACTGCACCCAAAGCAAAAGAGGAAGCGTCCGCCTCCACGATGTATGGGAGTACAGGGTCCGGGTGCTGAAGCACGGGAGCAGTCACAAATCTGGTTTTTAGCTCCTCAAACGCCTGCTGATGTTTCAGGGTCCAAGAGAACAGAACCAGCGGACTGGTAAGAGCGGTAAGGGGAGCCACTATGGAGGAGAAGCCAGCAATGAACCTCCGATAGAAATTAGCGAAACCCAAAAAAGATTGTAACTGCTTGAGGGTCTTTGGAGCAGGCCAATCCGTGACGGCACGAACCTTTGACTGGTTCATTGATAGACCCCCAGGCGTTAGGTGGAACCCCAGGAAGTCGACCTCCTTAGTGTGAAACAGGCACTTTTCGGGCTTGGCAAACAAGGCGTTTCTGTGTAGACGGGCCAAAACCTCCCTAACGTGGACGATGTGGTCTTCCAGAGAAGGGGAGAAAATCAAAATGTCATCCAGATAGACCACGACGTACACGTCTAAGATGTCACTGAATACTTCGTTAACAAAGCGCTGGAAGGTGGCTGGGGCATTACATAAGCCAAAAGGCATTACCGTATATTCAAAAAGGCCCTGTCGGGTGCAAAACGCAGTCTTCCACTCATCCCCCTGATGCATGCGAACCAGATTATATGCCCCCCGGAGGTCCAGTTTGGTGTAGATGGATGCATGTGTTAACCTGTCTAGTAACGTGGAGATGAGGGGAATGGGATAACGGTTCTTCACAGTGATGGCATTCAAACGTCTATAGTCCACACAGGGTCGTAGGTCACCCTCTTTCTTCGGGACAAAAAAAATGGGACTGGCAGCCGGTGAATTGGAGGGTCGGATATGACCTACCCGCAGGGCTTGTTGTATGTACTCTTTTAGGGCCTGTTCCTCCGACTGTGATAGAGAATAAATCCTACCTCTCGGTATTGGGGCATCAGGGAACAAATCAATAGGGCAATCATATGGCCTATGGGGTGGCAGGCCTTCTGCAGAGGCCTTGTCAAAAACAGTCAGGAAGTCATGGTATTTGCTGGGAATCCCGGCCTGAACGGCTCCAACGGTATGTGGCGTTGCAACCGGATGGTCCCCATCGTTCATGCGTAAAGCAGTCAAGGCCCCAAGAACACTAGCAGGGTTGGAGATAGATTCGGGTTCCGTTAAGCAGTAATGTTGGCAGACCTCAGACTCAAAGGAGATCTGTCCAGTACCCCAGTTGATAAACGGGTTGTGTTGCCTAAGCCATGGTATACCCAGAATGATCCCGAATTGCGGTGTAGCGATGAGATCAAAGGACATGGTCTCCTTGTGAGTGTCCTGGATCACCACCTCCAAAGGAGCTGTTTGATGCTTGATCGGGCCCGAAGCAAGGGAGGTCCCGTCCACCGCTTGCACGGGTTCTGGGTACTCCTTGGTTATCAAAGGCAAGTTGAGGCGATGGGCTAGCGTGATATCCACGAAACAACCCGTGGCTCCTGAATCGATTACTATATGTACTGGGTGAATGCAGTTCCCGGTGGGTTTCAAGAGAGCCTGGACAACGATGGGTCTAATGGGACCGAATGAGGGCTCAGTGGGGGTCAAAGAAACGCTCGCCCGTCCCCCCGGTCTCAAGGGCGAGCTTTCGGAAAACCCGGATTCTTGTTTCTTGGGCGACGGGGGCATTCCTTGACGTAGTGCCCATTGATGCCGCAGTAGAAACAGGCATTATCTGTCCTTCTGCGCTCTCGCTCGGCCTGGGTTATCGGACTACGTATTCCCCCTATCTGCATGGGTTCGGGTTTTGTGTCCCCCAAAGAAGGTGATTGCACGGAAAACCCGGCTTCTGCCCTCCGCTCTGAACGTCGAGCGTCCACCTGCAGGGCTAGGTCCACCAGATCCGAAAAAACGGCCGGGAGAGAGGGAACCACAGAAAGAGCATCTTTCATTGCACTGCAGAGGCCCCTGTAGAACACGATAGCTTTTTTGTTCTCCGGCCATGAGGTCTCTGCAGAGAGTTGGTTGAAGCGAGCGATGTACTCGATGAGTGTTTGCTTGCCCTGTGTAAGATCGAGTAATTCCAGATCCCGGGAATGTGCCTTGTATCTAGTGTCGAACACTTTGGCCATCTCACTAACCAGGAGGTCAAAATCGTAAAGAGCAGGGTGGTCATTTTCCAATAAGGGGTTCGCCCAGGTGGCCGCTACCCCCGACAAATGAGAGAGGAGAAAAGCCGCCTTAGTAATAGAGTCCGGAAATGCCTGGGGCTGACATAGGAAATGGAGCTTGCATTGATTTAGGAAGGTTCGGTACTTCCTTGGGTCACCCTGGTATCTTTCCGGGGCTGCAAGTGGGAACGGGGTTGGGAGAACCATGGGTGTAGGAACGGGGGGCGGAGTGGACGATGGAGGATCATGAGCTGGGGCGTCCCCAAAGTCAGCGTCCTCGGGTAAGGGGTGACGGGCACTCTGTAAGGCGTCAAGGCGATGGTGAATGGCAGTCGTGGCTGCGGCCATGTCTGACCGAAGGGCCGCGACTGCCTGCATTAGAGCGGTCACAGGGTCCTCAGCCGAGATATTCATAATCCGGACGACCAAAGAAAGGCTTCACAGTCTGTCTAGCCCTTGGTGGTCGTGCAGATTCGTCCTACCGCCTCCGACCCCAAGCACCACCCAGGCAGGAAATAATAACACAGCCCATGCAGCGCTTGAAGCCACAGGTGGAGAACGTCGTCTATCAGGAACCAGAAACGCCAAGGACCCCCTGACCACTGTAAGGCAACGGAGGTTAATCAAGACAGGGAATGGACAACAAAGCCTTTATGATAGGATAACAGAAGAGGGGCTTACCCGAAAGTGAAGGAGAGGGTGGCCTGAGATGTGTGGTGGAGTAGTGGGGTACAGCAGGCACTGGTCGATCGTGTCTCTGACAGGACGCGTGATGTAAAACTCCGAGGCATATACGTGGGACAATCCGTGAGCAGTCCAATAGGCAGTTCCGGGGTCGATAACCAAAGTTCAGTGTTCAAGGGAATATCCGTAGGCAGTCCAGTGAGCAATTCCGAGTCAAGAAGCCAGTAGCAACAAACAGCGTGATATCCGGGATAAAGAATGAGGCAATCCGTGTACAGTTCCGTGATCAAGTAGTCGTGGTAGCAAAATCCATAAAACGCCAAAGCAGTCCGTGAAGGAAGCAGCTGTGAAGCGGTGCTTCCGTGTTTCTCTGCTCCCTTTAGCTTGTGTGGAAGGTCACGTGATCACATCACGGGAGGGGAACGTGAGTAGTCTGTGTCACATGACCCGTGATGGTGACGAAGGCCGTTGTGGATGCCTTGTCACGTGACGTGCGGTTCTGTGTGTGCCCAATCGGCCGCGCCAGTCGTGTGAAAACCTCCACGGGAGGTGCCAGTGAAGGAAAGGGCGAAGATCCCTCGGGCCGTGATGTACGGGTCTCCTCTGTTTGGCAGGAGACCCTCGCCGCTCGCCTGTAGGGACACGTAGGCCACGTGAGTCTTGATGGTGGCGAATGTTGGGAGACACGACACCATGTTAATAATAATAATTATAATAATAATAATTCACGAGTATATAAAATAAATACTCACAAGAAGGCTAATTAAATCATTATTTCGTCAGGTAAAACTGCTTCTAAAAAGTGAATGATGGCCTTCATTACTGAAAATCTAACATTCTTATATAAAATACTCCATATCTCGTTATCATTCTTCTCCATATACAAACTCAATAGCTTGTTACAATGTTTATCACGAATGGCTGTTAAGTTTGGACAGGACACAATTATGTGTTGGAGGGTTTCCTTTACATTTTGTTTCTCACAGAATCGGCAGAAGTTGAGATCCGCTGGAATAAGTTTACGTCTAGCCAGAATTTCTCTCGTTGGCCATAAATTTAACCTTATCCGCAGGAATTTATTGCGAATGTTTGCAGATGGGCATTTCATAAGATAGCCTGCCGCTTGGCCTAGACATTTAGTACCGAAGTAATTAGGATCAAAATCTCTATATTTTACACAAAGATCATAATTTGTAATCCAGTCCCAATTAAGGAACTTTCTTTTTGCACGTGCCGGATAATCGATGAGAAATTGTAAGGAGATATTTGCTCCAACTAAAGTGTCCAAAACAATGTTTCTCCATTTTAGCGAGAAAACAGATGTAGACCCAGATAGGTGACGAGCGACCGTACTCAAGATATTATTATCGGTCAGGCCGAGAAGAGTTTTACGGAAGAAGGCGCACATTCTCCATTTAACTTTGCTATGGAGAGAGTTCAAACCCAGTTCGAACCGTAGTATTGGAAGCGGTGTACAGTTCGGAAGACGCAAAACCTTTTACCAAAAGGTGGCCTCAAGTCTGTTCCATATGCTATCCCTGGTATACAGTTTGGATTCAACACCATAGAGTAAAATAGGGACAACCTTTTGTTCATAGTACATCAAGATATGTTTCAGCGTAAATTTCCCGAATTTGTAGAGGAGGATTTTCGCTTGGGAGATCAGATTTAACAATTTCGAGTCTAACATATGTAGCATTTTTCCATCACTAACCGTGTTTTGAATAAAAACACCAAGATACTTATACTCCGGGACGATATCCATAGTTTGTTGTTGGAAAGACCAAAATCCCTTGTAAGATTTGCATCTAGTAGTAGGACTGCAGACCATAATCTGGGATTTGGTTAGATTTACTGTTAAGGCATTAGCCTCCACATAGGTTGCTAATGCAGCTAAAAGATTTTGTAGACCTATAGGAGTCTGGGATATCAATACCAAATCGTCTGCATAAAGCAACCAAGGGATACGTTGGCCCCCCAACTCCGGAGCGTCCGCTATAATTCCACGAAATGATAGGCCTAAATCAAGAATAAAAAGATTGAACAATGAAGCCGCCAATGTACATCCTTGCTTTAGACCGATACAAGTAGGAACAGGAGCAGACAGGAGTCCTTGCATTGTAAGCCGAACTCTCATGGTAGTATCTGTGTGTAATTGAATAATTAGAGCCAAAAGCGAGGAGGGACAGCCAAGATCTTTTAGTTTGTTAAAAAGAAGGTTTCGGTTTATGGAATCAAAGGCAGAGCTAAAATCAATAAACGCAAAATATAAAGTTTGTTTCCTCAATGCGTATTGAGACTTCAGCATATTAATAGTAATAATGTTGGGGATCGTCCCCAGTCCGCTAACAAAGCCAGATTGATACGGATCCCTTTTGTAGTGCTTCTTTGTCCAATCATTAAGTTCTCGCAATATGAAACGGGTATAGATCTTCCCCGAGACATCAAGTAACGAAATGGGTCTGTAACTAGACGGATTGGCACGAGCACCCTTCTTGTATATTGGGATAACAATAGATCGTCTCCATGATGTCGGAATTTTTTGTGAGGTGTTAATTGATTCAAACATGATGAATAATATATCTGCCCATATGTTAGGAAATTGTTTAAGGTGAGCATTTGATAGGCCGTCGGGGCCAGGTGCTCGCGAGTTGCTTGCATGGATGATATAATACAAGATATCTTCTTTATCGAAGTGTAGATAAAACAAATGATTAGACTTTAGCTCAGGAGCAAAGGATTGAGGTCGCGGAGTTGCAAATAAATCCGAATAATAGCGTACCCACACATCCTCTGTTACGTCATTTGTTTGGCAGGCAACCTGATGCCCTGATGTGGATTGATTTATAATATACCACGACTGAGCAGAATTTTTAGATGCTAGAGATACTAGCATATTTCTCCCATCTGTTTGGTAAAGTTTAGCTTTTATTCCCCCAGCCCAGTTTCTGTAGCTAGTTTGTATACGTTGCAGAGCAGCCCCGCGTAGATCTAGCGGTAGTTTTAGCGCTTGCCTTTTTTCCGCTCGAACCCTGGATTTTTTGAGTCTTATTTCATGGTTGGGGATGTGCAAATGCGATGTTTGTTTATATTTATGAATGATAGAATTTGGTTGGAAAAGCTGCATAAGATCATAAAAAACTGTGTCTGACGGCGATTGCTCTACGTCATTATTGTTTAATTCGCCATGGTAACTTATCATAAAGGCCTTCAAAGAATGTTCAGACCACTTTAGTCGGTTTCTGGCAGGGTTTATCTCATACGTTCCCTTAAGAAAGGAAGAGTGTGGTTTAGAGACAAACATGTTCAAGCAGAGAGTAGTACATAGGATATTATGGTCACTCATCTCTGATTCTAATATTTGAAAGGATGTGACCATGTTTGACATATACATGTTAACGTAAGTAAAGTCAATAATCCCGTGACTACATGCGCGATGCCATGTAGCTCTAGGTGGTATGTCCTGTAAATGTGCACCGTTCAACATATAAAGATTCCGTGATTTAGTGAATAGTAGCCACTTATCCAGGCGTTTTTGTTCGGATTTGAGAAAGGGGCCCAAACAATGTAGGTTCAAGTCACCCGCTAGATAGATCATATCTACAGTTCCATCCAGCGTGAGTATGTCGAAAGCCTTAGATATTGCTTCCATAAAGGAATCGTCAGAAATGCCAAGGGGGTTCCAGTAGATGTTAATTATAGCACATGTGTAGCTTTCACATACGATTCTGGACATTTGTATAAAATCATTTGGACAAAACCACGGAAAGATTTTTAAACCAGACGACTGTTTAACAGCAGTTAACAGGCCAGAGGTTGGGTGACCAATTTGGAGCTTCACAGCAGGTAATAAACATACATCATAGTTATTCCAAGACGGTGATGTGACCAACCATGTTTCTTGGAGCAATATAACATCATACTTCAACAGATGGAGGGAATGATTATTCAGTAAGTGCCGATTCCCTCTGGAATTCCAGCTAGCAAAGAATAACTCTGATGTGAAAGTAGATGAATGCTAAGGTTGCTTGCTCTGATGTTGACAAATGCAGGGTTTTCGAGGGCAAGCTTGAGGGATAGTGGAAGGTTTGATTTGAGGAGTATCTACACGCAAGGTCGATCCATCTGGGGCATCAGGGATAGGGAGCACCGTGAAGCCAAGATCAGCGATTTGTGACTTCACGGCCCAGATGGTATTAAGAACCACCCTTGAGTTAATCCATAAATTTACAACAGACTGATTAGAAGAATCTGGGAACTCCACCAAATCTATATGTATGGAGCTAATGTCATCAAGTTCTGGGATCTCACGGAATACCGAGAGAACAGAGGACCGATTTAGATTATACTGTTTAGCCGGCAGTGGCTGGCAACTAAGGGTCAGACAGTGAATTGCCGGACGCTTCGAGCGTATAGTTGTTGGTTTTTGGTTGGGTGGTAACAGTAACTCATTGGGGTTTATGCAGGGACTAAACCCTATTTTAGGTTGTTGAGCTGTTTGAGGAGCGAAAGAGGTTTCCAAAAACTTAGTGAAAGTGGATTGTAAAATTCGTTCCATATCACCAAGTGAGTCTGTTTTAGCCTTGCCAGTTCCACCCAGACATACAGGCACAAGAGTGCCAGAAGTTGCTACATCCACACAGACAGGGGGGCTGGGTTTTTTCAGGATTGGGGCTACCACAGGCAATGATTCAGACAAAGTGGACGAAATGGGCGGCGCAAATGTTACATGTTTGGGGACTATTTTAGAGGATAAGTATTCGTCCACTGCTCTTCGTATCTCTCTCCCCATTACCCCATGATCTGATTTCTGCGCCGCAAAAGTATTACCCATAAGACTATTTGCGGTTAAGTTGGATACACTAGCCCCTTTGCAATTGTAGTTGCCCAGCGTTGGTTTAATATGGGTTTTATGAGACATCTGCTCGGCCACACTAATCAATTCACTTAAAGGGCTGTGTGCCACGGAAGAGACAATGGGGGCTGGCTGTAACTTAGCTTTTTTTGCTTGCAATTGTTGCGAATATTTTCTTGTAATGGCTTTAGCTGCCAAAGCAGAAGCAGATGCTGGAGGTGAAAGTTTATTAATGAAAGCTTTAATTTGGGAGGTATGAGATGATACAGATTTGATGTTTTTCGATTTTTTTTCCTGATTTGACAATCGAGTCTTTTTAGACAGATGTTTCTCAGGATTCTGAGGATCAAGCACAACAGGTTTGGTCTCAAAAAGGGAGTAGATGGGTCTCTTCTGCAAGTCAGTTTTTGTCACGACTGCATTTTCCATAGTGTCAACTATAGGTTCAGGTATGAATGGTATAGGTTGATAGACTTGATCCTTAGGTTCGTCCAAGTAAGATGTCTGTAAAGATACAGACTTCTTACCATTTAAAGCAGCATCCGGCTGGCCCAGGCTCTCAAGTCTGTTAAAAAGAGCAAATTGATTATCAAGTAACAGATCAAACTGATTTGAGTGTGTTTCTGCCTTTACGACTAAAACTTCGAACAGTTTAGCAAGAGCTAAAATAGCATTGTTCATCGATGTAAGTGCTATGCTAGTACTGACAGTCTGGGAGTCAAGACCACCAGTAGTAGCAGGGCTCTTTCCAACCATTTTTCTGGGAGTCGGAGCTATAAAGGACAGATTTGCAACTGAGTTTGCGGCACTGACATTTGTAAAAAGCACAGGAGATTTAGACAAGTTAGCCGAAGATGCTTGAAATGACTCAATAGAGACAATAGTATCTAGGTCAATAACAGGTATATCCTGAGCAGCTGGATTCAACAGTGGATTAGCAATCAATGGGTCACTAACAGTGGAAACAAAGATATCACGGGCCTCAGGGTGAGAAGCTGGAACACCAGTTAAAACGTTTGTTATTCTATCAGTGAGAGAAACATTTTCTTTCGCAAAGGTAACAGATAGACCAGACGTTGTACCAGTTTTTAAGGTCTCACCAATTCTGACATCCATCACAGTAGCTAGAGGATCATTTTGGTCAGTTAATCGTATTGCAGACGTACAGGAATCCAGCTCCAAGCCATGCGGAGTATCATTTGAACCCAAGGAAGCCGTTACTGGCTGATATAAAGAGGTTTCAACGGCGTTTCCAATCGGGCGTAAGCTAATTTTAGTGCGACTGGAATCTCTACAAAAGGGACGGATATCCATTCCTAACAGCATCTCGGATTGACTCTTAATTGCGCCTATAGCATGAGACCTCGGTGTGGAGCTAAGTCGAGGTTTTTTTGTGGGTACAGAGTGGGAGCTCTGGGAACAACTTGAGCCGTTGGATTTATGCAGCTCAGTTACCGGCGGCATGCCGGTTGTTAAAGATTTTATGCTGCGTTTCATGGTCAACGGAAATGGTGTTGCCTACTAAATTAGAAATGGGTACAGCAGAAATAGGAGGCTGAGTTCGTCGCTTTACCGCGACGAGCGCGGCGAAGCGGCAAAGCGGGACTTGAGGGGACTTGCTTGGGTGCGCGCGTGCGGTGCGCGCGCGTTCCAGGTTAAGTAGAGTCCGCCTCCTCGTATGCAGAGCCTAAACAAAAATTAACAACAGTGTTTAGGTGTTTAAATGTTTAGTTCGGTAATAAATACTGTCTTGGTATTCCAGAGCTCGTTTCACCTTATGGGAGATGAAGTCCAAATGCACAAAAGGAAGTAAAACGGCACCAAAGCGTCTTTCCAAACAGATTTCCAGCGTCTCCAGGAGCTGCGCAAAAGCGTCCGCGGCAAAGCAGGACTTGAGGGGACTTGCTTGGGTGCGTAGTAATTATTGTCAATTGCCTGACTCTGCCTGACCCCTGTATTGGGACATGTCAGGTAAACGGCTCTGGTGTTAGCCCGTTGTATGTCACGGTGTAGGAAACTGTTCGTATTGGAAAAGGCGGGGTGGGGGGATAGAGTTTCTAGTTGTCCTATGGGGCATGATGGGGACAAGGTGTCATAAGGAAGGGAGTTCCGCGTCCCACTTCCACTCCCCGAAGAGCCCTCATCCAGGTGATCCTTCCCCACTGGTCCACCCCCAGGAACTGGATCCAATAGTGATAGCTCTTTCCTGGCCACCTGGAGGACAGATCCCCCGGGACTAGTAAGTGATCCACCTTCAGGTTTTTCACAGAAGAGAATACCCGTTTCCATCCAAGAGATGGAAGTAACAGAACTTTCATTTGACCACTTCTTATTTAATGCGGACATCCCTACACATTGTATGCAGTTAGATATGATGACAAGTACAGGTTTTGGACACAGACAGACATTTGCTTTGGACTTCCTGACACAGACTATCATTAGTTTTATTTAGGTAGGAAAATCCCACCTTAGCATAGGGCAAGTTAGGCCATTTTCCAACCCTCCATCTTTAGTTAGTAAAAGTTTGTACTAAACATCTTATTCAGTTTTCTGTGTCTACTTCATGATGCCTTCACAGAGTATAGAGAATTAGTAGAGTGTTTCCTTGCGAACAACATCAGGACACCCACACTTAGTGCCGCCTAACAAAACCTCAGCAAACTACAGCCTCAGGGCAAGCCACTGCACATAAATGCCCCAGGAAAGCCCAGCACAGAGTTGATGTGTATGTATTGAGGTGCAGTGAGTTTTTATTCAATGCACAGATTACACTCCTCATTCTCCTAAATGGGGATCATTCCTCAGCAGATGCCATCACGTGCCATCAATTTGCAGCAAGAATAAATCTCCTTTATACCAGGACTGCTAACCCTCTGTTTTTGATGTTTTGCAGGAAAGTTGTTTGTTACTTTTTCTCAACGTTTCCTTTTTCATCAGAATGGATAATGTACACTATTTGTCACTGATTGTATATTAGACGAATTGATGCAGAATTATAGCCAGCGATTATGAACTCCAGGCGGGCTGCAAGGTGGCTGCATGAGATCTAATATTCGAACAGCTTTACTAAAAAACCCTCTCCTGAATCATAAAACATCCTAAACTGCACGAATATACTTCCTGCTTGTACTGGAGACCGTACTGATCAATCAAAGCAGGAAACCTCTTTTATAATAAAGCAAGATGGAGTGAGACTTCCTAACACTGACAAACTGTGCTTCAACTAAAATGGCGGAAGAGCTTATATTTAGGGCCCGACTGATACCTTTGCGTGTGGGGGGTGACTAGGCACCCTCAGCATACTGGAGCACCAAAACAATACCTGCAAGCCTAAAGGTAACAGAGAATACAGCAGGATACAGGGGTGACCTCCTTACATACCTCTCTGGTGGTAGCCTTCTGAGCCCCAGAGCATGTACCCTACATTGACAGTACGTGTGAAAAGAGTACTGGGGCCTCCTCTCTTGGGGACACCCCTAATAATAATAATAATTTAGCATTTATATAGTGCTACGAACCCTTAGGTATCTGAGAGCTGCTTATTATTACCCACGGTGTGTGGTGCTCATTTATCGACCTCGGAAGGATGAAAGGCTGAGTTGGACCCTGCCGGGATTCGAACCTGCATCAGCAGGCTCTGCACAGATGTCAAAGCGAGCGCTCTACAAACTGCACACCTATTGCAGAAGTGGGAGGTATGCTTCTAGTACAGACCTATAAGGAGCCAGCACCACACCAATGACAAGAATATATGAGGTATTCTAATGGGGGACTGATTTCATCACGTCAGTGGGCTGAGAGCTGAGTCTGCGTTGTACGAAGCAGACATCAAGCGAATGAGTATTGCCTGTGCTGAGTACACAGACAGAAGTACCACACACTAGCCCCGGATTGAGTAGTAATACCTTCACACGTCATGCAGCCTCACTGAATGTGCAGCACTGATGCTTTTCAAGGTAAACTCTGGATGATGAAAGCATAACCTCCATTACAAATTAGAGATGCATTTGCTGCGTTTCACGTGGTTCTGCTGGTTTCTTGGCCGCTGTCCTTCCTCTTTACCATCAATGAGCATCTCACCTAACCACACTATCACACACACTCACATCGCAGTACCACTTGCACTCAGTGTCCAATGCCTTACCTTCTCCAGAAATCACCTCCACCCTCTGCTGGCTCCTTCCTTCCCCTTGCTGGTCTCTTGGTCTGCCACCTCCGCCTCCTCTGACCTCACCTGAACAACCCATACTTTTCTGTTCCTTCGTGCCCTTTTTATGCTCCCACTCCTGCCATTGGACCACTTGTACTAGCTAATCTGCTTGCGCAATCTCCACCCAAAGGGTGTTACAATCAGGGAAATCATTAAATAGGAGGCTACGCCCAGCCCTCCTTCTGTGGACGGCTCACCACAGTGTAGCAATGGCAGCCCATAAAGCAAGTTCCTGTTAGTGGGCATTTGTTCATGCTCCTCTGAGGTAAGTACAGTTCATACTATTGGTCGCATTTCACTGTTTACTGCCCGGTGGTCTAGAGGGCTTGCCAATGGCTGCGTGTATTCTCTGCCAGCTCACTGTGCGATCATGATGCTGCTGCTACCTTCTCTCTCTCTCTCTCTGGGTTGCAATTGAGTGGAGCAATGTACCCCGCAAGGGATAGCGGAGGGTTGTGCGCACTGGGGTGAGTCACAATGTCTGCGGTCGTACTTCGGCAATGTGGGATACTGGAAGGCTGCTCTTTCTCCACTGGTGTTTCTCTGGGCTCAGAGCAGGTCTGCTGTGTCTAAAACAAATAGAAACCGATTGGTGAGCATTTGGCTTAAAGGACATGGCATGAGACACAAGGATACAGCATAACAGCGTGCTGGGGACTTGAGGACCCCTTAACTACCACTGTCCTCCTCTGGGGTAGGGTTGGCTCTGGAATATTACCAGGTAGCCCTCCCACCCTGTGCTGAGAGGGGTTTGTGTCTACTCCTGACAATGCCTGGGTACTGGCCTTGTCACAAGTGTGATGGATGGTTGCTTGATTACAGTGATCGGCTGCCTAAATCTTCTTCAAAAAGTTTTCATTATTCTCTATCTATGGCTCCAAATACCAACTACAACAGTATTTTCTAGATAGATTCCCAAATATTACACAACATGCAGGAGGAAAAATTATAATTGGAGGAGACTGGAACCTGGCTCTTGACTCTAAATTGGACTGTTTTTTTCAGCAGCATGCCTTGCTTCAGGTTTTCTTAAATTAACTTAGAGGCTAAGAGGAAGGGTTGTTCCCCACCCGACGCCACCCAGCCATATGATTAGAGCTACAGACCAGCGGGGTAACTCGGAATAAATAGCTGAGTCTTGAGAAAAAACCTAGATGGGGAAAATACCTCCTTGGAGAAGTTTCAGGTTGAGACTAGGCTTGCAAAATGAATCGGAGCGGCTTGAATTGACGAGGAGAGGATTCCAAGCAGAGAGTGAATCTGTGGGAGCTGGGCACATGCCACCTCAAGTTAGGGGGATGGGGAAAGACAGCAATAGTAACAAAGAGGAACTGGGATAGACAGTATTGCACACTGGCAAGAAACAGGGGACTAGGAAGACATTAACCAACCTCCTCAGCACAGGTATCATTCAATCCTGAAGCGTTGTGATGTGATGACAGTGAATCCCAGCCGACTGATAACAAGTCACTCAAACACTCTGATCAGTGAGTTGTAAGCCAGCAGCCTCCATGTTGCAGACTGTAGATGATCTGGGGCACCAACACCATGTGAAAGACTAGGCCACCACATGACAGTTCCCCTTTCTTGGGAAGAAAAAGTCCAATGTTGCCCAGAAGAAGTAATGGCTACAGGTAATGGGCTTGGCAACACAGTTCCAATCCTACATCATCATTTAAACATAAGGCGCCAGACACCATATGTAAAGAAATGTCAGATCTGAGCTTGGATCTGAACTTTTAGACATGACTACGCCTTTAAGTCTCATGGACACAAATTTGATTTCTGATTAAATAATGTGTTGGTATCTGCAAAGTGTCTTGCAAGGTTACACACATCCACTACTGCAGCACATTCACTCCCTCAGAGATAATCCTTTCATTGATTATTCCAGGGTATGCAATACCTGAACAACAATGGTGTTATCATGAGTCTTTGCTGCGAGATCCAGCACTTTGCTCTAAGATTTCTGACTCAATCCACCACCACTTTTGAATTGAGTGTCTCCGGGGATGTCTCCTCAGCAGCCATCTGTAATGCAGGAAAGTCGGTCATTATGGAGGAATGTGTACACTTTAGCTCCTCACGCTGCAGGCCCAGAAGTCCTGAAATTCAAACCCTAAGAAACAAGTATTAGATGCAGACACTTTGCAGAAAAACAGAATCTGTCAAGTCAGATGAGAAGTACCAGGGAAAGCTATCAATGTTAAAGACTGACAAACCTACCTTAGCGTTATTACAGACCAAACGATTTTATTAAGAAAATAATGGCAAGCCCAGCAAATTGCAGGCATATACACTGAGAAAGCACTCTGTCACATCACGTTCCCTGTTTATGATAAGGATGGTAAACAAATGAGATGTTGGGCCCAGACCATCAACAGCCATATCTCTCAGGCCTTTCTCCTCCCAGCCAATCTGGAACAAAGAGAGATTTGCTGGAGAGCCCTGTCACAGAGGAAGACATTCACATACTCATTCATACGTTTCTGAAAGGCAGGCCGTCAGTGCCAGATGGCTTTACTGAAACAGTTTGTAAGAAATGTTGGGTTCTTTTAGTACATCATCTGAAAAAAGCTTTTTGAGAGTTTTTTTAATCTGGCTGGGTACGCCTTCCATGATGGAGGCCTCCCATACCATACAAGTCAAACCTGCTCCAGACCTTTCCTTGTGTTACTCATACTGACCGATTGCATTACTAAGTATGGATGCACATTAATTTTCAGAAAAATAATAGCAAATCGTATGGACCCCATAATGACTAAACTTACACTCCATGATCAATCGAGTTTAACCGCGGGGCAACAAGTATTCGACAATGTTCGAAGAGCGCTGGGTGTGATTAACAATGCCTGCAATTCCAATGAGCCGCTTACACTACTATCCCTCCCGCGGTGCTTAAGAGCATTTGATCGTTTTGATTGGACATTTCTAAATGTAGCATTGCTCAAGTTTGCATTGGCCCCTCAAATAATTGAAATAGTTTTTGCTAATTCTGAAGCACCTTCTTCACAAATTAATATGAATGGCCAACATCCGAATACCCTAATACAGGGTAGATGGATGAGGCAAGGATACTCTCTTTCTCTAATTCTATTTAATTTATCATTAGAGGTATTACCCCAACCAAAAAGAAGCAATTAGAATGCCATATAACCTTCAGATAAACAAATTCCCAAATTATTACTTTTTGTAGATGATACTATATGTATGCTCGATAACTCTACATCATCCTTTCCTGAATTCATCAGGGAAATACAAAATTGTGCGCGAGTCTCTGGCTCCACAATTTATTTCTAGAAATCAAACACTTTGTATCAGAAACACAACAGAGCATTACCAAACCTTCCTAATCACAGCCATTTTTCCTTGGCAAACAAGTCCATTTCATATTGGACTATAATGCTTAACTTTTTTACCAATCATTACTAAGAGCTAACTTCCCACCTTGTTGAAGGACTTATTTGGTGATTTATAGAGATGGCTGACATTAATCTACTTCCATGCCTGCCTTATTTTCTAAGTGTCCCACCTATGAAATTGCCCCCTAATTTCAGGAAAGATAATCATTTTTCATATTTTATTCCATAAAAGACCCAGAATTTCCAGCAGAGTCATAATGTGATTGTGGATGTAGAATGCTTACTCAGAGACTTTAATAGATATAATATTGCCTCCCATATTTGTGGTTTCCAGATAAGACTGAGCAAGAAATATAGATTGGGATTAAGAAATCCAGTGAGTCCACTGCTTTACATAAAGTCCTGTGCCTTTCCTCTAAGTTTCTGACCAGGACCTCGACCTCCTTTAGTGACATTGTCACTCATGGACCACTCCAAAGGAGAGCTAAATTAAAACGAGCTAATGTACGATTCTCCTTCAACTTCGGTCTTTCAGTAATCTGAATTGTTCGGAATGGATCTTAAAGGTTTTGTTAAATGGCAAGACGATGCACTAACTAAATTGAGACAATTATTTGAAAATGATATTCCCCTGGACTTTCAAGCATTCAGGGGGTTCCATGTGTTAATATCCCCGCAAAAATTTTGCGATACAAAAATATCACCATATTTTTGTGGCAATATTGAGCCATGGACCCTGCGGAGAACACCCCTGCAACCCCTGCATTATTTTTAAATGTGCGGGGACACCCCCGCAACCTGCGCTCTCAAAAATTAACCCCCCAAAAATATTGTCCATGGCAAGACAGACGACCATATATACAGTGATATTTTTGGTGGGGATATGTAGGGATACCCAGCAAGGTCAGACTTAATCTGGAGGAACACAAAAGATACCAATACATGCTATAGAACAATAAGAAGTGGCGTCTGTGGAGAGTGATTACCTGTAGAAGGAAGGAAGGATAGCTCAGGGGCAACGCGATTGTCTTGGAAGCAAGACAACGTGGCGCAAAACAGGTTAGAATCCCGAACCTGCGCTTAGAAACCACTCGCTGGTATTAAGCATGTTTTAAATGAACAATAAATACAAAATCTTTATTTGATACTCATCCAACACACAGCGTTGTCTCTCATTTATATAAAGCTCTAAAGACTATGATCCAGTGCATCAGTTCCGGTGCTTGCAAAATTGGGTGAGGGATCAAATCAGAATATTCACACTAGAACAAAGGCGACAGATAGCTGAGGGCAGCAACATTGGCCTTGAGCTTCCAATTGAAGGAGAACACATTTAAAGAACTTCTAAGGTGGTACTGAACCCCACCTAAATTGAAATATACGTTCTCAAGCACATCAGACACGTGTGGGCAGACTTATTAATAAAGAGGCACTCTTATTCACATGTGATTGGAATGCCCAAAAATTCAGATATTTGGGATCAACTTCTATACAAAACAAAATACATGATCGGAATTACAATAATCAAAGAATTGCTGGCAATATTATTGGTTGACCTGGGCTAAAACCATGAATATCCCCTACACTCTCCTCTGACTAGTGATGTATTTGCTGATCAGTGTTAAATTATCCATACCACGAATGAGGAAGTGCACAGACCCCGTACATATAAACATTTGATGTCACGGACTATTGGAGATACAAGCAAAGGAACAAATAGCTGTAACAGTTCATAATACCTTCCAGATATAATTGCCAGGTTGGCCACCATTTATTGATTTTGTAAATCAGAATGATAGGAGAGACTTGTCCAGATGAATACACTTAGGAGATATTTCATTAGTGTGATCTGTGATAAAAAAAAATATTCTATTTGCTTACGACCATGTACTTTGTGAAGTTGCATGACGGACCAGAACCCACCTCTTAATGATTCAAATGTTTTAAAGAATATCAGTGACTGTGAGAAACCTGAAGGTGTCTCCCTGTTAGGCCACGGGGATCTGTCAGCCAGGTGCCCAGGACACGGCCATTGCTATTGGATCCAGTTCCTGGGGGTGCACAAGTAAGGGAGGATCACTTGGAAGGGGGGCCCTTGAGGAGTGGGACACCAACGGGTGAGACGCGGTCTCCCCCTTGTTTCAACACCTTTTCCCCATCCTACCACATAGGATATTCCAAAACAATGCCCTCCCTTTTCCCATACAAACGCCTTCGCACAATACGAAAGACAACAGACTAACACCAGAGCCATTTACCGAACATGTCCCAATGCAGGGGTCAGGCAAAGTCAGGCAATTGACCAGAATCACACATACCTGATGGCCATTTCCTTTCCCCACAAGGATCAAAGGTGGAGCACAAGAACACAGGATGAGCAAGGCAGACCGCACAATGTGAGAGCTAAGTTAGCACAGCAGTTCAAAAGGCGGCGAAAGACAACACATACGGAGGGGGTGACAAAGAGAGTAGCAACCTTGCCCTTTCCGACCAAGGGCCGTGAAATCTCTGCAGATGGAAACCTAAGACCGCAAACAATCGCCACTGTGTGCTGCAGCAAATGTCTACGGTACATGAGACCCTCCTCCGCTGATATCCAAGCCGGGAGAGACGCAGGTCTCTGTTGTACCAACTTTGACTCGAAGGAGAAGAAAGCAAAGCGATTCATCACAGCCGGTGAGTCAAGGGTAATAACGATAAGAAACTGAACGGCTAATTTGAACATTGAAAATATAAAGAGGGGGCGGGCACCACGTGGGTGCTCATGCAGGAAACTCTGGGCGATTACCCAACGGTAAAGACTACCGTAACCAGAAGGCTTTGGGAAGAGGCGAAGAAGGATCAAAGTGGTCATGCAGGGGTCTTGTAAAATCATCTGTACCGTTGAAAGTCTTTGACCGGCAGATGATTGCGAAAGACTAAGGGAAGTCAATCCTGCATGGTGAAAATTAGTACATGAACTGTATTACATGAAGTTTGGCAAGAGTGAAACCGGCGAAGGGATGCTAACAAGAAGGGGCCAAGTCTAAAGCCCCATCGCAAACTGTTTCATAAAGGTTGGAAAGAGTGAACCTGGCAGAGGGATGCTAACGAGGAGGGGCGAAGTCTAAAGTCCCGTAGTGAACTGTTTTGTGAAGACGACCGGAGTGATCCTGGAAGAGGGAGGCTGACAGACAGGGGTGAATCCTGTGCTGCTGTTTAAAAAGACATTAAGATTTGTGAAAGCAAGAACTATTACAAGATATGGGGAAGTGAACTATGCCCCTTGTAAATTGGAGTCTGAGCCCGGCCAAGGGAGATCCAGGGGTGAAAAGTCATCACTCAAAGTTCACTAAGAAATAAACTGTTTTGATTTGTTGAAAGCAACTTGCGAGGGGTCAGCGCCCAGAAGATGGAAACCCAGGGGTGAAGCCATCACCCAAAATAGTCATGGAAGGAACTGTTTTGATTTATTGAAAGCGACCTATGAAGGGTCAGCGCCCAGAAGAGGGGGACCCATGGATGAAGCCGTCACCCAACGTATTTGTCGAACAGAACTTTTTGTTTGTTTGTTGAGAATATCAGTCCCTCGAGGGCAAGAGCCTTTTATTGAAAAGACACTTAACCAGGAAGAGTCTGATAGCTAGTGCTGAACTGTTGGCTTGTGCTGGGAAAGCTCGAGCATGTGCTGTGCTCAGGAAATGCACCTTGTTCCGTGCTCAAAACGTGAGAAAGGGAGAACCCTGGCAATCACACCCTGACTTATTATTTGTAAACACTTCTTTCTTTATTGAAACCCTATCCCACACTCTTTTTGTAATTAGCTGAAAGGAATTGTCAACAGTTTTTTTTTTTTAGTATAGGCCTTTTACTTTTGACAAGACGCCACAAGGACTGCCTTATTTTTCATTTGTTGGCTGATGCTTGCTCCCATCTTAGATTTAGGTTTAGCCTAGGCATTCTCCCACCCTGCATTCACAGTTTAATAAACACCCTTGAAGTGTGATGACTTGTGTCTGTCTTTACTGTTGCCACCTTACAGTCCTTACAGTGACACATAACGTGATCCAGACGAATAGATGGGCAAATCAGGTTTGATGATTTTTTTGTGTATGGCCTTCTCTGTGGTAGCTGGTAAATGTTTTTTATTGGAAGGCTGTCAATATTGTGTGACTGAGCACAGCTAGGGAGTCCGAACCAACCAAGAGAGGTTCAGTGGGGCTCACCCTGAAGAACAATTTTTAAATAATGATGATGTGTTTGAGTCAGGTAAATAAACATGGATCAGGAACCAGACCGACCCAGGTAAGTGTAAAAGAACAGGGTGCTTTATTTCTTCTTGGTCACGGTATAAGAGGTTAGCAGTGGGAGAGTGGGGCACATATATTGATCCTGGCTCCTTTCTCTACTCCAAGTCCACTAACTGTCATTCATGGAACCCCACAATTCCCCTCCTTGCGGCACACATCATCACCTTCTGTGAGGCCTACCGCTGCATTCACATACACACATGCAGATACAACACATCTCCCTCCGCAAAAACAAAAGCCATTTAGAAGGACAGACCTTCTGCATGCCGGGACAACAAACAGGGACTGCCTCTCCGTGGCAACAGGTCTGCCACAAATGTGCACTAATCCTATGCCCACAAGAGGGCACAACTACCAAAACAAACAAACAATGTCCCAGGCGCCCACCTAACTCAACACAATCGGCACATTCAGCAACAACGTCCACTATCCCTTCTCCCACAAGAAAAACCTCATTAAAGAAATTAAAAGTTGATGGAAAAGGAACTAACATCACTAAGAAAACACAAAACGATGAGGTGACCACACAGACATGATGCGTAAGTGCACAGATCCAGTGTACTGTGCAAAGCTTCACTTCAAGCATATTATTATTAGGATGAAACCAATTGTGTGATGCTGTACAATCTCAAACAGCAATAACATTTTTGAAAGATCACCTCTCCACCAGTGTTGTTCAGACTGCAAACATGAAAACTTCACCTAATAAAACCTTTGAACACTGATACCTCTGTGTGCCACAATTAGGAACTCCCATCCTGTATCTACTGCAATACATAGAATTTGGCATCACTAAACACTGACGTTGGACAACAACTACAACACTTCCTCATGGGACTGTCTAGCCAATCATAGAGAACAGATGCGGATGTCACTATATTGCATGCACCACATATTAACATTGCGTGGACGAAAGGACTCTCCACATGTACATGACGATTAACAACATACCAAGGAACTATAACTCCTTTTGTCCTGGTCTGCCCTCCAGGAGCCCATGGATGCCACCCCTGAGCGCAGACTGCTCCCTGTGAGCAAATTGACTTCACTAACACTTGCAACCGCCTATACATAACCTTACTCCTTCCGTTCGGGCCTGCCACTCCCAAACCCTAGACCAGCACGTCTAGGCACAACCTCACCCACAGTACAGAGCACCTCAGTGCATGCAGTGTGAGCAACCACTCTATCGTCCAAAATCCTTTAGAGTCATTGCACGCAACTCATCACAAACACATGGGCGGTAGCAAAATAACTCACACTCCTTTAGAAGGGGACCAGTGAACATCGCCATTAATCACAACCTCTCTCCAACACACAAAAGAAATGAGTAGACAGGGAAGTGACTCACAAAAAAGAGCACATAGAACCGTGATGCAACTACAAAAGGCATGGTGCGTAAGGGTGCACAGAATCCAAACACTACGCAAAGACTGTACGCAAGCACAAAAAGGATGGCAGGATTTTGAGCTTGCCATAATATTAAAGTTCTTTTTAAGAGGTAAATTTACATTTCTCAAATTGAACACTAAGAAAATCGATTGCCAGTGTTCAAACCTTCACAGGTTTGAGCATGTACACACGACACCCAACCCTATCTGAAACTCAAGAACTAAACTACACTGGCATATGCTTGGCGTGCCCCAAGAACTACTTTGCTAAATCGCAATAAGGTGCTCCATAGGAAACCTCTATCGTACCACTCAAAGAGGCACAACCTGGCAACACAGACCTTAAGATAGGAACTACAACCATTGCTCCCAGAACGACGCTCTAAAAGATTGAACAACAGCACTAGAGACAGATGTGGGCACCTACTCTTTTACCGGCCTCACACTCTACCCTCACATTGGGCCCTTCCCCACACAAAACGTGGCGACCATGTTTGATCAGTCTGTAGAATATTTCAGTTTATCCTAGTGTTTTATGTAGAGCTATGAACTCTCCACACTATGATTCAACTCACGAAGACGCTCTAACTCTAACTCCAAAATCTCAGAATTCTCCACTATTCGTGCAATTAACCACAGGTATACACTGTGGTGCCACACCTGGCCAGCATGTGGGCCAGAACCTGTAACATCCATGCTACCCTTTAAGAAAGCACACACTTCTACAACTAACTTCATGCATGTCACTCCATAGCATGCACACGCACACACATCATTATACCAGGTGCCAGGCCACTGCAAATGGGTTAAAATTATGTTTTTTTTAATTTTAATTGAAATTTATTTTGAATGTATTTTACAGCACACTTTCTCTGAAAAATCAGGTAAGAAGCCACAAAATGTATAATCAGTTTAGAAGGTGACACATAACACAATCCAATACATGCAAAGTCACCAGCAGTGAAATGGAGCATTTACCAACACTTGTTCATGATGCCTTTGCCACAGTATATGCCAGTAGTCTGCAAAAAAAAAAAACATTTTCACGCCGACTATGCCGATACATTTCCATGCTGGTCCACCAATATCTGACAGTGTCCCCATATAAGAACATGTTCATATTTGCTTTGCCCATAAATCCAGTAATTAGAATATAAGAAAACATGTCTTTGCTGGCCCTGCCAATAAAAATTCCACTATAAGCAAACCTGTCCAGACTGGCCTCACCAGTGTAGGCCAACATGGCCATGTAAAAACACTGATCATGTTCGCTTTCCCCATAATGCTAGCAATGCCATGCCATGGTACAAAACACCCTTACTTATTGTCCCAATGCAGACATCCCTACATAAGAACATCAATTTGGCTTTGTTTATAATTCCAGAAAAACATGCCAAGCAACTCCAAGAAAATGTTCAAACTGGCTGCATCAATGTAGGTCAGTGTTCCACATAAGAACATTAATTCTTTTGGCTTTGCTCTTTATTCCTTTAAAACATGCCATACCACTGTAAGGGAACATCCATGCTGGCCCCCAATGGAGCTCCGCTGCCTTATAAGAACTCTCCTCACGTTGCTTGCCCAAAATGCCAGTAAAATATCCCATGCCACTGTAAGAAAATGTCCATGTTGGTTACACCAACATAGACCAGATTTCCACGTAGGAACCTTAATCATGTTGGCTTTGCACATAATGCCAGTAAAACATGTCATACGACTGTAAGAAAACATCCATGCTGGCTGCCCCCTTTTTACCCAGCACCCCCCCTCTTTCTCCTCCTTGTTTTTTCATGTCTTGAATGATTTTCCAGTGGCAAATTGGCTTGTTAATTATACTTAAAGAAGAGTTAAAGCAGAGTGATTGAGTTTTACATTCCCTGTAGCCATATGATCTACTGGAAAGACATTGGGCCTCATTCCAAGTGTGGCGCTCTGGTAAAAAGGTGCTAGTATCTAAGGATGCCGGCACTTTGCCGGACCGCCCGACTACGTGAGTGCCGGTGGGGCACCTTCCGGCCAAAAAACCCTTGTTACTGCGGCCGGCATCGCCGGTGGCGGTAATTACGTCAAATCCCCTCATGGAGTCCTATAGGACGCCGGACCAGGTGCCGGAAACGGTAACAACCGTTGACTGTATCCTGGCAGCTCTAACGCCAGGATACCGGCAAGGTTGTAATGAGGCCCATTGTGCTGACTGATGAGTTTGGCCCCCTTCCTATGAGAGTCGTTTAATTTATGTTCAGATTGATAAACTGAATTAGTTTGACATATGCCCATACATTATCAATAATTTTCTCTTTTGGTGTTGTACTCACTGTTTGTTGCATTTGCAACGTATACAAATATTGTTTAAAACAATCTGCTGTGACAATTATATCTAGTGCCACTGTTCACTTGTTATAGGTGGGCCCAGTGGCATATTGCTGACATATTCTGTTTGGCGCAGACAGATAGACACAATATATGGGGGCGGTGTACATGCATGTGCAGTAAAGAATAAAACACGGGAGGGTTAAATCCGCAGTGTTATGTGGCCGAGAGAGGATTTAATTGGTGGCATTTATTTTATTTATTTATTTACTTGCATTTTTAAAGCACTCAACAGCCCGCGGGCATCGAGGCGCTGTTACAGGAATTGTTTTTTAGTTGCGTAATTGTTTTGTCTTGGTTGCATATTTATAACGCACTTAAATACCCAGAGGTTTCTAAGCGCGGACCCGGGGATCAAACCTGTGTTGCTTTGTGTCGTCTTGCTTCCAAGACGAGCATGTTGCTGCTGAGCTATCCTCCCCGGTCAACCACTCAAACCCACTGAAAAAAGGAATTGATTATGTGAAAAGGGCCAATCAGGACACACTACCAGCCACTGATACTGCCACGCCCTATAAAATACTGTCTTCTAACAGCGCTCAAATAGCAAATAAATTACATAATAGAGGCGGAACCAGTTGGATTTCCTCAAAAAAACAAGACATCATTATGACAGTCTTGCATGGAGAATTAAACAAGTGCTAAGATGGCTGACTTTACCATGAACACGTAATTAGAAAAACACCAGAAGAATACCCGCAAACCGAGCACGTCTGCATTTTACCGTAGAAAAGTCATGTGACATGAGAATTAAACCTTATGCCAATTTGTGACCTCCAATACCAATATAACACATTATAAAGTACAAAGGGGATTACTTTAGCCTTGCAAGAGAATGTCTTCCCTTATAAAGGTTTCAAGGTCGTAGCCTAATTCTGTATGTTCTGCTTTCAAAAATGACTCTGATATGGGGAGGTCCACGGGTCCGTTATGTCTGAGGTGTAGTGCGGTGGTGGGCACCTTTAAACCCATAATGTGGGATTGCCCACAGATTTAGTTATAATGGGGCGCGGTTAGGGATTCCATCTCAATGATCTTGGGGAGCCGGGCGCCGGTTTTACATATTTGGGGTGACTCAGACTTCAACCTGTGTGAAAAGAGTCTGGTTCCTGCACCCCGTCTTAGTACATTTAAATGCACATCCATTACTAGTTTCCTTAATGTAGGTGACATCATATCACATAGTTATTGCTCCATTTTGATAGGCTTTTTAACCTGAACAAACATAAAAATCAAGCTCTTGTTGAGGGCTCTTTGCCAATCCTGCTGCTGCCACTTGCGGGTCAGTTGCAGAGCATGTTGTGGTACAGGGAGCTTCTTGAGTTACAGAGGATGCCAAACCCAAGCTTCTTGTGTGAGTAGCTTTATTGCCATCGGTGCACCAGACACAAGGTGTACGATTTGAGGTAAGTCCAAAGGTGAAGGTAAGTAAACAAGGACACACAGACATACACCACTGGTCATCCACAAACTAGCCAGTCCAGATGCAAATGTCACTCCCTAGAACATTAATTAAGATGGAATATTGCATTCCACTGTGACACATTCCACTCTGACATCACACACGTTACAGCCTCCAGATGCATGAAACTACAACACAGATCATCTTAAGTTCCCCCCAAGCATTCCCCCATTTTGTGGGAGGGATCTGGGAGGTGGCCCCCTCAATCACCAATGCAAAGGTCACCAGTTACATGTGTACGCTACTTGTAACGGTGGTTGTAACTTACTGTCATGAGGCAAAAAGGAGCAGAGGATATAGCTAGTGAAATGTGCAGAAGATCACACAGTAAATATGTATAAAAAACATGCACTCAGGAGCCAAGATAAATGCATGCTAATGGCCAGGATGTACAAGTAAAACATGATAGAAATATGTGAAAAGGAATGTGGGGTAAGCACTTAGAAGCTCGTTATGATTACAAGGAAAGTCAGCAAATTCCTCACCCAAAGTGGCTGTTACAGGTACTGGCAGTGCCAAGTAACAAAAAAGGTGTCCTAACAGACTCATTTATTGTGTGCATGGTGTGTATTCATTTACAGAGTTCACAGTGAATGTCATTAGTTTTCAACTCAGCAACCAAAAAAGCATACTCACTTCAGCTTTTATGAAAACAAATGTTGAGGGCGTTTATTATTTGGCCACCTTTACCATTCTCTACATTCAATATTTTGTCATTATTTGTTATTTTCTTCGGATATGAGAGTCATCATTTTCCTCACTACGTTCATACAGGTAGTGACAAAAAACAAACAAACCTGAAGGAAACAATGAAAAGAGTCTCTTTTTTCTCTATACAATCATAAAACCAACGAGAGCAGGAAGGGCTCCTGAACTATTCAAAGCACATATAAAAGATGATTAAACAGATAGACATTCACGTACAAGCTTTTTCTTTGTGTGCAAAAAACATGAATAGAACAATAAAACACTGCATATAGACATTAATAACCCTTAGTGTGGAATATAGTCCATGTGTAGAGTGATTTCCTATAGGAATTCAGGAGGAACAAGCACACCCTTAGCACGTATGGGGTTAAAGAATCAGTACATGTTTCTAAACAAGCAACCAAATGGTTTAGTGGAGATGGATGGGCACTTTGGCTTATGACTTGTCATTGTCTCACGCTCTCCACAGAGCACATTCTTTCGGGAATGATACTACAGAATTGCAACAAGGCATGGCTGGACTTCTGTGAAAACAGGGCTTGTGCCGGGCTGGCAGGGGGAGGCGATGGTGTGGGCTGTGCGAGGCGCTGGAAATGGGAGAGCTGCACTTCTACAGCGAGATGGATTTTCAGGCCTAGTAAAAAGATGGCGTCGGGCCTAATTCAAAATGGTGTCTTACTACAAAGATAGGGCTATATTCTATGAACTATGGGGTTTTGTGCAGAATAAGCACGTGGGGGGTGGCCGCGCCTCCCCCCTTTTCTACTACGTACGTTATTCACCTGGAGGGGGTGGGCAAGGATCGTCTCCTTCCTAACAATACCCAGCTATTTTTAGGCTTGGAAACGACCCAAAGGCCAATATGATTAAAATCTTTTTTTAAATGGATAAACTTGAACAGTGGTTGTCCGAAAATTCATTGGGTCTCAACCCATATAAAACGGAGTTGAAACTTGTATTATTCATCGAACAGAATGCTTCAAAATCTTCAAGAATTGGCCATCTTAGGCTCTCTGAGAAATCATTGCCTCTGCAACAAAAAGTCAAAACCTTAGGCGTTCCCTTTGATTCCAATCCCTCTACGATACCGCATATCAATTCACTAATTAGGTCGTCCGATTATCATCTGATGCTGCTGCGTCAACTGGGACCATTGCTTGAAGGATCCCACTGCGTCATTATCGAGAGAGCGATTGGTGGGTCAAAGCTGGACTATTGCAATGATCTGTATGCAGGCTCCCCCATACGTGCCATACATATTCTACAGGTATTGCATATTGTATTGCAAAATACAGCCGTGTGTATCGTTACTAATACCTCCTGAAATGACCACATCTCTCATGTTCACTTGGGGCCAGTATTGACTTCAAACTACTAACTTTGGCACATAAAGCTTTTTATGGTACATGTCTGTGTTATATCAGGAACCGAATGTCAAAGTCGAAGCCCTCTCATGATATAAGATCCAGCGCTCCCCTTCTTTTCCAGATGCCACGCTTTAAATGAGCCCATTGCATGGGGAGGACTTGCACCATCAATGTAACTAAACCCTGGAATCTGCTGCCCCCATAAATCTGTCGCATGGCCGTTTTTCTGACCTTTCGTATTAAAATAGACTCTCTTGTTCTGAGAAGAACCATATGTCTCTGGGTTATCCGTGCCTATGATAACATGTGATTAATTGGATACCTACGGGCCGGAGCGTCATACCGACAATAAACAATAATGCATTCTGAATGGGCCTCTTTATGAGTATTGTGAACATGGTACAAATGTGGTACTTTAAATGTGGTACTTGTAAAGGTGGTTGTAACTTACTGTCATGAGGCAAAAGGAGCAGAGGATATAGCTATTGAAATGTGCAGAAGATCACACAGTAAATATGTATAAAAAAACATGCACTCAGGAGCCAAGATAAATGCATGCTAATGGCCAGGATGTACAAGTAAAACATGATAAAAATATGTGAAAAGGAATGTGGGGTAAGCACTTAGAAGCTCGTTATGATTACAAGGAAAGTCAGCAAATTCCTCACCCAAAATTGCTGTAACAGGTACTGGTAGTGCTAAGAAACAAAAAGGTGTGAGACTCATTTATTGTGCAGTCCTGTTTTTAAAATGTCACTTAAATTTGAGCTGGTATCGCATTGGCTTTTTACGGCATGGGATACCTAAAAATCATCTTGCCACACTTGGAGGTTGAGGGTGGTTACATAAAGTCACAAGCAAACCCTCATTAAAAGGTGAATCAACTCTTTAACAGTTAAACAAAAACGGCTCGTGATTTTAAGCTGTTTTTAAGCTTCTGGGGAAGACACTTCCTGCATCTGTCACATTTCAAACCGGTATCAAACAGGACATCAATTTATAAAGTAGAAAAAATGCATATTTTAATAGTTATTATTTCACAATTTATAAAACAGTGGCATAATACAAAGTGCTTATGAGTCTAACCTGTATCTCATCATCCCCGTGAACACACTGGGTTCTGAGCAAGCTTGTACAAAACACCTTCAATTAAGAGCAAGCTCCTGCCATAGCTTAATCTTTAAAGTGGCTTGTGCTGTGCAATTTCACACTGGACATACCAAACTCTCCACTCATCCACTTCTAACACATTTCTACCATTCGCTTTCTCAGCTTTTCGTGTTCATACTTAATACATCTTACATAAAAACAAAAAATTAAAGACCCAACATGTTTCTTTCCAAATAGTATCTGGGTTTCATTCCACAGAAATTCATCAGGGTCCAAAACAATTGTGATGTTTGTACACAATGCAAATTAACAGTCGCATATGCCATCTCGACCATCAAAGAATAACCAATATTATATCATGGTCAATCATTCAGATCTTCAATTCTTGAAGAGTGGTTGCCAAAACTTCAGTAGGTGTCTTCCTCTACAATAAAACAGCAAAGAATGGAAAATCAATATCCATTGGAGACTGAACTCAGTCAAACTATCTTTTGCAGTTAATCCAAGACAATAGTCATGCTTATCAATAGCATTTAACATCTCCAGATTCCATTATGTGTCACACTCATGATGACTCCAGGACAGGGGGTGGATAAGGTGCATCCCGCCTCTTCACTTCTGGCAATGGGTCAGAAACGTATTTCTCATCCAGTATCTGGGTCTAGAATCCATTGGGGTACTATAGATCATGGATTAAGGTCTGCTGTGTCTAGCGGTTACCTACAGCTGTACCTCCTATCATTTGTGTCTTAACAGATTACAATAAAGGCCGTATATGCAGGGCAGAGGAAACAAGCATCCATTTTTAGCTCCCATGGGATTTAATGTGTTTTGGCCAATTGAACACCAAGAATACCAAATGACATCCAAATTCGTGCACTCGTATCCTGACCGCTCACCTCGCAATATGAGATTCGTGCCGGTCTGGACATTTCGGTTAGCATCTGTAGGTTCAGTTGCTAGGTTGTCCTAGTGGTTCTTAACAGCAATTTGTCAAGATCACATATGAGACAATGTATTCATAGATTGCTGTCTGGGGAAGGAAAATAAAAAAGAATGCATAACGCCATGGGTCGGTTCTGCTTGCTGCCCTCTTTGTCTTAAATCTGTTTAGCGTGACGGGAGCCATACAGATTTAGCGTACCTAATCGGTTTTCATTTCTATCATATCCAAGAGTAGTCCGGCGTCAGTCTCGTATGTTGATGCCATCATTCGCAAGATTGATTCTGTAGGGTCCCAATTCGACTACATTGGGATTCAGTACCAGGATGGGAATCATTTACTGTCAGGAACATGGAAAAACAATAAACTTATTAGGTTTTCCAAAGTGAGGGTCCCTAACACGAGCATTTCCATCAAGGAATGGTGGCTAAAAGTGCAACGTGCACTGCGTTAGAGCATACCGGGGCGCATTGATCTTGGACTAAAAATCATTGCATGGGGAAAATCACGCATGTACCCCATGTAGTATGTTCTATGTACTTCATGCAGCAAATATCCCTGCAATCCCAAATCATAATTAGGATGTATTTAAAAAAAAGGCAATATAAAAAAAAGGCAAAGTGCTGGGATTGCCAAAGGGCACATCGACAGCATGCATACGGTACAAACATTCGCTGATATCACTGCATGCGAGAATTTGTTGGAATCTGTTGTCACTTTTTCGGAAAACAAGGGCAGAAGAAAACATCCCACAATTTGAAATCTTGCACAGCGCATCATCGATCAGTAAGAACGACATTGTGTCACAGTGGATCAGACGCTGTGAAGGAATTCTGGACGACCAGGATATTCCGCTACCACATTGCACGAAAACCCGAACTTAGTAAAAAAAAAAAGAAATTCTGGCAAGACGATTGGGAGCAGACTGGAGAGTTGAGAACAGCAAACAAACTCATGAAAGACGCACCTTGTGAGGCCACGGCCTTTAACAAACTCCAACGTTACCTCGAACTTTTTCCTGATCAAAACTCAAGGAGTGTGTTCATGCTTTTCCGCCTGAATGCATTTAAAACTAAAGACCGGCTTCGAGCATGGTCGAGTAACTCAAATATGGACCCACTATGTAGATTTTGTGCAATTGAAAAGGAGACATTAAAACATTTGATGTTATTCTTTCGTGAATTGAGGCCAGTTAGAACAGCACATTTGGACCCATTGCTCTCAAAATATTCGTCCTTAAGTGCAGATGAATGGGGGCTGAAAATGTTCAAAGGAGTGGATAGGAAGCTAATATTCCCAATGTTCTTGCTTTTGAAAGAGATCGAAAAACGGTTGATGGTTAATTACTGTAGTGACACATGAAGACAAGCAGTAAAGCTGGCGAGATCTCAGACAATACTGATGATTTGATGTACAATATGGGAAGAGGGAAAGTTGTGAGTCTGTTGATATTTTAAAGGTTTGTTAAACCAATAAAATTAAAAAATATTTATTTATTTTTTATTAAAAAGGCAGTATTTAAAATACAAATACCACATGTTTTTACCATTACCACCTTATTCTTTATGAGGTCCTTTTCAATTGATTATTTCCGCTGTTGCTGGTATGCCGTTTAGCACTGAAGTTGTGGGTGTTTGGGTTTCATACATCTACCTGTGAACGCACAACTTCCAAAAAGTGTACACTCCTACGCTGGAAAGTGTGCGGTGATAAGCACCTTCCTATAACTTAAAAACATTTCCGTTGGCTGCCCACAGGATGCGGTCATTTCATCTTAAAGAGAAAGAACATTTGTAGCAGTGCACACTTCTGATCTGCAATCAAATTGACAAGGTAAGATTCAGTTCGTGCAAAATATAGGTTGGCCGCTTCTTTTAGGAAATATGACTGCTTGCAGGTACCTTTCCACAAGTATTAGCACTTGGTAATTCTAAAGGAGGAAGTAATTACATGTTCACAGAGGACTGAATCATTTTATAATTTAAAATGTGTGGAACATGCATCAAGTTATCATTATTGTTTCTTTGAAAAATGGCAAGATATATTCTACGACATTGAACCGTGCATTGATGGCATTATAATTTTTACAACATATTCATTATTATTTTAATTTAATTTGCGGATTTTATCCTGCATGTTGCCATCTACAACCTCTTAACTCTTTGCATGTGTGTGTGTGCGTCAGTGCACATGTGTGTGTGGGCTACAGGGGAGACCGTGGAAGTGTAGAGTGAGTCTAGCAATTAGGGTGTAGGACCTCTTCCCTAGACACCCATGAGTAGATGGTAAAGCCTCCATAGGGGAGTCACCTATAGAAGGTATGGGGTTGTGGGCCAATTTTAGGCATCTGACTAGCCAGTAATTGCAATGTAAAATATCGGCTTAGGCATTAAAATGAGGGTCCAAGCGTACTCCAAAAATGGTACTTCATCATCCAAATGAGTTTCTCTGTGGGCCAACCTAGAGGCGCTGCCCATGTCCACAGTCTAGCCATTTGCACAGAGAACCTCATCCAGGTGAAGTACACATTTTGCACTTGATGTTTGTTTGTATGTATGTATGTATGTGTGAGTTTGGCATTTTTATTCGGTAAATAGATAAACAAAGTGAAAAGGTGTGGCACCAACCCCAGATGCTAATCCCTAAAAAAGGACAGGGGAGGGATGTAATTCTGTAGCTACAGTAAGACAAAATGTGACAGTCTCTAGAATCATGGCCAAATTACTTTATTTAAACCCTTGAGTGAGTTGCCTGTAATTGCGTTGTCAGCTAGCTTCAGGAAAGCACAGCCTGCGACCCCTGTAATTAGTTTTCAGGAACAAACACTTCACTGAACTGCGCTCACCCACATCTCCAACTTTCTGACCACTGCGCACCACACGCTCACCACTCCTCCATCCTCATTCTGCTTGATCTCTTTCTGACCACTGCGCACCACACGCTCACCACTCCTCCATCCTCATTCTGCTTGATCTCGCTGCAGCATTCTACACTGTGGATCAACCCTCCCTACTTGACGCCCTCTCCTCCCTTGGTTCCAGGATACTGTACTAGACAGGGTGACGTACTGCCGCTATGGCCACCCCTGCTCCATCTCATGGGACTCTAACAACTCATCTGCTATATCTCGTTCAGTGAGGATCACCAAAGGATATGTCCTTGGTCCACTCCTCTTCCCTGGCAAACTCATTGTCATCCTCATGCTCTTAATAACACCTCTTTGATGACAACACCAAGATTGTTTTCTCTTTTTCCTCATTAACCTCCGCAGTCTCAGGACACATCACCTGCTGGCCCACAGCTGCATGACATTGGTTAGCTTTTCACTACTTGATGGATAACTCCTCTAAAATGGAAGTCATCTTTCTCCCTGCTTCCAATGCCAACTTCACTCTCCTATCCCCAGTTCCTTCCCTTCTGACCTCCTTACTCCCTCATTCAAAGTTCACAAGTTTGGAGTCCGCTCTGACAGCGACCTCAGACTACATTATTACGACCATGGCTGCTGCTGCTTGGATCAACCTTCTTACTGTTAGGAACATCTGCCCACACCTAACACATCAAACAGCTAAAACGAATCACTACATTTGTGCACAGTAAATGGGACTTATATTCGTGCCCACTACTTGGTTTCCCCCTCTATTCCTTCTTTCACCTAAATAAAGTCTTCAACTTCTCTGCACCCACCTGTTAAAATCTATCACATCTTGCTGACACCATGCTGCATGGCTCCTCCTATGTACTGACACAAAAATGGATAGCTGTTAGGCATCCGCTTCTGTGCATGCACGACAGGGATCCCAGGGTGCAGGCACCAGCCTTACCTGTGCAAGGAGCCTGGAGGTTGTACCTGTGATGGCGCAAATGGCATCACAGTGCTGGATACACCGGAAGACCGATGGGCTCCCTGCTTCCTCGATGGCCCGTGCAGATGGGCGCCGCCATCTTGTGATCTGGGCTCATGTGCATGGAGCCATGGTCACGGCTCCATGCATGTGCATCAGGAATCTTTCTAGCATTGCTAGGCGACAGGTGGAAATTACTGTGCTATCATATGGGGCTATTTAAGCTTGACTGAGACAGCAATGCTTGTGTCTCATCTTCTCATGTGGTGCTTCACTCCCTTTACTTCCTCTTCCCTCCGTCTCATGTTCTTGGAGTTCTGTTTTCACCCTTGTTGCTCTGTACCCTCTTTCTTGCTGCTCTTTACCCTTGTTCTTCTCTCTTGTTCTTTTGGTCTTCACGACGTTTCTTGTCAGCTAGATCCTTTTCCTTCTGCCCGGTGGTTCCTGCTCCTTCCAGCCTTCTTTGCCATCTGGTGTTTCGGCTCGGTGCATTGTACCGTCCTTGCATCACTACCATCCTGGGCATCACTCCGTGGCACAGGTAGGTTTGCTCTGCTTCCTCCATGGTGCTTTAGTTCATAGTAGGGGAATCTGGCCAGTTGTTCTGTGCCATTTGCTCCTCTTTTATCCGGGACTTCTGCAACATGTAGCGTTGCCGCCATCTCACCATGCCAGGATCACAGGTACGAGGCACCAGCGTCCCGAAGTTCTTGACAATAACTCTCCATTAAAAAAACGTGCTCTGTTCAAGTTTCTACTACTTGTGTTAAAATCTATCAATAGTCTTAACAGCAAAGCTTCATCGACTGTATCTCTCATTCCTCTCACCCTCAATCTCTTAGATCATCTTCTATCCACATACTTTCCACACACACCCGGTGCCTACTCCCACTTCTATTTCTTCTCTCTACTTGCACCGCAACTAGACTGCCCTCCTCCCCAGCCATTAAAGCCATCCTGACAAGTGATCTGTTCGAACACTGACTTAAACTCTGCTTACTAACAAGCAAGGGGCATCCCCTACCCTCCCTCAACATCAGACTGACAGACTGCTGTGAGTAGCCTGATGGTATTTTCAATCCTACTCCCCTGGGATACTCAACGCAGGTGACCAGGGAAAGGCCATTGCTTCTGGATTCTTGCCCTGGGGGTGGACAAACGAGGGAGGATCACCTGGGTGGAGGGCCCATGGGGAGTGAGAGTGGGATGCCTTCAGGTGAGACACAGTATCCCCCTTATCCTAATGTCAACCAACCTAGCCCTCTCCTGAACTTTATGGGTTATTTTAGGTCCACTCCCCTTCTTTCCTCTCTTGGGACACCTGACAGTACTGTGACGAGGAAGAGAGAGAGAGAAAAGAAAAAAAAAAAAAAACAGGACACAGATCACAGTAAAACACAGGGAATCCAGAGGCAGACATGGTGGGACCCGAGGACAAGACATGTGCAGCAGGAAGTCACCCGTGTGAAGTGGGAGCAAAAGGAAGTGTATCGCGGCATGAACACCAAGGACGCTGTTCCCGGCCTCGCAGAGGCATTGAAGCCACCTATGCTGACCCAGCTTCTGTCCCCATGCGAGCGGGGCTTGCAGAATCCAAAGCAGCAGCCAGAGGGAAGAATGAAAGCAGCAAGTACCGCCGGAGCAAGATGCCTACAACCGGTGAGTGCTGTGGAAGTTACCCAGAGATCGGGGTGCTCTGGGCGGGCTGCGAAGGTTGAAAAGAGTGCTGAGGCAATAAATACCTTAGCTACGAATTGAACTAGGAAGTTAAATTAATGAATGAAAGCCAAGTGGCGCGTAAAAGCAGCAAACATGCTGTTTTGCTTCAAAAGTGCACAGAAAATATTTCATAGCCCCAGCACACAAAATGAATACACCGTTAGCACTGGAGGGCAATTATATACACAAACACTCAGCTAAACCTTAATATGGCCCTTTATTCACAAAAAGCATACATGAATGAATAAATGCAGTAAAAATAATAAATTAATGTTTAATGACTACACATATAAGGAATGTAAAGAGTTTAAAAATACTTCTCATATCGCCAGGAATGCACTGGAAACCCCTGAAACAAACAGGCAGAGAGATCCTCGCGTCAACCGGCATGCAAGCAGTGCATCCACTCTTCCAGAGAAGCTTTCTCCCTGACTGTCCCAGTGCCCCTAATTTTAAGCCTCCCACAAATGCGTGATGGCATTTTCCAGATCTTTCTGGCTTTCAAAGTCTCTGTCAACATGTTTTCTAGTGGAATAGTGCAAACCATGTTACGAGTTCACAGCAAATGCAGCTTTCACTGATGTCTGAAGAAAATGTGCACATTTCGTTGAAGCCTGAAGAAAATGTCCATTATGGCTCTGGGAGCACCCAAAATGCACTGCGCACAGACGCCATGTTTTAGTCAAATGCATTACATTTGCTAACCTTGAATACCAAACTGAATGAAAATAGCAAAACTGCTAATATTGAATACCGAACTGAATGAAAATAGCAACACTGCTAAAATTGAATTCCGAACTGAATGAAAACAGCAAAACTGCTCATATTGAACAGCAACCTGAACCCAAATAGCAAACTTGCTAATGTTTAATCATGTACTGAAAGAAAATAGGAAACCAAAATTGAATGAAGGTCTGATAAACTGTTTGAATATCAAACTGCTAAAAGGAGTACTAAAGATTCCTGGTTGCGCAATCTGCAATGGGTGGATTGTGTGGTCTGACAACTGTGCCAAGACCAGAGAACACCTAATCAACCTGCTGCAAGGAGAATTAAGGGTTTCTGGTTGCGTGACCTGTAATGGGTGGATCGTGTGGTCCGACAACTGCACAAGACCAGCAAACACCTATATGCTAAGAAGGAAACCTACTATTGTGTTAAAAGGAAAACTACTATTGATGCATTTAAGGCTTGTGGAAGGGAGCCCTGAGCTGTGAAGAATTGTTGGAACTTAGCTTAAAGACAAAGCTTCAAGATACTTCCTTTTGAGACATCTTTTGATATTGAACTTGGGGAAGGGTATCCTGGCATTTTAAAGGGATTGGAACTGTACAACCTTAAATCCAAATGATGGTAACTGGAACATTGTGGTTAACTTGTTGATATTTGAGGAGGCAAAGCTTAAGAATAAGTTTGAGCTAGAAATAGCTCAGAACTTTACTTTTAGAACATTGCTTAATTGTTGGTTGACCTCCCTACACATTGTTTTTATAGTAGTTGTGAGGGCAAGCACAGGGTGTGGACACATACAGATATTTAAGTTGAACTTACTGACACTGGCTATCCTTAGTTTCTTTAGGTAGGGAAATCCCACCTTAGAATAGGGCAAGTTAGGCCTACCACCATCCTGACATTTAAGTTAATAAAGGTATTTTCCTTACATTGAATCTGTTGTCTGTGTCTCCTTCCACGATGCCAACCTCACAATGCCCACACCTTGATATTGGCACTCATGGATGTAAATATGTATATTGCTGCTGTAAATATTGCAGCACTGGGCACTTTATGTTCATCCTATTTATGTTTGTTCCCCTGTCGTTATCCCTGGTTCATGTCTAATTTTGCCACACCTCCATCATCTGGTATACTCTCACCCCACAGGCATCGCATATTGTAAAGGTACCCTACCCCAGGATGACTCTGTCATCTCTAACTGAATCTTTTGGAAGCAATTTGTGGTCAAACTGACAATGATAGTGCTGAATGAGTAGAAATGATAATACAAGGTATGGGGATATTTTCTCAAGGTCTCAGGCATTCTCTCTGACTACTACTGTCCACTGTAACTCTTCTGCGCAGCCTCATCAATAAGTCTACCAGAGAGGAGAGCCTTGACTACCCAATATTTGGCATCCGTTCTAATTTTGCAGTAGCTCAGACATTAACCCAATACAGTTTTCAATATTCCATGTGCAGGGCATCCGTACTCTTTCCTTCTTTTTCATAGCTGTATTTCACTGCTACTATTTCCTAGTATAGCCTTCATACTCTTTTCTAGCATGCCAGCCCTGTCCTTCTAAGTATTTATTTCTATTCGTTCTAGTATGTCATTCCCTGTTTGTGTTGCAGGACATTCCTTCTTTTTCTTGTATGTAATGACTACACTTGCCTAGAATGTCATTCCTACTTTTTGTAGTATGTCATCCCTACTCTTTCCTAGTATGTCATACCTATTATTTCCTGGTTGGCATCCCTACTTTCCTAGTATGTCATTAATACTATTTCTAGTATTTCTTCTTGCCTTTTCTAATATGCCATTCCAACTCTTTTTTAGTATTTCTTACCTCTTCTTTCTAAAATGTAATTCCTACTCTTTCCTAGTATATCATTGCAACTCTTTCCTAGTACACCAATCAAACTAGGAACCAGTGGCAATGACATACTAGGAAAGACACGTTTATCTAGGGGTAAAATATTTCAATCTGTGTTTCAGTCTCTTTATTACTCTTGATAAACTAAGCTCATTTCCTTCTTTTTATCACATTTTATTTATACCAACACAAATAGTACTCAACGTGGAACCGGCTGACGCACTTCCCTGTAAGATCAAAGCCCCCGATGAAACAGTGCTGAGTGGGTGACATTAATATTGTATTTATTCACATTTATTTCAAAAGCTGCCGAAACTCCAATCCGGTATTTAGCACGAACCTCCATACTACACAGGTATGATTTAAAAGGATTTGATTTAAAATTTAACATCTTACATAGTCATCGACCAGTGCCCTTAATATTTTTTCGGGCTATCAAACATGCAATTCAAAGTGCATTAGTACAGTGGAATACTTGTGTATATCTTAAAGTGTGATCCGAGCTGCCAATTTTGTGATAGTTTCCATGGTAGGGGCCCAACTTTCACTCCAGTGCATCCCCCTCGCACTGTGAGAGTCATGCATTTAGGTCTATGTAACTTCTCAAAGATTTTCTATTTGGAAAGGTTCTTCAATTTCTTCTTTCTGTTGATGCAATCCTGATCAGGTCCCATCAAATTTTCTACATGCCATCTTCTTGGGTTTTCCAGTGTTAAATTATTAGTGTTTTTCCTGTGCCCCGGTTTTTTTTTATCGGACACACTGGGGGAACTCTGGTTGTGGAAGATGTTCAAGGAGAACCCGTTCCTGGTTGAATCGTAGGTTGACATTGCACCAAAGGCTGATTATTTTCATAATCTCCTCCCAGAATTACGTACCTTCTCAAAGCTTAACCATCAAACAGGATAGGAATACCTCCCCTTTGCCACACTTCCAGCTGTTGTTGTCTTTACTCTGTGATAGTTTCTTCACTTTGGATGGCCAGCTGTACATCCAATAGAAGTTTCTGGTGCCTTAACCTCGAATACCTTCTGATGTGAATCAATGAGATGTCAGATGAGGTCCTGTTCCATCTGGCAATGGAGATGTTGGTCCCCAGTTTAGTTCCCAATCCAATGTGTATTTTTGCAAATCAGCCCGGTTTGGCTTGTTTTGGTGCATGGCACTTCTTTTCACATTTTCTTGGATTACCTTTACAAATATCTTCAAGCACGTTTGTAGTATGGGGGGAGCGGCCCACGACGTTGTTCCAGAAGTCCAGGCTACTTACTCTTAAGAGGAGATAGTAACCCAGTTCACTGACCCAGAGATCATAAGACTGTGCAAATGACTTGAAGGTTTGATGGTGTTTTTGGATAATTGGGGGCCTCTTGTGATCCATCTGCGCTTCCTTCCTAGTCAGGGGTTTTCGAATTGTAGCGATATTACAGCTATTCCAGATAAATGATTCCTTTTAAAAAATAGAACTGATTTCCTATTCACCTGCATGTATTGGATAGTCGGTTTTTATAAATGTGTCATGTATTTCTACTTTTTAGGGTGAGAGTTTTGCGCACCATCCCCTTTCAAATGTTACCTACTTTGATGTGAAGTCTGAAGGGGTGCTCAAGATTCTCCCATCTTGATGCAGAAGAGTGCTGCTGAGATAGGATTTGATTAATTTTATATACACGTGTCATATACTAAGCTCTGCACACAGGAAGCCTGGCATAACTTGACCATTTGTTCTCCCTCCAACAGTGTGCGCGGACCACCAGACCTGCTAACACTGCCCTCCTTTTCATGTCTTAATATATGCTTGTCATTTATCAAGTATAAAGCTAGCTGGGAAGCAACAGAGCACTGAATGTCGGGGCATAGCCAGAGATTTGCAAGTAGGGTGAAGGATTAGCAGATCCACCAATTCCTACCCTTAGCTATCCCTTCAGCTCCTGTAATATTAGTTAATAAATGTTCCAGCCATATAATACTACTAGACAAAGCGTCCTCTGAAAGACTGCGCAGACCAGGAACTAATATAAGAACAAATGACGAGGTGTAGATATTGGACAGATAAGCTTACCTTGTGAGAAAGTGTGGTGCACGATGCAAATATTAGATCTACCTCCCTTTTATCCATATGCTGTAGGTTGTAAAATCAGGACAGAGGACTCAAAGCTGCTGGCCCTTCCCTTTGGAGACCTAGCTCCGACCCTATAGAACAATTCTCTCTCGAGGGAGATAAAGAAGACGATCTATATAAATAACCTGACTTATATGATTTAAATATGTCAACAGGGTCAGTGAGTATGAGCAGGGTGGGACACACGCCACTTGGTACCTGCCACTTTGGGAGCCCAGCACTTGGTTCTCAGGGGCCTGGTAGCAGTACATGAAAAGACAGCGGAGGATATTGACTTACATAAATCAGTTCTTTGTGATTTAAAATTTCAATGGAGAGTCTTACATAGTTTGTTTGTGAAAAATAACAGCAAGGGTGATAATCCCTCTATAAATAGGATAGGAGAGTTGGTCCTCAATATAGAGGGCGAGGAAAGTAAAGAAAATTCAAATATAGATGTTATTGAAGTAGTACAAGAGGCCCAGAATGAAATGTTAGTAGAAGAAGCAATTAATACAACCTCTCCCTTGAGATCAAAAAAGGGTAAAGAAAAGAAACAGAAGACAGTGGCCAAAAAAGTCAATGGAGGGTGTGAAAAGGAGTCAGTGGTTATGGCTATCAAGGAAAGAGGAATAGCAAATATAAATAGTAGAAAGCTAAAGGAAGGAGAGAAGGGGAAGTTTATAGGGAAAGAGAAGGATATACATGTGAGCGAGAGCCTGCAATTTACCATCAGAGAGTATGAAGATGATCTACTGGAATTAGAAGAGAAGAGTACAATCTCGGAAAAGAAAGTAAAACGCAATACTCTGAATATTATAGATTTTATGATTAGTAAAGTAGGAAAAGCAATGTTAAGCACTTTAGAGGAAAGCTTAGAAGTAAGGGTAGATAATATGGTGTGTTAGGTTTTGTTATGTTATTTAGCTTTTATAAATAGCTGGAACCTCTGAAGACGAAGGATAGGGGCATCCAATGGAAATAACTTATTTGGTGTATGGAATGTATGAGTTAACAAATCTAATTCTCATCCACTTAATAAGCAAAACATTTTGCTTCAAATAATCACAAATGGCAGACATTGATCGGATTGAATTTCCTGATCTAATGAAAACAATTGAAGTGATCATACATTTCAAAGCAATTGGTGTTATGAACTTTAGTTTGGAGGAAAGGATGTATCTTCGGTTAACAGCATTTCTGCAAGAGAGCAACAAGGGTGAAGGTTAACGATATGCAGAAACATTGAGGGACCGGGGATATGGGAAATTACATGAAAATAAGGTTCTGCAAGGAAGATGGTAATGGCCTTATAAAGGTTATTTTAAACAGTGATACTGATAGTTGGCCATGGCTCCCCAGAGCATTACAGAGTGAGGTAAGACTTCAACCCTAAAAGGTGTCGTAATGAAAAGCTGCTGCTGCTCTCATGGAATGAGGTTTTTGTAGCTGTTTAGTTATGAACAATCAGATCGATTTCCTATTTCAACATTATATATTGACGATGCAAGAAACATGGTTGGTGGAGCAATCTACAGATGGGTATAAACGTATTATGAACTCTGGTTGTAATGGTAACTGGGGAGATTCAGAGAGTGCCTTATTATTGCAGGAAAAAAACTAATTTGTAATAGAACGATTTGGGGTAGAGAGCAACAGCGGCTTGGTCCTGACAGGAGTCTTGTCTCAGGGTCCCCTATTGTAAGGGGTAACATATTTAATAATATGTGTATATAGTACTCCGGGAGGAGTAGTCTTTAAATCAATTGCTAGAGAGTTGGACTTTTTTTGAGTAATGGATAAGCTACAGCAATAATACGAAAATCCTATTATGTAGTGACTTGAACACTAAATTCTCTGGCAAACAAGAAATTATTCTGGAAGAAAGATGTGGTAACAAATTTGATCTTAATATACCTGTATTGGAGAAAAAGAAATGTGACAAGTTTGGGAAGGAATGGCAATGCCTCCTAAATGAATGGGTTCTGTACATATTGAATGAGCAAGTAGTGGGTGAGAGACCAGGCCAATGTACACTGTGTAAAGGTGATAGAGGTTTCATAGTGCAGTACATCTTCCACACGCAAGATCTCAAGAAATAAGTAGTTTAAATATAGAGGGTCTCTCTGTGACCTCTCTGTGACCTGGGATCCTGTCCAAAGGATGATAAAAGATTTGAAAATGATGGGGGTTTAGCATTAACAAAAAGGCAACAGGCTATTTGGTGGGGGGGGAATATTGAGGTTGAGACCTCTGTCGTTAAATAAAAAGATAGTCTCAAAAGTGTGCTGCTAACCCATGCAAGGTAACTATGGGAAAAGGGTTAGGAAGATTGCACCCCTACAATATAAATATAGCAAAAAGAAGAAAGTGAGCGTCGTCGTTAGATTCGAAAGTTAACAAAATATGGGAACTTGGAGAGAAAGACACAGATCTTATCAATTTGAAAAACTAAAACAGAGGTAGAGAAATTTGGTAAAACTGCAAGGCAAAAATATAAAAACAGTTTGGAAACTGAAGCTAGAAGTTATACGTAGGGGAGATTCTAAAGCTCTGTTTGAGACAGATTCGGGAAGACTATGCAAATAATGTAAATCAGCCCCATAAAGGCAGTTACATGGCATCAATATATTAAAGTAAACATTTGCCAATAGTTCTGAGTGGGCGGTCTCTACTGAGATAGACAAGGAAATCATATGGAATGTTAAATTTACTTTTGAAAATATGTTAGAAAATATAAATCGATTAAAACATTCTAGAGTACCCGGACCCGATGGTCTACTGAAGCTCATCATAAAAAAAAAAAAATAGAATGGGCGACTACTCTAGAGCTACTCTTGAAAAAAGTAAGGAAGACCAACTTCTGGGTAGATTCATTGCTCATTCCTACGTCTAAGAAGGCTAAAGGAAAGGTTCCTGGATTGTACCGATTTATAATATTCCTGGATGTGTCCAGCAATGTTTTTGCACGAATCCACCTGGATGCACTTAATAAATGGATAGACGAACAACAAAGCTTGTCCACGTTCAAACAGGATTTAGCGGTGGATGCAGAACAAACATTAACATTCTTTTGGTTAGAACATTAAAAATGGAATATGAAAAGAAAGACAAGTGACCACTATATGCATCCTTTCTGGATTTCTCGACTAAGTATGATAGAGTGAATAAAGCACGGCTATCACAAAGGTTAAACATCTGGGGAATAGCAAGGGTTTGTTGTAATTAATTATATTACTCGATACCAATACAAAGCAAAAGTGAGATTGGTTGTGGAAGGAAATTTCACAGACAACCTGTTAATTGAGTGTGGGTTAAAACAAGGCTGTGCTCCGGCACCATGTCCATTTAACATATATTTAGCTGACCTGGAACAGAAATTGACTTTCACTCATAATTTCCCCCCTAAATCGGGCAACCACCATTATCCAGCTTTCTTGGCGTAGGCCGATGATTTAGTCATCTTCGATCAAACCAGAGCGGGATTTCAGTGAATCCTTGACATACGCCCAGGATAATGACCTTGTATTCAACTACTCTAAAAGTAAGATCATGGTGTGGGGCCAACAAAATAGGACAACATCTAGGGCAATATGCTGGTCTATCTATAACAGTTAACTGGACCCAGAATATTTATATCTCGCCCTATAGCTATAAAGCAATGTGACCGAGGTAAAAATTAAAGAAAAGTTATAAACCAAGGCATGAACTTTAATGGTGATAATGAGGTGCTCTGATAAGAAGTATTGGGGTTACACTCTTTGTCCTCTTATCGAGACATATAAAATCAAAATAAAACTGACCATTCTTCATAGCCTGGAAACAGGAGCATCTGTTTGGCAACTATGGCTAAACAGGCTAAACAGGGTGGAAGGGCGTCTCTGGAGATCTGCCTTGGAACTCTAGAATTTGGTACAGATACAATGGATTAGGCTGGAGTTATGCTTGACCTCTCTGGAAACACTATTACATTTAAGAAGAACGACTATTGGGTACAAATGTGGATGGCAGAGCGCAATACCATTTGGAACATGCTTTAAGAATTTATAGTGGCAAGCCCAGATAGTCCTCTCACTGAAGAGGAATGTAAAAATGTCATGTCTGATGGCGGCTATACATGGCGAGAGGATACTACCAGAGATGATGTGGGACATGCCCTAACTGATAGTCAAATTGAAAGCACAAAGAAATAATCATTTGAGTAATATATCCAAATATTAAAGTTTTTAAAAGTATATAAAACTATGTGGCACCATGGGCCTCATTACAAGTTTGGTGGTGCAAGAAATAAGTGGCAGGAATTCTTTTACGGGCAATTTTTGCGCCGGTAACAGAATTACAGCTGCTTTAGCTGCGCTGCCCAATTATAGGTTTTGGCGGCCTTAACACTGATGGAATTACCACGTGATAAATGCACCGATTTTGAGAGGCAAAGTAGCAGATTCACTTCCAGTTTGTTACCGGAGGAAATTCCTCCACTTTAACTCCAGAAATCATTGGAATTAATGCATAAAAATTGTGCCGGTGGTAAATCTGCCAAAAATCCTGATGAAGTCCTATGGACTCCAAAACTGGAGAAGTGCACCTTCCTACCACCACTTGTAATCATGTGGTAACTCCACGGGACCAAGTGGGATAACGGTTATCAAATTTGGTGGCTATTCAGCAGATTTATCACCAAATTACCTCCAAATTCGTAGTGAGATCCCATGTCCCTTTCCGGGAAAAATACAGCCATATCTGGTAAGATTTCCCAGTAGGCAGTATAGATGGATGTATTTTAGATTCAGGGCCAATTGCTTGAGGGAACTTGAGGTTTGGGGTCTGCTGAATAACCTAACAGCGGACAACCTCATGTGTCGGATTTGCAAGAGGTAACCTGAATCTTTGAAATGCCTCTTCATCTACTGTATGGGAGCACAATTGCTCAGAGATTAAATCTTTGGGTGTTTTGTGAATGAAGTGAAGTGCATGCATGCAGAAAAATTTTGGGAACAACTTATGCCCAGGACTCAGCTCTCCATAGTCCTAGCGGTTATGCAATGTTGGGAATTGATTATTGATTTTGAAATGCATATTGGCATAAAGGTGACATAATCCATTGAAATTGCCCTCGTAGGTGTATGGGTTATTTCCAGCAATCTATGTACTTCTTGTGCTTCCCTACTATTTGCTCATTTGCACAGAATGAAATCTGAAGAAAATGAAATTAAAATTAATGTATATAAAAAAGAATGTTTGAGAATATTTGTATATGCTGAAACTTTTAAACGTTATATAATGAAGTTCTGTGGTTTGTTTTAATCTGGTTGTTGCACCTGTTTGTGAAATTTTTATTTTAAAACTTTCATACAACATAATAAAAGGCCAGATATATGTGTGTCCAATGCAGTCATGCGCAGTAGTGACTGCCTGCTTCACCTGTTGTCACTGCTAGAGGGAGCTGTTGCATCAGGAAATATAGCAGGCCAGCTGTACGCTGTCCGTATTAACACTCTGAGCATTTCTCTCTTCTCGCACTTGGCCCGTGTACACAAGCTTCAAACTAGTATTACAATAAAAGAAAATTATGTTTTCTTTTGTTGACTTTCATTTGAACGAAGTAGAGCCTTTCCCCTCTGATCAGCGTGTATCTTACCCTCTCTTATACCTGGGTGGCACTTGCTGTTCTGCAAATTGTTAGAGTGTGACAACCGGCTCAGACTGGCCTATAGGGCAATAGTGCAATGCCTGAATTGAAAACCCCAAATGATAGTATGGGCCAGTTTTTTTTAGGGAAAGTGGGCCAGTTGTTTCACAAAAGTGGGACAGTTTGGGGAGTCATTTCACTCTGCCGCTAGCAGTTTTGACATTGTAAGACAACAGATATTCTTTCAAATGCACTATTTGCCACACATGTTACCCAAAAATTCCCCATGGGGGTCTTCTCAAATAGTCACAAAAGGATTGAATTGTCACTTGCAACTGTGGGACACTTTTTCATTGGTGCCCGAGCCAATGTTTTGCCCCAATCCGACCCTGCGTGGCAACTGTGACAGTTTTCAGCTCTGAAAATCACTGAAACCTTGCAAAGAACGAACTTGTTTGTTCTATTTCAGGAAACAACGAGGAAGATGGAGAATACATTTCTTGTATTTATATCTATGCTCAACTGGCATTATCTGCAAGGTAAGAAATTACAGTCAATGTCGCCACAAGATTTGAGTTCTGCTGACATTCTCTTCCTTTCAGTTTGAATTCAAACCTGCTTTCAAATTCATGTATTCATTAAATTAATGAAAAGTTATTATTTAAATGTATACATATATATATGAGTTGGTGATAGCCACTCTGTAGGTATGGTTGAGTTGGACTCCCATAAGTAGATCGCTTTTGAGATAAGAATAACTTATAGGCCTTTTTAATAAAATTGTACAAAACCCTTCAAATACAAAATGCATGCAATTCTTACTTTTTTGGAAGGTTTTGTGAAGTTTTAGCAAGAGAGGGTAAACTTGTAAAGATGACCCAAATTTTGCATCAATTGTTCGAATTCTCATATAGACCTGTGTCTTTTTACAAAATAATTAACACTGGATGAATGTAGACCATACTTGGACCTATAGGTGGTGTATGGGCCAACTGGACTCCCTTTGGGTTTGGTGTAAATCCATCCAGTGTTTTTTGTATATACTGTGACAAATCAATAGATGTCGTCACTTCTCCCTGTCTGGGTGCCCCTTTCCATGAGGCCAGGGAGGTGACGCTGCTACCCGATAGTCCCCCTAGTGGTGGTACTTAGCAGAAGGATCTCATGGGGGGGATCCCCACAGAAAGCAGGGACGACTATCAAGGGAGAATGCGGTATACACCACTCCAAACCCCTCACCTACGCCACCATTGCCTTGTCACCCCATGTACATGTGTCATGTAACCAAAATTACAAGTACTGGGACAAGAAAGAATCTAGCCAACCCAAGGCAGAAGTATAATACAAATACTGAGACTAAGAAGAGTCTAGTCTACCCAAGGGAGGACGAGAGAACATGTACTGAGACAAGGAGGCAATGCAAAAGAACGAAGAGAACTCCTAAACCAATAGTAAACATTCTAGTGTTTCCCGAATTCCTATTGGTCAAGTGACATTCAAAAGATGAGGGAAAACAGGAAAAGGAGAACAGCCCTGCTAAGAGGAACCGCAAGCATGGGGAATAATCAAGCAGCCACTGAATCGAATGACTTGCAGACAAGTTTACCGAGGAAGAAGAGGTGTCCTCGAGTGCTTCAGCGTGGAGGGACCATCCAGCCAGACAGAACCGCAGAGATTCAGACTGGAGAAACCCTAGAACCGTACGGGCAGGTGAAGACATGTATGCTGTTTGTCACCAAATTCTGCAGAGCAGCCACAGCTTTCGAAAAGGCAAGGGAAGCCACAAGAAGGCCAAAATGGATCTCAGGTTTGACAGGTTGATCAAGTACAGTGTCTACACAACTAGCCCCACTAGCCCACTCCTCACCTGATGAATCTGTTGGAGACGCAGTAGATTAGTCTGTAGAACTTTCCTTCTTCTTTTCTCTCCAGGTGGTTCTTGTAGACTTGGTTTCGATCTTGTTCTTGGATTTGAAGATAGAAGGACGGGCTCGCCTAGAGTCCACTTTGCCAAAGAGGCTATGTGCCCGGCAGCGGAGACTCCAGGGAGCCCACCTCAAACCAGGGAAAAACCGGATGAAAAAACCCTGGTAGATCTTGATATGGATGGTAGTTGATGCAGTCCGTAGAGAAATCCAGTAAGAGTGAAGGCAAGAGTAGTATTGCCTAAAAGTACCAGAATGCACTGGTTGTTGTCGTAGTAGGCGATTGCCTGTTGTCCAGGTAGAGGTCCAGCTGGCGTGCGGATAACACACGGATATAGTGGTACATAAGGAATGGACTGTGTGTTGGGAACACACTGCTCCAACGGTAGACACTGCTCACAGAAAACAATGAAAACTGGGGAACCGCCCCGCGCGGGAGAGAGTACAGCAGTAGCAGGAAGGGCTGAGAGAGATGCAAACAGGTTACGGTGACAGACGCCGCACAAGCGGAGAGGAAAGTAGTCCAGAACGGAAGGAGGCAAGGAGCCGTTCGAGTGGGAAGCAGCCCACTAACAAACGACCAACAAGGTAGGCAGAAACCGGGAAGGGAACACAAGAGGGAGCGTAAGCAAACTTACTCGCGGGAACAAAGTAAGGAAGTTGCAACGCACAGGTGCTTCTCATCTGCTGGTCTTTAAGGTGGCTAATACTGGAAGACTAGAACGCGCTGTGCGTTGCATGGAATAATTCAGTCCTTCTTCCATATCGACCATCTCCTCCATACTTTCCATGGGCGATATGTGACAGTGGAGCACAAGCTAGCCCAATACCAACCCGAGAGCGTCGGTAAGCCCCAGAGACCACTCTGCAGTATTGGCCAAATAGGGTCTGTCAAACACATACTTCTCGGCAGCTATAAAAGAAGTATAGTTATCCTATAAGGGGCTGGTCTCAGTCACTTAAGGCGTAGCCAAACCTTCATTAGCAAATCAGGCAACAAGATGAGGAGGCAGAGGCAGAGGCAGGAGGAGAAGGAAGAAGAAGTAGAGAAAAGTCACAAGGGACCTACCTGGAAGGGAGGCATTCTCCAGGAACCTGATAGTGAAGAAGTCACTATGGATAATAAGGAATGCTGCTATTTTGACTGGAACGTTACCTTTTGAGTTGAATTGGGAACTTTTCTGCTTCTTGGTACTACAACCTGGAACTTTCTTTTGTGCCTTGGAGAGGGATTGAGACCTGGGGAAGGGAGCCATTCCCTCAGGTAAAGATCTCACCAATGATTGGATCTGTGATCTGCTGTCCAGAAGAAGGGAGCCATTCTTCTGGACAGAGAAGATCCTCTACCTCTTGAGTTTAGTTTTCAGTGTAAATGACTGAAATAGGACTTTAACACTGGACGGTGGACTCTTGATTTACACTGACATCGTGACCGAATCCTTAGTATTTTTAGTTGGGGCAGGGAAACCCCTCTTAGAATCAAGGAGAGGTACGTTTTCTCTTTATTTCTGGTACAATAAAGGTTTATGCCAACAATCATGCCGCCTTCTACACCTTTGAAATACCCAAAAAGGTAGGCAAAATTCCATAAGGCTATATTGTGCTATATTGACAGTTGTCCCAAAGGAGAGAGTCTTTGGCTGATGGGCCACTCCTTCCTCCAGGAAGGGAAGATGCTTCTGCAGCCTTGCACACTGATTTTCTCATCTCCTCTCCCCTTTGCAGAGTATCTCCCGGCAGGCCCCCAATTCAAAAACATATATGCTTCTCTAAAAACATACAACACGAGATCCAGCCAATCTCACACTGCCATTCTAGAAACATGCTGACAACTGTCTCTCATTCTTACAAATCAAAATGCTTTCTTCCTGACAGGTCAACATTGTTTTTTTCACCTTCTTCCAGAATAGTTAGGCCACACTGCTGCGTGATGCAAACATGATTTATTCACTCAAACACTAGCGTTCACGTGCACTAAAACAAATAAACACGATTCAATCTCTCACTGAAATAAATGTAAAAGTTTTCTTTTTAAAACTAAATCACATTAAATATTTTCTTATTTTTAAATGTAAAAATGAAATGTATTGAAATGACACATTACCTGTTTTCTGAATGCCTCCTAGTCATCGGCATTGACTAGGAGGGTAGGTCACACTCTCCCTGTTAAAGAAACCGAGTATCATTAATTTTGGGGGACTTATTTTCTAAATCTCTCAATTCCGAGATCATGTACATAGTCGAGCTATGTATAGATATTTGGAAAAACAAAGTTGATGTGATGGCCAGCCCGCGTTTGAGGATTCTTTTCTCTTTTTTCCTAGGCCATTGGCCTGTGCATTGTCAGGAGAGGGCTCAGTGACTCTCTGTTCCTGTGGTGATCCTGTCGTGGAGGATGACAAGGGATTGCCCCATTGTGTGATGGGTAGATGCATGAAATTAATTGTGGGATCACTTGTCAGGAGAAACGGCTGGGGAAGGCTAATGCCTTAAAACCTTGATGACGTCTGCAATCTTTTTGAGCCCTTCCTAGGCATTTGTTGCTCTACTAAGTTGGCCAGCAGAGCCTAGTTGTGTGTTCTCTGGGTCAAAATATTCCGTCTAGGGCAGTTTGCGTCTATTCCCATTTTTCATGGCATTGGGAGCTACTTTATCTGTGGCAGCACCAGCCCATTCTGCAGGAGTGCAACATGAATGTCAGGTCAAAAGGGGTCAGGTACTCTGGATTTTTCATCACCCATCTAACCTGTGGCCCCTTTTGATAGACTAGCATGTCTAGGTGAGCCAGGAGAGGGGAGGTGGCTGTGTTGTTGCCCGACTCCTATTACCAACTCATGCCCAATGGTTACTCTTTGGGGGCACCTCCCTCTCTGTGAGATGCGGCCTGTTCTGGGGTACATTTAGCCTGGCAAAGCCTAGGATATGTGTCTAAGAGGGCAGTGCTACTTTATACATAGATTAATCAACCCAGGACAGACATTTGCAAGGCTGAAAGGACAACTACATACCTGGTTTGTTGTGAAAATATGGCCAAATGCTCCAACCCCAAGGCTGTCAGGGCTATACTGCACAGATAATCCCTAAAAAGGGTGAAACCAGGTATGTTGTTGTCATGGCATCCTTGCAAATGTCTGTCTTAGGTTGATTAAGCTATGTATAAAGTAGCACTGCCCTCTTAGACAAAGACAATTTCCTGGAGAAAAAGGTTTGCATTTGAGCTAATTCGCATACACACAAAGCCTTGCTTTTGTGGCTCAGAACTGGAGGTGAACTTGCAGTGATGGCTACTAGGTGGCGTTGTGGAATGTGTGACTTGGCTCCAATTGACTTTCCATATATATATATATATATATATATATATATATATATATATATATATATATATGTATATATATATATATGTATATATATCATAAATTCTCATTTCTGTCTCTGTCTCTCTGTCTCTTTCTCTCACACTCTCTCATTCTCTCTTTCCCTTCTCTCTCTCTGTTGCCCGCTTGTGCAGTTCCTGAGGGTGTGTGTTCTGTTATGCTGTTTTTCTGTTCCCCCTCCTCCCTCAGTCATGTTGGTTTTGTGGATCCTCTGAAAAGTATTGGCAAGATATTTATCATCTTCGTAATGGACCATTCCACCGGGTAGATGGAAGTGGTGATGTTATAGTCATTCAACACCAATGTGATGGCGGAGACTGTAATAAGGAGTTTATTAACGTTTAGACTCCCTGAGGTGGTGGATCTTGAACACAGAAGTACAGTTTATGAGTAGCATAATGCGTTCCCCCTGTCGGATCAGGAGTGTGCACCACCCCCCTCCCAACACAAGCTACCAGTCGGAAATCAGCAGACTCTATGAACAGTTGAATTTGACCAAGTGTTTGTTTAACGTATTTGCAGAGAAGCCTGAGCAGCAGAGGGAGAAATGCCTGCCTACTGTTTGCTTTTGGCTTAATACCTCTGGATCTGACTCGATTCAGTCCCTTGAAGCTCTTTCCTGGGTGGCAATTCAAAAAACCTCTTTAGCTGACTGTAGGCTTGGAGGGAATGCAGGTGTGTGAGGACCAGGACAAAATTTCCATATGTACTAAACATGAGGTCCCTTGTGACTTTTCTCTACTTCGTCTTCCTTCTCCTCCTGCCTCTGCCTCCTCATCTTGTTGCCTGATTTGCTAATGAAGGTTTGGCTACGCCTTAAGTGACTGAGACCAGCCCCTTATAGGATAACTATACTTCTTTTATAGCTGCCGAGAAGTATGTGTTTGACAGACCCTATTTGGCCAATACTGCACAAGAGACCTTAATTAACCTTAATAGATTTACACCATGGGTCCCAGGATGTCTTGACCAATGTTGCGTGCTTAAAGCCAGTTGCTGATGAGGCACTGTAGCCCGATGTGACCTGAATCACTGACCCCCAGAGAAGGCTTGTCATGGAAGGAAACAAAGGCCAGTAAGGGAATAAAGAACCAACTAATGCAGGTTCCACACCCAGCCTTTCTCTCAGAACTGGTGAGCAGGTGCTTCCTGTTAGACTGCCATGTTCAGGATAGAAAGGAAAATATGCAAGGAAGAGCAGTCTCTTCTTAGATAGCCTACAGGCAAGGCATGCCTGGGCTAGCGCCTATCAATGATGAACCTAGACCTGGCAACTAGGAGCAACGAGGCGGGCTGTTTTGGAAGAAGAGTGGTCTCTAAGAACATCGCTTGGCATCAGCATGTATTGCGGAAACATGGGGCCACTGGTTCAAGAGGGTCTATTAGCCTCAAAGTGTATGCTGGGAATCAAGAGCCCCTGCATCTAGGGAAAAAGACAAAATGGCAGGTCTGCGGCGGTCCTCATGAAGTGTGAAGTGTGATGCCAAAACAAGCTACTTATAGATCTATCAAACCTTGATTGATTGTTATTCAATCACAGTCCCCAGTTGTCTCATCCATTGTTATAAGTATCACCAAAAAGTGCCACCTTTGACTGACTCCAGAGAGGCAGATGTTGTTTATGCCATATACACTGACCCTCTCAGAATGACGTTCCTAAAACCAAGAGGTCACAATTTCAAGTTAATGAAGAAGAAGATGGTCAATCTTTTGTTTTCAGACGTAAGTCCAAAGTATTTGTTATTGGTAGTAATTCCTAATGTGTTTTCATGTAATCAATTCTTCTGTACGGATGTCAAAAAAAACAAAAATTCAAGTTGCTGTGAAGTTGGGGTACAGCTTTGAAAGTTTTACATTTACACGGATATTTATATATTAAAAAAATCATAAAAATGAAAATGTTACCTCTTCTTCCAATGTTGTCATCACACAACATGAGGGAGTACTACCACTAACAGTAATCTGCATTTGACCAGGATATGCCATCAGGGATCTATTCAATATGAGAAGTTAAGATAATAACACTGATAAAGAGGAAATATTGTTTCTTAAGAATTTATTTTGGTCATTAATATTAATTTAAAAATCACATATGCTAATACTATTTACTTTTTTGCAAATTGTCACACATATAATTAATGAGTTGAGGTGAATATTATCAAGAAGTAATTGATGACAAACAGAACCTACAACTTTGTTGAACATTTTTTATGCTGAACTATAATAAAATACTTCTCGTATCTACTAATTACCCAAAATATTAATGTATTGATATGTTTCATATTTTTGGAAAAATTAAAAAACGGACTTTGAAAGGCGTTGACTGTTAGCAGAAGAATAGGTGTGCAGGGGACAGGAGTAGCGTTACTTTTTGATACTATAATATAGCAGATTAGATTTTCATCTTATGTGTCAGGGATGTTTTACCTCCCCAAGCACCCTCAATGTTGAATACATATGTCCTTAACAATTGAACACATTATTAATTAGGTGTGCTTGAAGGAATATATATTTGATAGCTGTGTACTAATATCTTACTTTACTCCAGTAAACTGCAAACAAAGCACCTAATGTAATTGTCACAGCTAAACCAGAAATATTCTCCTTTGATCAAACCACTGTCTCTTATAAGGCTTACGTGCTGTCTAAAGAGGGCATCCCTATGGACCCAATGTAGGACCCAGCTATCTTTGAAGGCCCACCCCTTCTGTATGCAAAATCGAAGGCTTTTTTGGTCTGGCCATCTTCTCTCTGAAGTTCGTAAGTTACGGCACTCTGGTAACTGGCTCAATCACACATAGTTTAATAAAAAAGGGAGTTATTTTTCAATGGGCAATCTTCCCAACGTTGAGAAGATTATTCATGCAATCACTAATACTATGCCTTTCAGACACTATTGGTCCTTTCGTGGTAGTGACGGTTGTTTTGCCGCTGAGCTAGCAAGGCAATTATTAGGAACATCCCACTGATTTTCTTTCATGGACATTGTAGTATGCTAAAAAGACCACTCCTACGAATAATTGTGCAAAATTGTTTTAAAACAGGCCTACACAGCGCAGAGTCACCTTCCATTGGATGCTTGTCATCCAGTAGAAATACAAAACTGACCACTGAAATGTCTCTAAGAAATTGAACATTGGGTAAGAAGGGAGGCCAGAGGTGCTTTTTTCTTTGCCCAGTACAATTTATCTTGAATGTTTATACCTGGAACAAGAAGCACAGTAACCTGTGCTCTAACCTGACACTGTTCTGAAGCTGAACATCAAGAATTTGCACCAACCTCTTCCACTGGACAAGAAATGTATATTTATGGTGTCAATATTTCTTCAAAATGTACAGGGCATTGATGCATGACCAAGGACTTGGTTGGTATATCTCAAAAAGAACCTTAGAAGTTGCAAGGGGCATGAGGCCCGTTCATTTTAAAACCAGCTCCTTTGCAAACTGACATCAGCTCTTCAGCAATCTGTCCACACTTGTCATGACTTTGATGTTAGTCACCACAGAGTGATCCTTTCCACAAACAAACGACATACTCGCTGCTTTTGCTGACGTACAATATTCCAGAATGGCAGGTATATGCAATCTCCTGCAATACGTGTGCACAATCTAAGACTCCAAGACAACCAACCAAAGGGATATTGCTGTAACTGGAAGCAACCTCAGAACCATGGTAGATCCTTTTGACTGATTTCTATGGTGGATTTGCCACATTCCCATAGGTGTGCAGTGTTAAGGGTCGCTGTCAACTATTTCACTAAGATGGCTCAGCGCTCTCTTGTCCTGTCCATTACCACAGCACCTCAAATGGCAAAATGATTCCTTAGAGACATATTCCAACTCCTTGAGCTACCCATTAAAATAATCTCGGACAATGGACCACAAAATATTTCCTACGTGATTAAGTCATTTTGTTCCTTGCTGGACATCAAAAATGCATTATCCTCTAGCTACTACCATGAAAACAAGCAAGTAAGCCCGGTGATGTAACCAAACCCCTGACCAATATCTAAGCTGCTTGAGTGCAGCACCCTGGGATGACTCAAAAGCCTTTTGTGACAATTGCTGCATTTGCCAATAATAATTCACACGCCGCCATTTGGATTTAGTCCATCTTGTTATCCCTATGGCATGTAACCTGAGATTAGCCCTTCTGCATGTGGAGACACATGCTCTTCCGGAGAACAAGTGTATACAAACTCTTCATAAACCCAACAAACCAGCTGCCTGTAACCTTTAGAATGTCCAACATTGGGTGAAGAAGTGGGCAGACCAGTTACGTTATGCAAGTGCAAGATAGGTGCTCAAGTGTGGCCATTGTCCAATAATCCGCTCTCTTCGATGATAACAATGAAACTGGCACAACTATGTACTGGTTGATTATGTGTGCCTTGCATCTTCTATATCGTGGCCTGTCAATTTCAATTGCCTTCCTCCCAGTCTTTGCACTCCCTTTCCCAAACCCTATGTGAAAAACAAGTATTCTGGTCAATCTACACCATATCCAGCTCCTACCAAGGTAAAGGTGTGCCAGAATACAAAGTGGGAGAAATATGTGTGCAAGATAGCGACAAGGTAATTTACAATCATTATGTGGACTCAGAAGGGTGTGGCCAGGGGAACCCATCTCCCGTATTCAAGCATCCTTCTTGACCTGTCTTCTGCACCCTGAGAAACCAGGTTCTCTGAACCCTGGAAATCAGCCTAAGTCTTATGAACCAGAATTGCGTTGGTGAAAGTTTGGGTCTGTGGCCTTTGTGGGCAGCTCGCCTTTCTGTCACAGTGGCTAAGGAGCGCTGATCAAGACTGGGTTCCACTGAGCCATAGAACCGCGTTGCACTGCAGATGTTAGCTGGTGGAGGAAATGATTTACATACGATCTACTTCAGTTGTGAATATTTTCTGGCCATTCCAAAAACCCAGTTGGAGATTAGGCTTTGGCGGATCGACAAACCCAGCTCTATTGAGCACGAGACTTGGATTCTGTACTCTAGATTATACTTTTCAAATCTATGAGCTCTGAATAGAATTTCTTTCAATAGTTGGTTTACAAAGATGTAGGAGAGGATATTGAAATCAAAACCATATGTACCGAGGCAATGTTTTTTCAAATGCTCTGCATAATACGATTGTCAAATCTTCCTTTCAGGAAGATGGGAATTGTCTTGGCGCTCCCCAATAAAACTATTGAACACAAAAAAAGAATGAGGACATGACAGAAGAAAATGGGAAAGGAATGCAGAATGGTGTGGAGGGAGTGGTGTATGAGGGAAGGATAGCTGTTCTGTTTGGTGTGCCGGTTCTTCTGGATCGCCCTCTCATAACCGCCAATCTGTCTCCTTAGCTTTATCTCAGTTCCTTTCCTGTTTGCAAACAATATGAGAGCACAACTGTTCAATAGAGGGGGGTTCTGGCACCTACCAGCCTGCTAGTAACATTTACCTTTGCCTTTCAAGCATTCAGCTAACTGCTGAAGAAGTTGGTGTAGCTTTGATAACCATAGAAAGTCATATTTTTGCTATGGTCTATGTCATTCCAAATATTGTAAGCACAAAATTGATCTTTTACTAAATGTCCTATTTTCTAGCCTTGTTTTCTGTGAAAGTCCCACAGTCCACCTACACTGTCCAAATTGGGAACACGGTGGACTTGGAATGTACCTTCCCTGTGAATGACACAGTAAGGACTAAAGAGCTAATGATTATCTGGCAGCGTGTGGAGTCCCCCGAAAACGACCCTAAAGAAGTGTATGTTTTTCACAAGGGGGTGGAAGACTTTTCCAACCAACACAGCAGCTACAAAGGAAGAACCATATTGTTTAAGGACGAACTGCTCGCCGGCCGTGTGGTGCTCCAGATCACAGATGTAAGGATCTCTGACCGGGGAACGTACAATTGCCTCATCGGCTACCAAGGAGCCGATTACAAGCACATCAGTCTTGTAGTGGAAGGTAAGGAGTGCTTCATAGGTGAACAAATCTGCTGTTGTAGGCAGGAGCTTGTCTGTACATAGCGCCATTAAGTCATATATTTGTGAATTTTGTATCTTTTTAGATGGTACCGTTTCAATTTTTTCAAAATCCACAAAGATCCCATCGAACATTTCCTCCTCTCTATAGAAAGTTAAAAATACCTCTTGCTTTCCCAAACCCTCTTACTAAGCTCACTAACAGAAAAGCATCTGCCAGCTTATGTTTGTGATCTAGTAGTCTTCAAGGCTGGATGCAGTTGCATTAGTTGTATGCTACAGTTGATGTGTCTTTTACATAGAACGCTATACCAACAGAGACCGACTTTGTATTTTATATTTTGTATTTATTTATCAGTGGGGTTAGTGTTTCGAACAGGAACATGTACAGTAGCACAGAGTGGAGTGGCCTGGTGCTTTACAGGTGCGTAAAAGTACTAGAAAGGAAGTGAAACAGATGAGAGCAATGGGCATAGTGGTACATGGAATGGATACAATACTGGTAACCAAAGAGGTGATGCAAAAATTGATTGCGTAACATGGATATTTGAAGTTATTTAGATTTTGGGTAATGGAAGAGGACATAGCGATGTTCATTTTGAGTCCAACCCAAATAGTATTTTATATGGTGACCGAACACATACAGGTCCAGAAAAAGAGCAAGCCTTGAGTCAGAAAGACATTGGCCCATCATCGAGAGCCATGGGGCGTGCGTCTCTGAAAAGCTCCTTGAGGCCTTTGAACAGTTTGACTGGACCTGGAGTGCATGACAGAAAGAGTGGACCTTAATCCAAAGATACAGCCATCGTCATAGAAACAGCAGTCCTGCCTGCAAGCCTTGTCAAGGAGTGCTCCTCACTGGTACACTTTTAGGCATGTGTCTATTATGTTATGTCCATCAGATTTCATTATATCTCTGATGTGACTCAGGAAGACTTCTGTAACGCAACTCTGTCCATGGAAAAGGGGTTTTGCCTATTTTCATCTGCCACTGACTGCTACTGCTAGTGTTCTCAAAATAACTAAATTCAAATATTCAAATGAATACATATACCCAAAAATGTTCTTCGTTGTCGAGGAAATGTTTTCACTAATGCATACTATGCAACATCCCTCATTTCAATTTGTTAGTATGGTAAATATTCAGCAGTAACAGAATTGCCTCCACTTTTTACGCCCGGCCATATTACGAGGGTGGCTAGAGGTTTTCCCTCCACTTGACACCCCCAAGAAATGGAGGAATTACTGCTGACAGATATACCACGATAAATAAATAATTCCTCTAACGCCTCAATTGAGTCCTATACCTAACACCACCTAACACTACTCGTAAATTGGCACATTTACCTCCAATACAAGTGGCACCAATTGTAACGGACTATGGTACAATTACAACTTATAATTCAGCCAAACTTGTAACCGTGACTTGAGCGGACAAACGAGTTGCCGTGAAACAGATTGTTAATGGCTACTGGCTACTATGTGTTCTTGTTTAATGTAATCGATGAGGGATTATCCCATGCACATGCGCGTTCTCAATGTCACTGGGCCTAGTAAGATCATTGATTTGTTTTCCCCTGTTCCCCTCCCCTCCCTTGCCTTGTCGCGCTCTGAAACACTTGTGCACGAGCGTGATAGAAATAAAATATCAATATCAATATTCACTATGTTGTTTTTTTAAGCCCCTTATAGGAAAATCATCAAGACGATAACGTCAATTCAAAAGAACTTTGGACACAAAGGATGGGAGATAGCATGCCATTCGGAAGGTTACCCCTTGGCCGAAGTCGTTTGGCACAGTGATGGGGAGGATATCACTGAAAAGGCTATCACCAACTACACAGTTGGTTCCGACCAACTCCACAATGTGACCAGTGTCCTCCAAATCAATGAAGGAAGGACGGGCATCTTCCACTGTACATTCTGGAACAGAGAGCTCCAACAGAACGCAACAGAGACTTTTATCATAGCAGGTAACAATTTTACATATGCTTGTTTTATTATGTATAGCGTCAAGGTACCCGCATAGACTCATGCTCACAGCAAAGGAAGCCCCACATCTACTGACTAGCTGCAAGAGTCAGGTACCAAAACGTCCTCAAGCGACAGGAACTGAGGACTTGTAAATAATATACCAGGAACTGGTACATAATCATATGTCATCCTCAGACCCTAATGGGTCTGAGTTTGACATATGATTTGTTCTATTTAGGAGACTTGGAGGATAGTTACTATTGTTGGTGTCACCATTTTACTCAATTGCTGTTTCTTGTAATACTGTATCTATGTGAACCGTATTCTGGTTGTAGTATGTCTTGTTAGTCGATGACATAATATATTGTGGTGTACTAAGTGTCTAAATGTTTGATGTGATATAGCAGACACTAGCACTTTAAGCATTAACCAATTTAGGGATGTGTTGTGGGTCTCTTGTTTGCTACATGTACATCAAAAACTAGTCTGGATATACTTGACAAGTAGCTATGCCTTATGAATTGTATGGATTTTTACTCTATGAATAAATGTGTTTTGGAAGAAATATGTGAACTGGCATAGCAGGATCATTATTTTGGTATATTATTAGCTACCAGAGTCAGACATAAGCACTATCTGCAACTTCATAGCGTCAAATGCCAAAATGCAGGTGCCATTTTGGCATAGCGTAGAGTAGCAATCGCTGCATCTGCAATGTTCCATTTGACTCCCTCTGGGACCCCAGATTGTTCAAGACGTTTTGTATCCTGCTCTCCTATGGATCCAGATAATACCAGGATTGGAATGGACCTTAGGAGCATGCAAGCATGCATGTTTGAATATGCTTGAATGCATCTGGGTTATCTCTTTAGGGACGGCATGGGCAAACAGTTGTGTCTAGGCGGAAGGGTAGTTACCTTAGCTTTCTTAGGTAAGTGCAGTTAAGCATGAAAGACAAGGTAGGTGTCTTAGGGAGCAGCATTCCTAAACACTGCTTGCTCTCCAGGAGCAAAGGGCTTGAACAGCACTCCAACAATGGCAAGCCCTCTGTCCCAGTGACCCTGCCCTTTTCTGGGTGCTCCACCTAAAGCAGTGAAGGGACCTGAGCCTGTATGGCCCACTCCTGGCGGCAGGAATCTGTTGGGGAAAGTCATAGGAGGACTCCGGGTAGGGGCACATGCCCACTGTTGTTGCTTGGCAAATGCTTTACAGGCTGTCTCCTGTGAGGCCCCCCTGTTCTGCTTTCACCCGAAGGAGGCAGAGCTTAGTCTCTCTTTTTAAGGGCAATCCTATATTTGTGAGCCTCTGTTGTATCTTGACTGTCGTGTAGTCGAAGAGTCCTCTGTCCACAAGTGCCGCACAGAGAGAATCAAAGTCACTCTCTGTACAACCTTTGAGGCCACAGGTGGGAGATGTTCTTCCGGAACTGCGGAACTCGTGGAACCCCGAACCACTGTAAGGGAAACACTGGTTAAGTATCAAGCCAAAACAGCATCAACAACCAATCAACAGATAAGTGGAACGGTCTTACCAAGAGGTGTCCGTGGAGAATCAGTTGTACCTATAGGGGAGGTTCCGAGACCCAACAAGGCTGTTCCTTCAGCAGTGTAGCGATCCCAGCAGTGTTGCAAGAGCCGGGCCCACCGGGTACCAGAATCCGCACAATGAAGGCGGAATGTAGAGGATAGAAAGCCAGTTAGGCCGCAATAATAGCACTCGTTGTCCACCCTCCTACGTTCCCTTTCTATAGGTGTGATCGGGCTCCTGATGCCCCCAATCTGCATGGGTTCGGGACTGGTGCCAGAGGGGGCGGAGATGGAAGGAGATGGGGCATTTGTGTGCACAAAACCAGCCTCAGCCCTGCGTTCAGTACGTCTGGCGTCCAGTTGCAGGGTTAGGTCTACTAGATCTTGGTAAGAGGTCAGTAAGGAGGGAACAACCGCAAGGGCGTCCTTCATAGCGTTGTTTAGGCCTCGATAATACACAACAGCCTGTTTGGTTTCGGGCCAGGACGTTTCGGCAGCAAGCTGGTTGAACTTAGTGATGTATTCGATTAGGGACCCCCTACCCTGCCCCAGATCCAGGAGTTCCAGGTCTCGGGACTGAACTTTATGATGGGTGTCGAACACTCTGGACATTTCCATAACCAGTAGATCAAAGTCGTAAAGGGCTGGATTATTGTTTTCTAGGAGTGGGTTAGCCCAGGCAGCGGCCGTACCTGCTAGATGCAAGAGAGTAAAGGCTGCCTTGGTGGTGGAGTCCGGAAAGGCCAGGGGCCTGCACAAAAAATGCAACTTGCATTGGCTCAGGAAGGTTCTAAACTTGCTGGGATCCCCATGATACCTCTCGGGGGCGGCCAAGGGAAAAGGAGAGGTGAGTACCATGGGGATGGGGTTAGGAGTGGGTGGAACAGGAGGCTGGACAGGCGGAGGGGATGGTAGCAAATCCCCAAATTCAGCTTCCGCGGGTAAGGGGTGTCTAGAACTCTGGATGTTATCTAAGTGTTGGTGAATGGCAGTATTTGCTGCGGCCATGTCTGCACGTAACACGGTTATGGCCTGAACCATAGTGGTCAAGGGGTCATCCGCAGCTTCCTCCATAGGCTACACGACAGGATGGCTTCACAGTCTGTTGTATCTTGACTGTCGTGTAGTCGAAGAGTCCTCTGTCCACAAGTGCCGCACAGGGAGAATCAAAGTCACTCTCTGTACAACCTTTGAGGCCACAGGTGGGAGATGTTCTTCCGGAACTGCGGAACTCATGGAACCCTGAACCATTGTAAGGGAAACACTGGTTAAGTATCAAGCCAAAACAGCATCAACAACCAATCAACAGATAAGTGGAACGGTCTTACCAAGAGGTGTCCGTGGAGAATCAGTTGTACCTATAGGGGAGGTGCCGAGACCCAACAAGGCTGTTCCTTCAGCAGTGTAGCGATCCCAGCAGTGTTGCAAGAGCCGGGCCCACCGGGTACCAGAATCCGCACAATGAAGGCGGAATGTAGAGGATAGAAATCCGAGAGGCAGTCCGTGGTCATAGCAATGAATCCAAGAAGTAGAAACCAGAGCCAGGGGTAATCCGATAGCAGTCCGTAATGAAATCCGAGTCCAAAATCCAGAGGTGACAAAAAACAAGAATAGCGCTGTACAGAAGTCCAAGAGAACAGCTGTGAAGCACCGAAGCCCTACGATGCAGCCATTTAAATACTAGCACTGCTATTTCCTCCCGGTCACATGAGCCGCGACTGCATCACGTGAGCGTAGTTTAGAAACACTCGAGCGGGAGGCGGTGGTCATGTGATGCGGAAGAAGCCGGTCTCGCAAGCGCCAGGGAAGACGCCAATGGAGCGGGCGTCTCCATGAGCAAGCAGCATGCCGAAATTTGCGATGTGGCACTTGGCGCCGTGGCCCCTGGGGATTCGAGGAAAGCACATGTGAGTCCCGGAACCGGGCTAGAGGACGGGGGGAAATGGAGGCACGGGGGCGGGAAATGGGAACCCTAGAAGAACTGAAGGGAGAGTGAGTGGAGTGCATGACAGCCTCCTTCCCTTCACTGTATACATCCAGATGGTTTGCCAAGATATGCACAATCGGGCGAAAGTGTGAACATGGGCATCACCATGTCTGTGCTTCATTCAAAGCCCTTTATAGGCTTTGGCATCCTCTGCATGGCCAGGCTGAAGAGGCTGCAGAAACAACAAAAACTTGAAGTCAAGTATACAAAGGGATTAAAGGCATGGGTGTACATGGACTACCAAACCTCGGGACCTCGAGACACTGCAGCACGCCGTAAGTACCGGTACAGCAAGTATCCAGTAGAAAGGGTACCGATCCGTTACCCTTCAGTGCCTGCATCTGAAATCAGGCCCACCCGGGCTACCTGCAGATAATGACGATCATGCTGGAGGCACCGCCACAGCGCGATCCCAGAGAAATGGCACTGGTTTAACTGGTCCCCGCTGTATGGATATCTATGAAACCAGATACATGAGTGTTTCCAATATTTAATACGGGAGGGGAATTTGTGAAGGCGCTCCTGCGCTGCCCTCTACTAAGCAGTGGACTACAACACCTCGCACAGAGGACGAGGGCTTGATTTTGACCGTGCCTGCCCACACATTGGCCCCAGTTTGGGATGTTAATGATGTTCTCACCTTACACCCAAAGAGCATCCATATAAAGGTTGCGTCACGACATATGCCGTTGTTAGATGTTCTTCGCCCTGGAGAAGGCTGGGTCGATGGCTCACAATCAACCACATAGCCGAAACTCGAGTTGGGAGCCTGAATACATGTTTATACATTGAACAATCATTAAAGTAGATTTAGCCACAGCCACGGAAATTGTTGAACATGTGGCTAAGTGAATAATAGGGTACCACATGGGAGATCTGGGCCCAGGGCTGACATTCAACACAGCCTACCGTTGTTGAACTTGGTCAAAGTTGCTGTTGTGCACATTACATTGCGTATGTTTGCACATTAGAGTTAGGTTTTGCACCAAAATGTCAACTGTTTGAGTGTGTATGCAGTGTGTGTTTGGTGCTTGCGTCAAGTGTTTGTCTGGTGCATGAGTGGATGTATGTGTCAGTTATGATGTTAGCTTGCAGATAACTTTGACTGCACTCGTTTTTTCCTAAATTGTGTTAAACCATTGTTCAAAAACTGTTGACATCCAGTCACAAACTCTTTGTCTATGTGTTTTTCACGGTTTATGGTCATTGCATCTAAAACCATTGCATCTAATGCCATTCCATCGAAAAGTTTCCATCTAAAAAATGTCCATCCAATGCATTTATTTATTTATTTGGGGGGGCAACCCTCTTTTTTTACCCTTTATAATGCACCTAAACAAAAATGTACCCTTCACCCACAAAAAACCTGCATTAGATGGACATCTTTTAGATGGAAACATTTCGATGGAATGGTATTAGATGGAATGGGTTTAGATGAATTGACTAGATACCGTTTTTCACTATTTTTTCCATCACTACAATTGTGTTGATTTTTCATTTTCTCGTATCTTATTGCTTGTTTCTGCAGTATTATGATTAATTGATAATAACGTTGAAATTAATCCATTTGAAACGATAGTTTGCATAAGGGATTTTTAGCGGCTACTGAACTCCCCAGTTGCCGATGTCCAGTCTTTGCTTAGGAGACTGCCAGTGGAGGCAGTTTTTGGGAAGACTTCAGCAGACGCCATTAGCTAAGCCACGCGTGACCCGCTATCTCTCCCTTCTAGTGTCCCTGCAGAATGGGCCTTACAGGCGCCACTCCAGATAAGGGGCATGCAAAGGCTGCTGGGAACAACATGGAGGACTGTGAGGCACTGCACTATCTGGGTGCATGATTTCCCGCTCCGGCCTGTACTATGGGCATTAGTTAGTTCTTGTGATGACTAATGGCTTAAAAAGCTTTCAACATTACACATGTTACTGTTTTAGTAACTTAATGTTAATTTGGTCAGAAGCTCCTTTATACGCCCCGTCTCCCGACTCCCAGCTTACCTGCTAAATTTGCATTTTTTTTTTACAGTCACTTAAGTTGCCCACAAAAATGTATAAAAAATTAAAGACATTTCAGGATTGTACTTATTCATCTGCAGGGATATTTGGTGCAACCAGAAACAATACACACCTATTATTTCCTATGCGTTCTGTTTCCCCCCAGTCGTTTCCCTTAATTTCTGACCCTACCCCTTCCGAACTGGCCATGTAAAATTAATACATGGAGCACATTGTAGTTAGTTTTTGTTATAACTGCATATAATCCTTTTTTAAAGTGCTATATGGTTTGGCTCGTAAGGGCTAATTAACCTCCCAAAAGGGTGACGTGTTGCCTGGGTGACTGGGACTGATGCATTTATGGCAAGGATGTAACCTAGGGATTTGGGTTTTCACGTGTTAGTCACTTGCCCATTTCCAATGTCTGGCCACGCCCCTGCATCTGCCAAATTGGTTTTAACAACAACAGAGTGACTCCTGGGAGCATGCCATTGAACAATGTACCTATTAGCGGAACCAGCGGTGGTGTGCACCTTGGTTTCACAGCTGCAATAGCACATTGCTCTTAATGGCACATGATAGATGGCAATTTGGGCAAAGGGGGTCGTTTTTCCCACATCTAAGGGTCTTACTTGAAATAGCTTGAAAAGTGTGTTGCACAAACAATCATGATACATATGAGCCCATGTGTTCTTCGGCTGTGCATGTGCCCTGGTGATGGATAGAGGTCCCCTTGTATTGAGTATAGTAGCAGTAAGTGCATTCTGCTTAGACAAGGTAGCAGAACTGTCCAGCCCTACGTGGCAAAGACACCACCCCAACAGCTCTCTAGAGCAGATAACTTCCCAGACTGATCACAAGTCAGTAAAGTTCTTGGTTGTCGAGGATCCTTTCATACTGCATACGCCTGTCGGCCAAAACATGCCCATGCTGTGGGTTCTCTTGGTGGCTGTGAAGTTATTTAATTTGAAAGTCTCATGAAAAGTGTTTACATGTAAGGCAGAGGTGCACTGAAAGCAATCTCATAACCATCTTATCATCCATTTCTTGAATGTGTCAAGTCAATGGTGCAAAAGAAAGTTTGCTGAGGAGGTGTGGAGAACATCCTGGGGCGCGCATTTGGGATGAGACTTTAGTCTCTTGCCCGGGCACTTGGTGGCACCGCATTCTTTGCCAGACGTCAGGCCCTTTCATCAAGAACGCCCTCTCTTCCACTCAAGAGGTTTCACATAGTGTTTTCTACCACAGCCGCTTGACGCACCATTCGTGGGTATCATTTTAGAAGGGGAGGGCAAGGGTGTTTGTCCCCGCCCAACTTATGTGGTTCACCATTTTGTCCCACTCATTTGGCAGGGTCCCTTTCATTTAAATGTCATGTCCCCCCTGCCAACATTTTCAGTCCCTCCCCCAACATTTTCAGCAAAGTTACTCTACTGCCAATCATGGTAACCCTACCTACCCCACTTTAGTTATGTTATGGACCTGACACAGCGCGGCAGTCTGGGTCGCTGCTGATTTCAAGCGATGGAGATAGCACAAATTCTCTGTCCCAGGTAGACGTTGAAAATGTTTGGGCTAAGGGCTAGAGAAAGAGATATTTCACTCTCGGGTATCCCTGTAGACGTGAGCTAGGGGGATGAAGTATGCACACACAAAGGGAACTAAAAATTAAATGTTACTGCTGCATCAAAGGTTTCAGCCATATTTCTTGAGAGGAAAAGAGCGACTTGGGTAGGAAATATGACTATGAGAAGGCTAAAGGAAATTTCTCTTGTACAATCATTTGACTGAAACCGTCTTGGCCTTGATTCTGAACCCTGCCTAGTCTTTGTCTTTAATGCATGTGCCATTCAATGTTACTTCACGTAAAAATACATGTAATGCCCCATTCTGAATTTCTGTTAAGCTTGTGGAATATTAGGGAAAGGTCAAACTTGTTGGGCCATACTAGAACTATGCAAGGGTACCCAGAGTTTGAAGATGAAAGGGATAATCCAGGTGTGGTATGCAATGCCAAAGCATGTGCCCCCTAGCACCTATTCTGTGAACATTAAGCTTTAATGTATGAACAACGCCAGTGCGTTTATTGTTTGGGCATTGTGCAGTGTTAACACTTATTGTATGTATTCTTTCTCTAAATCACTTAACTTTTAAAAATTGGAGATAAACAGCATACATATTTGGAAAATACACTTTTTAAATATAAAAATGCACCAACATTATTAAGCATACATGTGTACAAAGGAGAACTACTACAGACCACAAAAATTGTCACACCACATTGCACATAATGCATTGTAAGTTTTTCATATGGACAGGCTGTCAATAATACAAACTGGGAGTGGGTAAATCAACATGTTTCTGTCCTCATGCTGGTAAAGGGCCTTCTTCATGTATATGTGTAGCAATGATGATGATTGATATCTGAAACCAACAGAAAGTGAACAAAATATATAAGCAATATCGAGATGTGGGAGTTCAATTTAAAAATAGTGCCTAATTACTTGAAGAACACCCTTACCTCTTTATTGTGAATGTTACATATAAAACATTTTGTGATAGATATATGCCCCCTGCATGTAGGGGGACAGATCTGGGGAGGTGAACAGATGGTAATTACCAATTAATTCCGACATTAGGCGTGCTGGAATGACGGGGCTGTCTGCGGTGGGTCAATGACCTTTTAGCTGAAATGTTTCTGCTAATTTGCATACCCAGAGTGCATTGCTGTGTGGCTCTGATCTGGACGTCAAAACATATAAAGGGTACCTGGTATGATCTCGGTCCCCCACGTAAGCAATAAGCATAAACACAAAAATGGACCGAGAACCAGAGGATGGTAGACAAAACTTCAACAGAATTCACAAAAATATATATTTCTTTTCATACATTGTACCTATTCAATAGTGGTAAACAGACCAATACAATAAAAAACAAATTATACAATTGTCCGTACTGGCTCATACTGCATTCATTCTACTCCACCAAACGTACTCATTCATACATATATTCACAATACTCAATCACTATATACGTCATATATTGACCTTGTAACATACATGGCTTTTTTATAATTATTCACAAATTTCAATACACCCCATTTGTGTACTTGTGTGTCTTTCTGTTGTGAAACAAATGTTGTCAGATGTTGCCGACACGTGTTTCAGTTGGATTAGGCGGGCTTGGATAATGTGGCCTTAATTTTCTCCAACCTTCTTCAGGACGTAAGTGAATACATAGCTGTGCAACACTTATAAGCTTATGGAGTTGAGAACATGATCTACAAATAATTTTTAAAAAGCTGTTACCAGCAGTGTTCTAACCACCCTCGTTTCTTCTACATTTAGGCACATCAATGTATCATGTAACCCCTAAGTTGTTACAAAACATGAACCTACCTCCAGATGTTACTCACCAGCTCACTGGCGGGAGCGATGGAATTCATACTTCAGGGGGTCGCTGGAAGGAACGGTGAAGAACGGTAGTCCCTTGGTACTCCAACTGTGAGCCGAGGTTTCCCTAAACCTGGGCCTCCTCAACTTGAGGGTGCTCTTTTCTATGATACGCCCCTCTGCTGGTTATCACGAAACAGAGGGGTGAATCAAATAAAAGAGCGGGGAACACGTGCACCGCCAGTAACCCAAACTGTAAGGAAAGAACAAACAAGGTTAAACAAGGTGGACAATGGATAGGTGCTTTCTATCTCCTGTTTTTCCCCTTTAGTAATACCTTAACTAGAGCAGGCAGGGCTGGGAGGAGTACGGTTCCGATGAGAAAACAAGAACCTGAACTACCCCCTATACTAGGAAGAGAGATTAGAGGTGACAAAAGAGAAAGGGAAGACAAGCTTACCACTGTAGGAAAGGGATAATGTCACTTGGTGCTGTATAAATCTGGTAACAAACGGCGGGAAAAAATAATAAACAGGAAGGTTAGTAGGGTAGACGCCCCAGGCGGCACGAGGGTCGCACTAAAGCCGGGTTAGTGCACTGGTTCTGCAGAGCGTCCTTAGTGCACTTACTCGTCCGGTAGTGAGCGGATGTAAATATCCCTTTTTTGTGGAGTACATAGGAAAGCAGAGTTAGCAGTGGGTATGGAACGTTGGTCAACGTGAGCTGACAGTAGGCGGTGTGGAGCGGAGAGCTGTATGTGCTTCGGTAGCCAGGTAAGGAGTACGTGAACCCCAGATATAGAGGAGGAATCAAGAAGTCTGCAAGCAAAACCAGGACGGTGCAATAAAGTCTACTAGGTACCTAGGTTATGCATAGAGATCCGTAAGGCAGGCTGAGGTCGGCAGCGGCGAAGACAAATGGAGAAAAACGTAAGGCAGAGGAATCGGGGAGGCAGGCTGGAGTCGGGAACAGCACAGACCAAGGAGGCAAGATGTAAAGCAAAGGAAGTCCGGATAACGATCCAAAGGTCAGCAACGACAGGTCAGAATGGTACCAAAATGTGTGGCAAATGGGACGTCCAATAACAATGCACAAAATCGTACTGGGAATCAAGGATGCAAGGCAAAGGTGAGGTAAACGCTACAAACAGAAGCAGTGAGTGAAGGAGAAATGCAGCATTTAAATACACTTCCTGGGGCGTAGGTTGTGAGGCCGAGTAGCGGCCGTGGTCACGTGATGGACCGCGTGACATGCCGTCCATGTAGGCACCATGGAAACAACTTTCCTCAAAGAGGCGCACGCCGTAGTTCGTAGCCATGGCAAAAGCCACTGCTGTAAGAATGGAGCAGCCATGCGACAGGGTGGAAACAAAGTATGTACACGGACCCCGCAGTGTAACACCAGAGGATTCTGGAAGGAAGTTCAAGACTGTGGGAAAATTCTCCAATGCTCTGACAACTGGATCACTTCTGGCAGAGCCTCTCAAGACGCCAGAATGGTAAGGAAACCAGCAACCATGAGATTCCCTATTCATACTGGGATAATCATTTTAGTCCCACATTTTTCATGTGTAGGAGTGCAAAATACTTACTCTACTGTCGTTTTGAATAGAAGTACCTCGGATAAGGCATGGACCCTGTCACTTTCTTTTTTTGCTGACTTAGGATGCCTGTAATCAAGATTCCAAAACCTAAGTGTCAATCACAAACTCGCCTTTTGCTATTAGTAACACATGGTGTACCTCAACACATTGCTTACCAATGATAATCCCTGTTGAATGGTTGTTTTCCAAACTGCTGGGTACCGTGTGTAAACGTCTTTTACTTTCCTCTCTTATGCAGTCTCTGATCTGAAGTCAAACGGAAATGAGGGATACAGTTATTGTTGGGCGCTCAAGTCGGCCCTCACTGTATGCTAGGAATACGATATTGCACATAAAAGATCACATAGCCCCATGGGGTCTTGCTCTCATAACAGCTTGTCTCGCCCATTTCTGCCGTTGCACAATAATACGTGCTATGGGACCCATAGTCCCTCGAGCGCGCAAACCGAGCAAATGCCGGGGCGTTAGTAATACCACAGTGGCATTTCAATAATCCGCTCATGTGTTCCAATATTTATAACAATTATGCCAGAGCCCGACTCTGATGAAATCCTTACCTGTGTACTGTGTACAGCGTTTCGTCCTGCACCCATATTCAACTGTTCAACGTTACCACCACGTCCACTCTTCCTCGACCCAGTACTTACTTCATGAGGCCCCTGTCTCCGGCACAGGACCTTCTTCTATTTCTTTAAATTACTATAACTGCTCCCCCACATTAACGTCACTCAGTTTAATTTTTCCTGCCTTTGGCAGGTTGGTCTTTTTCTTCCTGGTGCGGGGCAATGGGGAGCATCGTTTGCTGGTCCCCTGGGGGGGCTGTGTGGCGGGGCCCTCGGCTCCCTCAGGTGCAGAACTGTTCCTGGGCCACCTTTGGGGGGTTGTGGTAACAGTTGAGCGGGATTGCCGCGCTCGGTTCTTTGTTGGGCTCCGGCCGCAGCGTGAGCATTGTGTCCCGGGTCCTGCACGGTGGAAGGTAAGGAGAGGGGAGGACTGGGCTTGATGTTTTTCCCCTCTCCTCCTGTTTTGGCCATCAACTCGACAGGCCGTTCCTCATGCTCTGTGTACACATCTTTATTGGAAATGATGGCAAGCACTTGGCAGTATGGGCTAGCCTTCCCTTTTGTTGTGTGGCCTCTCTGCTTCTTGTCGTGGGGTGACAGTGGCAGAGAGTCTTTGAAAGTGCGGGGGCTCTGTTCTGTCACAGGCATGTCACATACCACCCGCTCCTCAGACACACACAGCACAGGATGCACCGGATGTTAGCTGCATTCTCTGGGGGAAGGTAAGGAGAGGGGAGGACTGTGCTTGATATTTTTCCCCTCTCCTGCTGGTATGGCCATCTTGACTCCTTCAACATGCGGTTTCCTCGTGCTATGTGTACACATCTTTGTTGGAAATGATGGCAATCACTTGGCAGTATGGGCTAGCCTTCCCTTTTGTTGTGTGGCCTCTCTGCTTCTTGTCGTGGGGTGACAGTGGCAGAGAGTATTTGAAAGTGCGGGGGCTCTGTTCTGTCGCAGGAATGTCACATACCACCCGCTCCTCAGACACACACAGCTCAAGATGCACCGGATGTTAGCTGCATTCTCTGGGGGAAGGTAAGGAGAGGGGAGGACTGTGCTTGATATTTTTCCCCTCTCCTGCTGGTATCGCCATCTTGACTCTTTCAACATGCCGTTTCCTCGTGCTCTGTGTACACATCTTTATTGGAAATAATGGCAAGCACTAGGCAGTATGGGCTAGCCTTCCCTTTTTGTTGTGAAGCCTTTCTGCTTCTTGTCGTGGGGTGACAGTGACAGAGACTCTTTGAAAGTGCGGGGCTCTGTTCTGTCACAGGCATGTCACATACCACCCGCTCCTCAGACACACGCAGCCCAGGATGCACCGGATGTTGGCTGCATTCTTTGCGTGCAGCCTGTGAAAACGGCACGGTTTTGGACACGTCTGCAAGTGGCTGGAAGGATACCGGCCTGGCAAAGTCTACACTTCGGGTTCGAGTCTCTGCAGTGCTGACTCGGCCCTTCATCCTTCCTAGACCGACGCATTGGAACGATTTAGAGCTTGGGGCTACCAGCTACTGGATACAGGCCTCAAGCCACCGCTCAGTCATGTGGCGAGTTAGTGGTGTGTTTGGGTCTGTGCTAGCTATGGACGCAGACTCCTTGTCCTGTCCTCTTCCTCTGAACTGCACGAGGGAAGGTCAAAGGAGATGATTTTCTTTTCCCTTGTCCGGCATGGAATTATAGAAAATGCATCATGGAAGTAATGGGCATTCAGAGAGTTCCCAATGTCTCTTCTTTTAGGGCCTAGGTCCTCCGGTGCCGACGTGTTGCTTTCACGCCTCCTCTCAGACTTGTGGGAAGTGATATGGCTCATGGTGGGACATGTCTGTGTTTAGAGGGGTTCTCAGAGACCCTGGTGCCGGTGGAGGGGGATGTCACTTCAGTGGGGTTTTCCAGTGTAGGCATACCCCAGGTGGGTGGTTGCCTTTGATGTCTGCTATCCAGGATGGATTGCTTTGCGCCGCTTTGTGACAGTACTCTGCCCTTTGACGCCAGCCTGGTGGCTCCTCTGTCGGCTGGGGGGGCCATGGACTGCTGGACCTCTGGGCTGTCCTGTATCTTCCTTTTGATAAGTCAGATCTTTTTGTGGGCTGACAAGCATGCGTTTATATTGTGGCGCAGGCATGCTTCAACGTCCTGTGATTTTCCTCTGGTGCAAGTGCAGTGACTGGCGGTTTTTCCCTGGCTCCTCGTCTCTATCTTCTCGGAGGTGTATGGGACAGGTGGGGTTCGGCTTCCTGGGTAATGGGCTCCTTCCGGAAGGGGGTATCAGTTGCTGTTCCTGTCTCCTTCTGTCCAAGGTTGCATGGTTAGGACTTTGGTACCCAGCTCATAGTCCAAGTAGTTGGCCATGGGATCCGTTCTCTCCGAACGGTTGTTGTGGGTTACCGTCTTGCCCGTTCCTCTCCTTGTTCAGGGTCAAGTTTTCTACTTGCAGGTGTTCCTGGCCCCTATGCCTCTAGGATGTGTTACCTGCTTATAGGTCTCAAGACCCTGCACTGCTTGTTCGGACGTCTGGGGAGAGCATACTCTGGATGTTGTGCAGGGGGGATGCTTGCTGGCTGGTCTGGGCTGAGTTCTCAGAAGGCAGTATGTCTCGGCTCGCCTGTTGCTAAAGTTACGGGGCACGTGGCATCTTGCGTGTTTTCCGGTTCCTTGAGCCCGTCTTCAGTTATGTCCCCTGCTGTCTTATACTCTCTCCCACTGGCTCCCGACGTCTCGGCTTTCGTAGTTTTGTTTTCAGTGTCCCCAGCGCTGCGAGTATCCCTGATATGGTGGCGGGGGGTTTCAGGTCTACAGGCTGAGGTGTGCATGGTCCTTCCTCCTGTGGCCTCTATTACTACAGACGCCAGCAGAATGGGTCTACATTGGGGGTCCTCTCAGCTCAAGGGTTGTGAGATCTGGGGAGAGGCGGCGATCATCCAATTAGCAAGAGTTGTGCCATTGTCCAAGCTCTGGTATACTACGAGGAGTTGCTGGACGGTCGGCGGTTTTGATCCGATCGGACAATACAACGGCCTTGGCGTATGTCAACTGCAAAAGGGGTTCCGGCCGCTCCTTGAATGCTCTGCAGCGCTGATAGGCACCTGGGAGGAATCTCATCTGGTGTCTCTGGTGGCCTCACGTATCAGAAGGGTGGACAATGTTCAAGCGGATCTTCTCAGATGCTGGTTTTCACTCCTCTGCGGAGCTGGTCCTGTGGCCCAGGTCTTTGCGGTGACCTGTGTCAGATTAGCGTCCCCGGTTCTAGACCTGTTTGCATCCCCGGCCTCAGCAGACGTTCCCCTCTTCTGCTCTCGGTTTCAGGCTGGGGGGATTGGGGGATGGACGCCCTCTCTGTACAGTGGCCTTGGGGTTTTACTTTATGCCTTTCCGCCTATTCCCCTTCTGCCCTGGGTGGTTTGGTGCATCAGAGTGTCCAGAGTGACTGTGTTGTTGTTAGCTCAGTTCTGGTCCCGCCGGTGTTAGCTCCCCTCTCTGTTGGAGCTTCGGCCCTAGGAACCTTGGCCGGTTCTGAGGTGGGCGTGTCCCCTTCAAGGGGATCTGCGGTTGGAATTCCACCAGATGCAATGGGCACTGTGGCTTTTGCTCAGTCTAGGTTGATATCTCAGGGGTTCTCAGATCCTGTAGTTGAGTACATAATGGATGCTCTTACACCCTCCACTCTGAAGGTGTTCGGCAGGCATTGGGGCCATTTCCAAGACTGGTATGGGCGGTCTGGGATCCCTCCCCTGCGTTCTGGCCTCTCTGCTATCCTTTGATTCCTCCAGAAGGGCTTTTGACAGGGGCCTGGCAGTTTTTTCCAGGCTTCGCTCTCAGTGGACCTCCATGAAATTCCTTTTGGGGGACTCTGATGGTCACTTGGATGGGGAGGTGTTGGTGGGGAAGTTGCTCTAGGGTTTCTCTTCTTCCCGTCCTTGTGCTGATAAAGGGCTTCCCCCTTGGGCTCTCCCTCTTGTATTACGGTTCCTTCAAGGGCCTCCCTTCAAGCCCTTTTCCGAGATTGATATCAAACATCTTACACTGAAATCTGTTTTTCTTATTGCCCTCGCTTCTGTCCGTAGGCTTGGAGAGATTGGGGCTTTCTTATGTCACCCTCCTTTCCTGAGAGTGCTGCCAGACTCGGTGGTGCTGAGGTGTGGTCCGAAGTTCCTCCCTTAAGTTGTATCTCGGTTTTCACACCTCTCAGGATCTGGTTCCCCCTGACTTCTTTCATGATCCGAGAATGCATGAGGAGGTGGCTTGGATTAACATTATGTCCGGCGGGACGTGTTTGAGTATTTGGCTAGGTTTGCTTTTTTCCACCAATCTGATAGTCTTCTGATTGCTTGTGGTCCGCTGGGGGTGGGCATAACGCATCTGTGGTTTCCATTTTCCAGTGGTTCCGGGTTGTGATCTCCAGAGCCTATGTGGCTTCTTTCCTGCCTGTGCCTGTGCACGATCAGGGATGGTCCGCCAGGGGTTTGGCGGCTTCCTGGGCCAATGCAAGGAGGGTTTTTCTCTGCAAGCGATTTGTATGGCTGCCGCCTTGGCTGGTCTAGGCATTTTCATCAACCGTTATGGGTTCAGTTTCTCCCACTCGGGGGGTTGGTTCCTTCGTGGTTGGAGTTTTGTCTGTGGGGATGTGAATTAAGAGTTATTGTGGGTGTGTTTGCTGCACTGTTTTTAGCTCTTTGTCTCATTGGGACCTTTTCCCCATTACGGCTTTGGTATACCTCATGAAGTAAGTACTGGGACAAGGAAGAGTGGACGTGGAGGTAATGCTCTGATTACTTACTGGTAATCTTCATTACTCCTAGTCCTACCATTCCTCATCACAGTACTGACGACCCTCCTCACCCTCCCTGCGGGGAAGATCCCATGCTCTGGCTTGGTAATATGAATCTGAGTGATGTGGATGTGGGGGAGGAGTCATAGGAATTTTAATAAATAGAAGAAGATCCTGTGTCGGAGGCACGGGCCTCATGAAGTAAGTACTGTGATGAGGAAGAGTGGGACCCGGAGTAATGAAGATTACCGGTAAGTAATCAGAGCAATCCCCCTCTAGTGGACATAGAAACAGGACAGGAATCCTGATTGTGCAAAGGCCAAATGATTTAGCCAGAATGCTGCCACTATATCTTTTTTGTCGCGCCCATGTGTAAACATAGAGCTATGCCCCTCTTTTTTTAGGTAACCACATAGGTAGGGTAAATGTCCCACTTGTGTGGTAGAATATAAAAAAAAAGTCGCAAGAATGGGTGCAAAATAGCTGTCTCTTTGGAAACAGATGACACAGCTCCCCCTATAGGTACATCTGGGGTCTCGTCTTCACTGACCTGATGTGGAGACTCAATGATACTGATTCTGGTCCAGTTGTCCCCGTAGGAGGAAACAGGTGGTGCGTGGACTGCTGGGAGATATAGTCCCAAACTCTAAAACCAGATCCCAAAGTGTATCTATGCACCAAGCAGTGGACAGTCACTGTGGGGTGCATCTAACTGCATCACCCTTATTTGGGATATGATGGGGTTCAATATAATGTCCTCCCGACATAACCATATATGAATACACCTTACAGAACAATATGAGGAGCTAGGGCTTACTCAATAAGTGTGTAAATCACCAGAGTTTCGCAGCGGGCGTATGGACCTCTCAGTGAGCGGTTAAATAAAAGCATGAACACCACTAGTCCCCTTGGGGGCAGATTTCTCAACGGATATTGGGATTTCTTTGAGATCTGGTTTTAGAGTTTGAGACTACATCTCCCAGCAGTACACGCACCACCTGTTCCTCCTGCGGGGACAATTGGACCAGAATCAGTATCATCGAGTCTCCACATTAGGTCAGTAAGGACCAGACCCCATCTGTACTTATAGGGGGAGCTGTGTCACCTTGTTTCCAGTGAGACAGCTATGTTGCGCCCATTCTTGCGAATTTTATATTCTACCACACGAGTGGGACATCTACCCTACCTATGTGATTACCTAAAAAGGAGGGGCATAGCTCTTTGTTTACATATGGGTGCAACAAAAAAGCTATAGTGGCAGCATTCTGGCTAAATCATTTGGCCTTTGCATGATCAGGACTCCTGTCCTGTTTCTATGTCCACTAGAGGGGGATTTGTTGAACAGTTGAATACGGGCGCAGGACGAGACGCCCGTAGCGAGTAGTGACTGTTGGAGTACACCGCCGGACAGGTAAGGATTTCATTAGAGTCGGGCTCTGGCATAATTGTTATAAATATTGGAACACATGAGCGGATTATTGAAATGTCACTGCGGTATTACTAACTCCCCGGCATATGCTCGGCTAGTGCCCCCGAGGGAATATGGGTCTCATACCACGTATTATTGTGCAACAGCAGAAATGGGCAAGACAAGCTCTTATGAGATCATGACCCCATGGCGCTATGTGATCTTTTATGTGCAATATCGAATTCCTAGCATACAGTGAGGGCCAGCTTGAGCGCCCGACAAAAACTGTGTCACTCATTTCCGTTTGACTTCAGATCAGAGACTGCATAAGAGAGGGAAGTAAAAGACGTTTACACATGATACCCATCAGTTTGGACAACAACTATTCAACTGGGATTATCATTGGTAAGCAATGTGTCGAGGTACACCATTTGTTACTAATAGCAAAAGAAGAATTTTTGGTTGACACTTAGGTAGCAGAATTTTGTCCTTCTTTATTAAACATGGAAAGGGGGCAATCTCACCTGCCCTGGAACTCTATAATAAACAAGCAGTCCCAGCAGCCATGTATGGCTCGGAACTATGGGGACATGATAACTCCCGTATGTGAAAACACATTTCTAAAGAAATTATACTACCAGTGTCAGCACCGTCAGCTCTGGTCCACCTTGAACTAGATAATAATGGGGTCACATATCAGATTTTGAATAGACCAGTTATGTTCTGGCCCAGAATTTGCAATGGGGAAGGGTTAGAAGTACATAGGAAGGCGTTGTCACATGTAATGAGACACGAAGTAGGGAAAAGCCTAAAGTGGTTAGACCACCTGAAGGACTGTCTCCTAGAATTAGCCATGCCTGAGGTATGGAGTGAACCCCAGGTACCATTGGTATGGAATTTGACTGACCGAAGAAACAAGGTAGCTGTTTTTCGCTAATGCCTGAGCTCAAACTATGTAACCAGGTGTTAGTTCCGAAATTAATTTATGGGGCAGAGGTCCGGTAGGGCAGTTAGGAATGGGCCCAGGACGAGTCATTTATTTGGAAGCGATTCCTGAGCCTTCCAGGGGGTACCATGTTTCCGCCCATCAAACATATTCTGGGTATCACATCCCTAGATTCCAAAGTCCTCTGGAGAAGAATTCTTCTTTTGCAATCTATTATGTTTCTACCAGCATCCACCTATTTATCCAACTCGACGCACTCTTTAACCTGGGTAATTGTGTAGCTCTTAAGGCCTGGGTGAATTCTGTTTTGACTGTTGTTAATGAGAGATCCATATTTCTGGAAGAACTTGATCGCAGAGCAGTTAAGGTTAAGAAGCTACTTTTTGAAGAGGACTCGATCAAAAATAGGGAGAAACTCTGCTCTTATAAGCTGTTTGAGCATTTTTTCATGGATATTAAATCTTTCAATTTTCCCCTGAAATATATGACCAAACAGGCTATAAAACGCCTTAGAAATTTCTGGCTAACCATCAAATAAAACTTGTTTCCAACTACGATGTCTTATGTGGCCGGTCAATGGCTTCATCATCTGTGTTGGTGTTGTAGACTTAATGGTGAAACCTTGAAGCATTTAATTGTGGAATGTCCGGCCCTAACTGCTTTACGTGAGGAAACCTTTATATCTTATTTTCTTACTTGTCCTCTGTTAACTTCGGAAACATTTTGGTGGAACTTATTAACAAATCCTAATGACAGGCTGCTCATTAATGTGTCAGGAACCCTCCGCCTGCGCGGTACACCTTGCCTGGACGTGGCCATGTCAGGGATCGTTTGTTGCTTCCTTGGCTCTTGGCACAAGGGCCGCTCCAGCGGCGAAGGACTACATCCCCCAGGTCCCCCTTCGCCCATTTCACGGGCACGTCAACACATCATCACGCAACTGGGAAGGGCCATTAGCAACAGCATTTAGCAACGGCACACCTGCCGGGCGACGCTCCTTAACCGTCGCGTTCGCCCGGCAAGGTTGCTTTGGTCTTTGTGTCCTGTGCTCCTTGAATCTTGCTCCTGAACTTTAGGTATTGTTGTCCCTTTTGGAACGCTCCCCCTGATTTGCTTTGTCTTGTTCCTTGTCTGTTTCCCGACGTTTGTACCCTTCGGACTGATTGCCCGGTCCCCTGACCACAGGACTCTGTGCATTCTATTTTGCCTCTTCTCCCAATTGTTCTACATCTGGCATTCGGTTCCTGTTTTCCCTGCCCCGGCGTTCCCATCCGCCTCGGCATGTTGCTGATTCTGTTTTCCCCCTCCTGCAGTCCCGGCCGCCTCGGCTAGCCTCCGCTTTCCCTTTCCACACACTGTGACGGTTTCTGCCGTCTGCTCCTCCCTGCTCACAAACCCCTTCTGGCACAATCACATTTTGAACTGTGGCTTACATTAGGTGCTTAATTCTCCACTGACAGTACGGCTAGTCCCTCTTAGCCCAACGACTACCCGGACACCTGCTACTCACCTGGAACACCTACCTTGAACTTACTGGATCCAACACAACGCATCACTCCTCGGATTCTATCTTCTTGGATTAACCTTTTCTTGGATTGTGGACATTGGATTGTGGACATTGCGGGACTGCCAATACGCCCCACATGGGGTTGAATTAGTTTCGCCCTCGTTCCGCCCGGGTCAGGGTAATCTGACTGTTGCTTTCCACCACCTTCCACGTTTTCCAGCAAGTAGGTTCCAGGCTTGCACTTCACCATCTACAGGTAGGAGTTGGGGATTGCATGGGGGTAGAGACTGTTGTGCACCTGACGGAGTCTGATCTATGTATATGCTTTTCTACCTCTAGCTCTGCTGCTGCCGGCCTTTCGACCTGAGCCCCTGGCCTGACAATAGTATTTACACTCTGCAAGCCGCGCTCTCTGGAGGAAAGTCTCTCTGTGATAGGAGACGCCATGGGACCCGGATCCCGACATAATGTGATGAATTTACTAAAGTTGCTCTTTCCTCTATATGACATTTCTCTGGTTTAAAGATGCTCTTTTTTTCTTTTAATATGGAATTTAAATTATGTCTGTGCATACTGTAAATCTCGTTTTATGTATTTTTCTACTCGAATATGTGTGTAAAGATTCTTTTTTCGCAAACTAAATCACACACAAAATAAATACAATTGTTATCAGTGGATTTTTGTTTGAACTTTTGTTTGAACTTGGAAGTCACAAGAACTGGTTCAAGACTATTCTTTTGAACATTTGGGAAGTTAACTTTAAAAACCCTGCGGAAGGGATTTTCCCAGGACAGGTGAGGGTCATCCAGATATTTTTCAATTCTTGTTTAATATCTTATGTTGTTTTATTATTTGCTTTGAATGTTTTGTTGTTTAGTGTGAGGGCCAGTTTACCTATGTTCGGAGTGGTTCCCTTAGCATTTGAACTAGGTAGGGAATTCCCTCATAAAGTAGGACAAGCAAGGCATATTTTGCGACATTTTACTTTAATAAAGTGTTTAATCTTGAAAATACTACAATCAGTTGTCTGCCTCGCATTAATGACCCCTCACAAGCAGATGCTACTTCTGGAAGTTCATGACAAATCACTTTGACTCCAACATCTGACAAATCTGGGCAATGTGGAACAGGAGGAAAGGGTGTGAGTGAGCCTTGGTCAGCCAGTTGTCCTCGTAGGCAAATGTTTGAGTGCCCTCAAGGTGCACAGTTACCCCCACAAACAATGCCAGAATCTCAGAGAAGGCCGTTAGGCTCATTTGAGTCTGAAAGGCTGAGCTTGAAACTGAAAGTTGGAGCACTGAACCGCAAACCTGGGAATTCTTCAATCTGACCTTGTTGGAACGTGGAAGTAGGCAACATGGATGGATATGGAGGCCAAAAAGTGTCCCTCAATATCAAGGGAATTATTATTTGTTAAGTCTCCACCTTGAATGATTTGTTGATCACTGAGAGTTTGAAAGCTTTGAGAGTGTGGCCCAGTCTGTATTTCACTGATGCTTTCTTCATCAGAAAATGCTGTAGCAGAAACCTGATCTTTTTTGACCGAGGAGAACGCTTGTGATTGCAGCTTTCACAAATAGGTCTTCTATCCCCTGCAGTAAGGCCTTTCTCTTGTTCGTCCTTTTGGGAACAGGGTTGAAGGTGGTTCTGGAAGGGGGAGGAGACAGGAATTCTATCTTATATCCAATCCTTACCACCCTCATGACCCATTACCAATCCTTACCACCCTCATGACCCATGATCTGCTGTTGTCTTTGTTCATGTGTCTAAGAAACCAGAACAGAGCCCCAACTGGGAGGCTTTCATTGTATGGACCTGTGTTGTTTTGGAGTTGAAGACAATTTGCCTGATGTCTGCCATGATCCTGTCCCTGGTCTTTAAAGCTATTTGTTCTTGGACAGGAAGGAGACCCCATACTGCTTTCTACCTTGTCTGTGGAATCTCGAGTTCTTGTACATAGAGGGCTGCTTCTTCTTCTGACACAAATTATTGGTATCAACCACTTTCATTGCAACCGATCTCTTCCAATCCCACTTTACTGCATTTCTTTTTACTGTTTTGTACCACAAATATTTGGATGAGGGCTTTGTGAGGTATATATAAAGGGGGCAGGGGAGCAGTGCAGTAAGGTAGGGGCAGGGTTCCCCACACATTTTGTGGTAACAAATGCTAAAATAAATGCATACTTATTGTTTCAAAATGTCTTGTGGACTTTCAAATTGCATCCTTCTTGCAGTAGAGTATTGGAAAGTTCAACATGCCAATCCCGAACATGGATGTGTCTTCTTCACACTTTTGTTGCCCCCATGATCATAGCTGCCATTCGAACTCCATTAAAGATGAGATTGGAGTGAATTTCAACTTATGTCTTCATTGGCCCATCTCTGAGGGCCTGGTTGAGATCTTGGAATCCACTAAAGACTGCGTAAAATAAATAGCAGTATATGTTTTGCACCTTAAGAACAGATGGCCCCCCACATACACGTTTTTCAAAGCCCTGTCCTCGTTCCTGTCCGCTGAATACTGTATGGTTGGCTCATCTATCATAAAGCGTCATCCCGTCAAGTTAGGGAGGGTGTCAGCCACCTGGACATTCTGAGTCAGAGATTTCTCCTTTCCTCAGAGGGGGTAGTGTTTAGGAAAGAAGCTAAGCATGGACATTCTTACTGACTCCTTCCATTTCCATGTAATTATTTTCTTAATATCAGTTATTACTGTCAATACATTTGATGAGTGCTTAAACTGGTGCATCCTCAGATCGTTGTCCTTTCTTGGGAGAATTCAGTGAGAAGAGCTCAATATTGTCAGTCACTTCCTCCATCTCTCCAGCCACCGCCTTCCTAGACAGCTATTTCTCCATTTGGTTATCCTCCTTGGAGGAATCAAGCTCGCTTTAGGAAGATGAAGAGGATGAATAGTACGAAACTGTAGAGGAAAGGGAAAAAGATGTTGCCTGTATTTTCCTCCTTTTACTCTTGTACTCCCTTAGGGTCTGTTTCACAATTCTTCTGACTTAAGAGAAAAAGAGATCAGCCTTCTTCGATTATTTCCCCTTCCATCTCATTTTTGTAGGAGGAGAGGAGGATTCTGAATTGGAAGAAAAGAACTGGAAGCTTGCATACCCATATTCTTGGTTGTGGCCGCCTTTTTTTCAGAAGACACCTTTTTGTCTTATTCTGTATTAAAAAAAGACACTGATTGAGGTCAGAAAGAGTTTGTTCTAATCCTCTGGATCGTACATAGAAGCAGATGAATAGGACACTACACAAAGACATTCTCTTCCCTGTGAGCTAATGCCACAAAAGACACTCGGGAGCGAGAAGAGCCCCAGTTGATCCCCACACCAAGTGATAATGAATCCTGATGCTGATGTTTAGACCACTCATTGCTTAGGTGAGAAGCTGCAACCAGTCCCCTCTGCAGCTGGTCAGAAAATAACCAGCTAACATAGGGGAGCCCCGTGCCCATGGCACCTTCGTGGCAGAACAGACGCCCCATTCACCTCCTGAGCTGCAAAGAAGGGAAGTAAGCAGGAACAAAGCTGTGTTCTGCTCACAGGTGGGGCAAGGAATCCCAATCCTGCTCCTCCTGGCCTTATATCCTGTGTGCATCTCTGGGTCAGCAGGCCCTCTAAATAGTCTGGTCTTGTCACCACCATCAATGCTCTTCAAATCATCTGCCGCATGACAGAGGTGGGGATGCCCTGCCTCTTTGGAAAGCTCAAGCCCGACAGAGACCTGCCTGGGTGGGGAATCCTGAATTTTTGCTCCCCAGCCACTACGCTGAGAGGTAAAGCAGGCTGTTACCCAACACTGGTCCCTGTCAGGCGGCTGGAAAGAAAAAACTAAAGATTGTAATTAATGGGGATGTTATGTATGTATGTATGGAGAGCAGGGAGTGTGGAGCTACGAGATTTAGAAATTGGTTCCTGTATGGGTAGTGTATCACCTCAAACATAAGTACTGGGACGAGGATGAGGAACATTCAGGTAATTATCTAGGATTCACTATGTTTGGCACATTTAATTCTCAAGAGTTTTCTTCAAAAAAGGTGTCTAATATTTCATATAAATATGTAAATGTTGTAACAACAGGATTTCTATTCACAAATTCTGATTTTTCTGTCATCCTATTTCTCTTTGTTTTTATTTAGATGTAACACATCCTATGTTATGGCCAGAAAGAAGAGGCTATTATGGAGCTATTTTAGCCATAATTATAATGCTGCTACTGCTGATAGCTGTGTGGTGGAGCCAAAGTCATGGTAATGTATTGTATTGTGTTGTAGTTGTCATTTATCTAGCGCCTTTACCATTATTATAGTCTCAATGCGATAGTGGTGGGAACGCCTTCGGGGACCGAATTCCCGAGTGCTGTAGATCAGGGGGTGGGGGGTAGAATTAGAATGTGTGTGTGCATTTGGCCATTGCAAGGTGTAGGAGGGCTAGCAGAACTCCTATAAAAAGCATCCCACGAGTTCAGGTATGTGAATGGGTGCTGGGAGAGGTCAGGAGAAAGCGTGAGTGCACGAGACTCGATATGTGTCCAGCTGCCCCGAATTGGTCATAGGTGTTCGGTGCATACTAATGGCAGACATGTTAAGGGTGAGTTTATGTACCTAGTAACTCGGATGAGGATTTGTTGTAGACCTGTTCTAGGTGCACCTGTTTGTTCAAGTAGTGTCATCCTCGGTCGATTCTTGCGGCTCCGATAAGTAGATAGCGACATAGGAGAGTCTTCACAAATTACCATTAGTACCAAGGCCAGGAGCAGAGGTAATCTATCCTGCCAGATCTTTAAGTGCAGATGGGGCAATCCTAATACAACTTCAAGGTGCAAATAAACAGTCTGTCCTCAAAGGGCTTCAAGGCACAATGGCCGGTTCTCCCTATGGTCTTCAGAGTGCTGGGGACAGGGCATCATCATAAACAACTGCGTATATTGACAGGCTAACGAAAGAGTGCAACACCATTCACACCCCTAAGTGCATCACATTTCCTACTCCCAAAATCCATCTAAGTGCAACTAGTTTCCTAACCTCAAAATCCATCCAAGTGCGTCACCTTTCCTACCCACAAAATCCTCTTAAGTGCAACTCAATTCCTAGCCTCAAAAATCCATTCAAGTGCATTACATTTCCTACACTCAGCAATCCATCCAAGTGCAAAAATGTTCCTGCCCACAAAAAACCATCTAAGTGCAAAACATGTCCTATGCCCAAAAGTGCATCTAAGTGCAAAAATGTCCTACCTCTAAAAATTCATCTAAGTGCAAAACATTTCCAACCCTCTTTTGGCAATGCAATGAAAAAACGGTTACACAATGATGCTAGATGCAGGTTGGTTTAAGATATTAGGTAATAAGAGTGGTGGGGTTTTACTGGAGTACAGTATTAGCTGTACTCCCCACCCACACCACACTTACCTTTGGCTCGGGTAGTATAGCTCAGTGGCAACATGCTCATCTTGGAAGCAAGACGACGCAGAGCAACACAGGTTCGAATCCCGGGTCCGCACTTATAAACCTCTTTGGATTAAGCATGTTGTAAATAACCAATCATATTATGTGTTAAGCATCCCAAGTGAACACGGGCAAACACGTAGTGGAGCTGCCCTTTGCCTCTGGTCCCTAGCCGTAGCAACGCAGCTGGCCTCATGATTAAAGTTTGGGGCTGAGTGCACTAACCCTGAAGGCCGTAAACCCTCAAATTCTATTCACTTGTTGTACACAGTGCGCCACACAAAGAACTCATAATATCAATGTTTTGGACTATGACTCCCATGATTCCTCACCGTTGTCTGTACTGGCTAAGGCTGATGGAAGTTTTAGTCCCAAGCATCTGGAGAGCCACAGCTTCTTGACCCTAAAACTGTGTCCAGTAACGTGCCAGGGGCTATATCTGCAGCTTTATAACAAGTTCAAGGGGAGTCATGGAGCAAGCCGAGCAAACATTCCCAGATGCCTTTTTCGTGTAGGGATGTGACGCACGGGGCAAACGGTACGATTTAGAGCAAGGCTTCGAATACAGCGCAAGACAGGGAATTGCATGAAATAATTCAGTACTAGGTGGTCTGCCGCAGCTCACAGGTGCATTTCCCCCCTGCTTATACATGTATGTTTTCATCAGAAATCTATGTGCCCTGTAGAAGCACTGGGTGCACAGCAGGCCACAGTATAACTGCCTTTCTGACGTACATGTATGAGTAAAAAAATAAATCTCTTCAAAAAGACTTGCCTTGAGCAATAGCACTCTGTGTGCATCGTGTGTCAGGAAATTAAAAGCATTTCTCTGATCCCATGCCAGTAAATATTCCATCAAAATTCCATTCTCAGAAAATAAAAATGTCTGCCGCCTGCAGTTTTCAAGGCTAGCATGCTAATGACCTGAATGCGGCTCAAAACCAGGTTATGGTTTACTATGGCAGGATGTTGCCAGGGAACGAGGGGCTGCTTGCATATGCCAAGTGGCTGTCGTTACAATGTGAATGTTGCCTGTAGCACGAGGCAAAATCATTCCTTTTGTGACGCAATTTGAACAGTACCCAAGGGGGAGGTTTTTGTCAAAACAAGACATGAGGGAACCACAGGGGCGAGACAGAGAGAAGTGGGTAGAGGGTCCCACAGGTGAGAGCAAAGAGAAGGGGATAGAGGGAACCACAGGGGAGAGACAGAGAGTAGGGGGTAGAGGGTCCCACAGGGGAGAGAGAGAGAGAAGGGGCTAGAGGGTCTCACAGGGTAGAGACCAAGAGAAGGGGTAGAGGGTCCCACAGGGGAGAGACAGAGAGAAGGGGATAGAGGGTCCCACAGGGGAGAGACAGAGAGAAGGGGGTAGAGGGTCCCACAGGGGAGAGACAGAGAGAAGGGCATAGAGGGTCCCACAGGGGAGAGACAGAGAGAAGGGGGTAGAGGGTCCCACAGGGGAGAGACAGAGAGAAGGGGGTAGAGGGTCCCCCAGGGGAGAGACGGAGAGAAGGGGATAGAGGGAACCACAGGGGAGAGACAGAGAGTAGGGGTAGAGGGTCCCACAGGGGAGAGAGAGAAGTGGGTAGAGGGTCCCACAGGGGAGAGACAGAGAGAAGGGGATGGAGCGTCTCACAGGGTAGAGACAGAGAGAAGGGGGTAGAGGGTCCCACAGGGGAGAGACAGAGAGAAGGGGATAGAGGGTCCCACAGGGGAGAGACAGAGAGAAGGGAGTAGAGGGTCCCACAGGGGAGAGACAGAGAGAAGGGGATAGAGGGTCCCACAGGTGAGAGCAAAGAGAAGGGGATAGAGGGAACCACAGGGGAGAGACAGAGAGTAGGGGGTAGAGGGTCCCACAGGGGAGAGGGAGAGAGAAGGGGCTAGAGGGTCTCACAGGGTAGAGACCAAGAGAAGGGGGTAGAGGGTCCCACAGGGGAGAGACAGAGAGAAGGGGATAGAGGGTCCCACAGGGGAGAGACAGAGAGAAGGGGGTAGAGGGTCCCACAGGGGAGAGACAGAGAGAAGGGCATAGAGGGTCCCACAGGGGAGAGACAGAGAGAAGGGGGTAGAGGGTCCCACAGGGGAGAGACAGAGAGAAGGGGGTAGAGGGTCCCCCAGGGGAGAGACGGAGAGAAGGGGATAGAGGGAACCACAGGGGAGAGACAGAGAGTAGGGGTAGAGGGTCCCACAGGGGAGAGAGAGAAGTGGGTAGAGGGTCCCACAGGGGAGAGACAGAGAGAAGGGGATGGAGCGTCTCACAGGGTAGAGACAGAGAGAAGGGGGTAGAGGGTCCCACAGGGGAGAGACAGAGAGAAGGGGATAGAGGGTCCCACAGGGGAGAGACAGAGAGAAGGGAGTAGAGGGTCCCACAGGGGAGAGACAGAGAGAAGGGGATAGAGGGTCCCACAGGGGAGAGACAGAGAGAAGGGGATAGAGGGTCCCACAGGGGAGAGACAGAGAGAAGGGGGTAGAGGGTCCCCCAGGGGAGAGACAGAGAGAAGGGGATAGAGGGTCCCATAGGGGAGAGACAGAGAGAATGGGATTGAGGGTCCCACAGGGGAGAGATGGAGAGAAGTGGGTAGAGGGTCCCACAGGGGAGAGACAGAGAGGAGGGTATAGAGGGTCCCACAGGGGAGAGACTGAGTAAAGGGGATAGAGGGTCGCACAGGGGAGAGAGAGAGAGAAGGGGATACAGGGCACCACAGGGGAGAGACAGAGAGGAGGGTATAGAGGGTCCCACAGGGGAGAGACAGAGCGAAAGGGGAATAGAGGGCCCCACAGGGGAGAGACTGATAAAAGGGGATATAGGGTCGCACAGGGGAGAGACAGAGAGAAGGAGATAGAGGGTCCCACAGGGGAGAGAGAGAGAGAAGAAGATAGAGGGTACCAAAGGGGAGAGACAGAGAGAAAGGGGATAGAGGGTCCCACAGGGGAGAGACAGAGAAAAGGGGATAGAGGGTCCCACAGGGGAGAGACAGAGAGAAAGGGGATAGAGGGTCCCACAGGGGAGAGACAGAGAGAAAGGGGATAGAGGGTCCCACAGGGGAGAGACAGAGAGAAAGGGGAGAGATGGTCCCACAGGGGAGAGACAGAGAGAAGGGGATAGAGAGTTTGGGCACAGTAGGGGAGTAAGGGTTTGGCGGGAGCCCCCATTTTAAGAAAGGGACAAGTGATCAAATGGCCACAGCAAAATGTAACAACCAAATTGTCCACTTTTCGGACACTGCTGGTAAAACCGCATCGAGCCCTTTGGACACTATGGTGGCACCTGGGCAGCATCCAATGCTCTGTATGTTTGGGTATGCTGGTCTCCCACCCCTTCTGTTCCCTCTAACATCCTGCCCTCCCCACTCACCATTTTGTTGTACTATCCTATCCTGTATTTTGTCTCCCTCCCGTTTTGTGAATTGTGGTATTTTTGGACTGTCACTGAAAAGGGCTCCATTTAGTGCTTACAGCCTATTTTATCGCCGCCGCACAGGAACAAGCATTGGCAATGCCAGAAGGATCGCCATGGCGTGGAAGTGATGGGAGATTCTGAATATAGATAGATGGTGGGAGGACCTAAAGGGATTGTCTATAGCAGATGCACCAATGTGGCATGATGCAATTCAAACAGCAAGAAGAGAAAGCTCTGATGACACAACGACCTGGAACGCATTAGTACGGACTCTTCTCACCTCGCCTGATGACAAACCGTCCTGAGGTACTGGTGATGTTGGATAAGAGGACAGGGAAGGGAGCGCTGAGCGATGAGAAGGGTCGCAAGAGCCCAGCCACGGGAGCCAGGCATCAGTGGCAAGGACTGACCAGAGAATACTGCGCAAATCCTAGCCGTGGTTATAGCGGTAGTTGGGTTAAGGCGCACGGGGGAAGTTGGGGTTAGGCTGGGCAGGGAGGGGGGAATCGATGATTGTAACGTGTAATATGCTGCACAGTTTAATGTATTGTGTCAAGAAGGTTGGAACAAAATCAAACTAATAAACATGTTTGAAAAAAAAGCATTGGTAATGCCAACAGTTTGGGCTTTTGTGTAGGCATGGGAAAGGCACTTGCCAGGCATTGCCACATTGGTATTAACTGGTTATTGAATAGCAGTGCCTGACAATGCCTAATACTTATACACAAAACAAAAAAGTTGGCTATGCTAATACTTGTTTTTCACAGGACTTCAGCGAAGGACAGGCAGAGTGCTTATAAATCGAGAGGCTGAAGGTAGACCTGCTTAAGACGTGTTTGTATTACACCAGTATCAGGTACAGAGCTCCAAGTAAGTCATGAACACTCAGAGGATTGCTTTAAAAAAAACACTGGCAGGCACTTTGATTGCAACGTTTGATGGCAAGGCTTGATTACAGCAATCTCATAAGAGTTCCCATGAGTAGGTGATTTGGGCGGGGAGGGGCAGGAACTGGGTGTGAATTGCCATAAGGATTACCATGGCCAGTGAATGGGTTGGCAAATAAACAACCAGGGATGTCATTTCAACAAAATGCCAGGGGTAGCGGAAGTGAGATCACATGACCCTTGACCTCCTGATGACATCACAGGAAGTGATGTCATTTGACCCACCCCGAAGTGATATCGCGAGAAGCGATGGAACATGACCTTTCACCCGTTGACAAAACACGAAGTGGCATCACATAGCATTGTGCACTACAAAAAATATGGTTACGATATCACTATAATGTGATGTACATTTCATACAAGAATGGATCGCCATATGTATTGTTAAGATCAGTGCTTATGTGCCCATATTACCAAATTACTGTCAAGGCAAGCAGACATCCATGACCAAATGATAATGATGTGTTATCATATATCATTTTACAAACAGAAAGTGATGGCAATCCTCACGGCGCAGAAGGAATGATCAACATTGATGATAAGATCTGGCAACAAGTAGAAGGACAGTTCTGAAGGAAGGTCCTAAACCTGCCAGCCTCATTTCCTATGCCACACATTCGAGCGGAATTAGCTTTGCAATCACTACAATCTGTCGTGGTATGGAAACAAATGGATCTCTACAGGAAAATAACAAGCAAGACATATGCTTCACCGATACAAATATTACGAACAAAGAATACAGGTAAATCCGAGAAACCACTAGGAATATGGAAAGACGCAATAAAATACAAATGTGCAGAGGGAATCTCAAGAGACATGCTAATCAACAGACCCCAAAAGGCAAAAAGGAGACTGATAGAAAAAGATTGGATGAAGACAATTGAGATCAAGTCTAACTATGCAATGGATATTCCATGCAAACTGGACATTAGATCGATCAACCAGTTACCAGAGTATCTAAAAGCATTTCCATCATCGAAAATCAGAGACACTTACATGAGGATGAGATTGAACATTCTCCCGACACGGGAAATAATGGCAGCTAGGAGAATAACCCCAGATAATGAAAAATTCTGCAGATTCTGTGGGGACGAGGAAAAAGTTGAGAGCCTATACCATATCATTATGATTTGTCCTGCATTAAGTGAGAAAAGAAATCTAGCAAGAGGATGGTTTATGCAGAACTGGACGTCATTCTTACCTGAAGATCGATGGGCAATAATCCTACCTGGAAAGACAAAAAAACTGATATTTGCGGTAGTCTCGTTTTGGAGCGACATAACGGAGATTGCACAGACAGGATGAAAATGATGGAAAGTAAAAAGATACAAATATGCCCCAACAAAAAAAAAATGAAGAGAATAAAAATAGATAAAACACAGAAGGAATGTCCAAGTGAAACTCAGATAAAGATGAAAGGTTTGCTATGCAAACCAAAGCATTTAAAAAATAAATAAATAAATACAAAATGATATAGTACTTACGCTTAAGCGCTTTATATAGAAAAAATATACACCCAATATCACCCAAACTGTGTTGGTACTCATTTATCGACCTCAGATGGATGAAAGGCTGAGTTGAGGTGTTTAAGAACAGACTAAATCAGTGACTCACCCCTGAAGTGTGCCTGAAATAAACCTTTAATGAGTCTAGCAATTATTGTATAGAATTCCAGAAAGATACATTATTTGGTATTCCCATTCCTTCTTATTTAGGGTCACTGCTGAAAGTGTTAGACTTGTGGAACCCCTGTTTTTTTTATTTTTCTTCTTTTTTAAGGGGCCTGAACAAGAAAGTCAGCCACTCCAGAAGTAAAGAGCCACATGGTGCTGGCCACAGCCCAGGCGCTTGCATTACAAAAAAAAAACAAAAGAAAAAAAAACATTTTTTTTTAGAGGTCGCAAGAGGTTACAGTTGCGACCTCTGGTGACCCCTAAATGACATCCCTGAACGCAACCAAACACCTACAGGCGGCTGTTTCTCCCTCCTCATATGCCAATACTCCCCATATGTACTCTAATGCAATAGTTGCGGCTTGGCTATGCCACATAATTGCCCAAACTAATGAACTGCACACGGGTGACTGGGGAAGGAGGCTAGTGTTAGGCTATACATATGAGATGATAGGTTATTTATAACGCACTTAATACCCAGAGGTTTCTTTTATTTATTTTTTTTAACTTTTTTTTATTTGACTTGACAGCTTACCAGAAAACAGAAGGAGCCACACGGCGCCAGCATCAAAACACAAGCAATACACACATAAGGCAGTACATACTGAGTAGACTGAAGCATATTGAAAAGAGGCAATATACAAGGTATTGACAACTGTACCAAAGGGGTCAGCATCTACGGGGATCCTTCCGGAGAGGAAGGGGAAGAATTTGACGGTGAAGCCATAGCGGTCATATAATCTCGGAATCTCCCCCAGATGTCCCTCGACCTTGAATGGGGGTGTTGCATTGTGTTCCAGGACTGCTCAGTATCGTGAGCCCATGTGATTGACCTGAGCCACTGTGTGTAGGTAGGCGCCCTAGGGCGGAGCCAACATAGTAATATGCAGCGGACTGCCAACAGCATGCAGAGACCTGCTAGTTTCTTAGAATCGCGGGCCAACTGAGGAAGGTCATGGAACAAGCAGTGGAGTGGGGTGGGGGCAATAGTGTGTTCCAGAATGTCCGACAGTGTGGAGCAGATGTCCAGCCAGAACTGGGTTAGGCGGGGACAGTACCATAGCATATGGATATAGGAAGCTTGATCCATGCCACATCTGGGGCGTGTAGGAAGGGCGGTGCCGAACATGCGGTGAAGTCTCATTGGTGTATGATGGTACCTGTGTAGGACCTTGAATTGGATTAGTTTAAAGTTGGTGTTATAGGACACATCATGGGTGCGAGCACACATTCTGGACCACCGTTCATCAATAATTTCAACCCGAGATCCTCCTCCCATCTGCGCCTCAGCTTGGTGAAGGGGGGGCTGCTCTAGTCTGCAACAAGGAATAAAGTCTCGACACCTTACCCCTGAAGGAGAGAAAGGAACAAAGCTCCGCAACTATAGGCTCATCAGGCGGTAAGACGGGGAAATCAGGATACCTGGATGTGAGATTCTCCCGGTAGGAGGAGTATTGTAGCCACACCAAGGGCCGGCGTCTGAGTAAAAGAGGGAGATCAGGCCACTCAATAAAGTTTCCTTGTTCAAAGGCATCACGGAGCGTTAGAAAGCCGGCATCCGCCCAGTGAGATACCACTGATTGTGTAATGTGTGGGACATCAGGGAAGAATTTCCATAATGGCAGATCCCTGTGAAATGGGTGGGGTGCGCTGATCATTGTCCAGAGTTTGGTCAATGCCAGGGATGTACTAGCTACAGGATCTGCAGAGTTTAAGTCAGGGGGGATTGGCTTGAGGATCAGGGATCCAACCACTCGGTCACAGACCGTTAGTTTCTCCAGGCGAACATGTGGGGGGATCGATGGTATTGAACCAATGTGCAGCGAACTGAGATTGGGCCACCACCCGGTATCTGATGAAATCTGGTGCGTTGAACCCGCCCGACGCTTTGGGGGCGGTCAGCGTAGACAGTTTGAGGCGGACCGCCCCCGAGTGCCAGAGGAAGGTGTTACTTATAGAGCGCAGTGTTTGGAAAAAAGCATCCCCAGGCCACACAGGCAGATTGGTAAATCGGTAAAGTAATTGAGGCAATACAACCATTTTAAGTATTCCAATTCTGCCTGCTAGTGGGATGGGGAGTCTAGTCCAGCTGGAGGTTTTTGCCGCCAGGTTAGTAAGGTAACTCTGGTAATTGTCGTTGTGTGTCGGGAGACCACCACCCCCAGGTAAGTGAAACCAGACGGAGACCAGTTCAACCCATAAAAGTCAGGGGAGGGTGTGTTGAGTCTGTGAGTGGGAATAAGGTAGACTTGGAGCAGTTTACTTTCAAGCCAGATATGTCTCCAAAACGGGCCACATCCACCAGTATAGGGGCAAGGTTGGTTTCAGGGGAACGGATGTACAGAAGGGCATCGTCAGCGTAGAGGGAAACTATGTTGGATTGGCCGGCAGTGCGCAATCCCCTCTGTGAGTGTGATTGCCGAACTATATCAGCGAAGGGCTCCATAGCTATGGCAAAGATGAGTGGGGAGAAGGGGCATCCTTGGCGTGTACCTCTGGATATCTGGAAGCGAACGGAGCATCTGTCTTCCATACGGACTCAGGCCGACGGAGCGGTGTAGAGCAGCTTTATCCAGGTTAAGAAGTTGGGGCCGAACTTGCATTTCTCGAGAACTCGCCATAGGTATTTCCACAAGACCGAGTCAAATGCCTTCTGCATGTCCAGCGTAGCTGCAACCGCCTGTGTGGTTGGGCTGATCCTGCTGATCACATTGAAGAGCCTTCTTAAATTCAGGGAAGTGGACCTACCAGGGACAAATCCCGCCTGGTCGGGGTGGATGATGTGGGGCATGTACGGGGCTAAGCAGTTGGCTAGCAGTTTAGCGTATATTTTAATATCGCTGTTAATCAACGAGAGTGGTCGGTATGAGCCGCACTGAGTAGGGGGCTTACCAGGTTTGAGGAGCACTGTAATCACTGCCTCACGGAGAGATGGGGGAAGTATTCCTCTGTCGCACAATTCCTCCCATAGAGCTAGTAGGTGTGGTGCCAGGTGAGAGTTGTATTGTGTATAGAAGTCCATAGGGAGCCCTTCCAGACCAGGGGCCTTCCCAGATGACAGCGACTCAATGGCCTCGATAAGTTCCTCCAAGGTGAAGGGCCTCTCAAGGAAGCTGCTTGCGTCGGCTGACAGGACTGAAAGGGGAAGACTCTCTAAATAGGAGTCAATCTCGGGAACCAGGGGCCCGTCGGCCTCTGAGTATAGGGAAGTGTAGAACGAAAGGAACTCAGAATTGACATCCTGTGGGGAGGTGGCGAGTGAGCCATCAGGTCTTGTTATGGCCGGAATATTGGAGGCTCCAAGCTCACAGCGCATCAGTCTAGCTAGCATTCGGCCGGGTCGCTCTCCTTCAAAGTATTTCCTCACCGATTGAGGGGAGTCCAGGAACTTTACCTTGCGCTCGGCAAGGGCACGGAATCTGTCCAGCTCAGTTCCCAGCGCCGCTAGGGTGGCTGGGGAGTGATCTTCAGCATATTGGGATTCATGGATGGCCAGGGCCGATTCGCTAGCGGCAATATCGGTGCGGATGTCCCTCAGGATGCCACAACGTTTGGAAATGGCGATCCCTTTTATGTGCGCTTTGAAGGATTCCGAGAGTACAGCTTGTGTTGACACAGAGTTTGTGTTGATCTCAAAGTATTCCTCGATAGAGTATTCGAGTTCGGACGCGAAAACCTGGTCGAGAAGCGAATGAGGACTCATCCTCCACTGCCTGGTTTTATTGGCATTTAGTCCCCAGTTTAAGGAGATAAGAACCAGTGAATGGTCTGATAGTGTCCTGGGGAGTATAGCCAGGTGAGATAGGCATCTGACCAGCATGTCTCTAATAAGCCATATGTCTATTCTAGAATGGCAATCATGCACTGAGGAGTAAAAGGTGTATGTACGCGAATCAGGGTTCACCAGACGCCAGGCATCCACCAGTGCCAAACGGGGAAGTGTGGTAAGCACAGCATATGCTGCTTTAGACAGTTGGCGAGGTCTAGAGCCCGATCTATCTAGGGTGACGTCCAGTATTATATTAAAATCACCGCCCCATAAAATAGGAGTCAGGGGGTAGCCTTCAAGTAGAGAAGCCAGGTTTAGGTAGAAATTGGGGTCATCGACATTGGGACCATATATATTCAGGATGACTACCTCCTGATGTTGTAGTTTGCCAGTGATCAATACATACCTACCAAGTGGATCTATGTGGGAGTGGTGACATGTGAACTTCAGGCTCTTGTGTATTAAGGTGAGGGTGCCACGGCTTTGAGTGGAATAGTTGGTATAGTAACTCTGGGGCCCCCATTGTTTAGCGAATCGTTCACATTGCTCAGAGCGAGCTTGGGTTTCCTGTAGACATAAGATTTTAACTCTGTGGCACTCAGCATGGAGCTGAATCTGTCGCATCTTTTTGTAATTGCCTAACCCCCGGATGTTCCAGCTCATAAAGGTCAAGTCGGTATTAGCCATACCTCAGGAGGTAATGATTGAATTACTGTGAAGGGGTTATCAGCAAATGAAAGATGTACGATCTGAATGTATGCAGCCTCATATCTATATTTACAAGGTGTTTCGCTGTGGCGCATGCAGCGCCTCCGGTCGCTGTGAAGACTTTTTTTAACCATAACGTCCCCCTCCCCCTCCATCCACATCCCTCCCCCAAACAGAGGGACGAAACCCAACCAGAACCAAAACAAACACAAACTCTGAGGCATCAACGCCTGGGGGTCTGTTAGCAGCCGGGCGATGACGCGCCGGACAGGGGAGAGTGTGAGGAGAGTTATGCTATGCAATAGGATTAACCCAAGTATTCGGAGTAGGTGTGAGGTGCGAGGGTCCCGGCATTTTAGGCAGAGGACCAATGAGCACATAAGGATGTAGCCATGGGCCCGACACACTATCTCAAGAGTAGAATGTAGACCCAGCATGGGCAAGTCAGGATCCCGGGGCATATCCACCGGGGGGGCCCGGCCGTAGCGGGAGGGTAGTTACCAAACTGGGAGCACAACAGAGAGCAGGCATTACCGCACGCAATGTAACAGTGTGGCGCACAGGGCCACTTACGCAAAGGATTAATGGAGCAACATTAACAAAACTAGCAACCGGTGAACTACGGCTGATGAGCGGCCATCATGGAGGGGATCCGCCACGGTGATCCCACATGTGACTCAGGTGTAGCAACAACCATAGTGAAAATGAATCTTGGAATGACAATGCGTAGATCAATCGGGAATGTGTTCGTCTATAAACTTGAGGCCTCTTCTGGAATGGTGAAAAAGAATGTTTGGTTAGAGTGTTCGATCCTTAGTTTAGCGGGTAAGACCATGGAGTACTTAACTCCTAAGTCTCGAAGTCTCTTTTTGACCGCAAGGAAGGTTTTGCGCTCTTGCTGCACAGCCACGGAGAAATCTGGATAGAGGTGTATCCTTGCCGCCCCAAGAAGTAGCTCCCCCTTGGCCCTGGCTGCTCGTAGAAGGGCGTCGCGATCACGGAAATTTAGGATTCTGGCAATGATGGGACGAGGCAGTTCCCGGGCCTGGGTCTCGCGGTCAGGGAGCGGTGCGCTCTTTCCACCGCAAACTGCACCGAGAGCTTGGGGTTATCGAGGAGTGTAAGAAGGATGCGTTCCACATAATCCTCCATGGGTTATTTGATGTTGTCCTCTGATATGCCGACAATGCAGAGGTTATTCTGCCTAGAGCAGGATTCGAGGTCGTCATTTTTCTTTTCCACCGCCGACACCCGGTTGGTGAGAGTAGTCACAGCGGCGCGTAGGGAACCCAAGTCATCCTCTGCGGTGCCAACCCTTGTTTCGATCTCGGCAACCCTACTGTCCGTTCTTTCGATATGGGCCTTTATAGATGAGATGGTGCCATTCATATCGTCCAGTTTAGTATGCAGCGTGGTGAAGCCTTCGCACATGTACTCCAGCATTTTTTGTGAGTCATCGGGGGTTGAGGATGCCGAGGCAGTTGGCGATTCCTCTGGAGGCTCGGTCAGCGGCTTTGAGGGTGTTTTGGCAAACATATTTAGTGAGCTTTGCTTCTTTCCAGCCCCAGCTCCCTTGGTCATGGTGGCGAGTAGTGTATGGTGCCCAGGGCCTTAGAAGGAACAGCGATCAGGAATATCAAGCGCCACCCTGTTGAGCGCCCCGTGAGGGGTGACGCAAGGATAATTGTGAGGCCTGCTGGAAGCAGCATTAGGGAAGTTCCTCTCAGTCCCGCAGGGCCAGAGGTGTGCCCCTCGCAGCCGTGGGGGAGCGCCGACGTGATGCTGCCACCGGAGCGCTGCTTCAGTGAAGTAATGCAGGAAGAAATAGTTCAGATCAATGGCAGCAGGGGGCCACGCGGGTCAGTTCAGTGAGACGCTAGCCAATGCGACTCAGTCCCTGCGGGAGAGCAATGAGCAGGACAAAACATGCACCAACATGGTCTCCTTCCCTAGACCGTAGGACGCGGAGCGCCCCCACAGTTTAGCGCTGCTGGAGTGTTGCGGGTGGGACCACGGATTTGGTTCAGCACAATGAGGGGGGCAGGAGCCCGCCGGATCCGACCCTGCAAATCGTGATGAAAAGTATGTAAGTAGATGAAGCCATGCAGGTTAGCCCATTTGTACAGTTGCACCGCTGTCAGGAGAAGGAGAGCCAATGTTCCCGAGGCAGGGGGGTGGAGGCGTTCAGCAGAGTATTCTCCCCCGGTGGGCCGCCAGCATAGGCCCGAGCTCACTGGGATGTGTGACTGAGATGAGTGAGTGTAGAGGGGGAGTGGAGGAGAGAACAGTGGTGCCGTGCACTCCAGGCGACAATTAGGTGGGTGCCCCCGAGGTCCCCGAGGGGCAGCAGGACGGCAGGGCCGGAAGGCACGGAAACCAGCAGCCTGGGCTGGCCGCGAGGACCAGCGGTGCCTGTCACACCCATCCCCCTGCACCTCCTACATTGCAGCTGTCCGGATGTGTTCCTGGAGAGGGGGCGGCGGGGGGGGGAGCCGGCGATGTGTAGAGGAGCCACCACAGGACACAGGGAGGCAGCACGGGAGATCCAAGACGCAGAAGATTGTTGATGCCGGTGAGGGTGAGGGACAGGGGGGACAAGGCTGGCCGCAGCAGGATGACACAGTGTGCAGAGGGCAGCCTCGCCGGCCACGGCAGTTCGGCGCATCCCGGGGCTCGGCGCCCCTCCCCCAAAGCAGGCCGCCGCACCTCGCCCTCAAGTGGCCGAGCGGGCCGCAGTCCCTGGAGCCTCTGGGTGGGGAGAGTAGGCAGGGGGAACCCCGGCCCGATCGGGAGGCGTAGCTCGGTGCCCAGGGCACCCCCGAGTCCGGGACTTCACAGGGATGTAGCAGAGAGTCTACTGAAGAGGCACTGGGGTAATCTGCAGATTAGCCAAAGTTGATGTTATAGAATCAAGGATTGTGCACTCTCCCCGTCCGGAGCTCCACACTTAAGCGGCCATCTTGTTTCGGCGCAACAGCACCCCCCCAATACCCAGAGGTTTCTAAGCGCAGACCGGGGGATCAAACCTGTGGGGCCCCATTTTGTTTTGCTTCCAAGGCCATCAGGTTGCCCCTGAGCTATCCTCCCGAGACATACCAAAAGCTTGTCTGTTTTGAAAGCATGTACTTATTGAATGTTTACCATCTCACATTGTTCACTAAACCTTAGTGCTAGTCATTATAAATACCTATTAGTAATACACTGGAATGCTTTCATAATATTTATTTGTTTATTTATGTATACATTTATAGAAGCGCACATAACCCAGAGGCATCTAGGCGCTGACGTACTGCTTTTTTGGGCGATACATTTTTTTACAGATATTGTGCCTGAGAAGTTGATCAATATGCCCGTGTGGCTCAAGCTGAACAGGTGTTGCTAATGTGACATGAATGCTGCTGAACGCGCCTGGCGGTGATGACGTCATTGGAGGTGGCGAAAACACCCCTCCCTTTTCTCCCCAGACGTTACTGTTCTGCAGACCTCCTGGCCCATGTGCTACCGTTACTTTAGGGCTTCAGCCCCCAGGTCCTGTGGGACTGAAGTCTGCCGCTTACTGCTGTCCCCCAGTTTATTTTTTTATTTATTTAATTTAGCATTAATTACAGCGCACAAAACCCTCCGGTATCCAGGTGCTAGTGGCATTGAGGTGCATGGAGGAGTTACGAGAGCAGGGAAGGAATACCGTACGCAAGAGACAGAGCGTTACTTCATCTCCACTGTTGCCCCTTCCCCATTTGTTTTGTTGTGACGCAGTAGGGGAGGCTGCTGGAGGCGGAAGCTGTAGCATTAAGGGAACTAACTACAGCAGAACAGGCAAGTCCCCATGTCACTGAATATGGAGAGCCAGTGGTCCAAGTGAGCGGGAGCGAGCGGTGCTCCTCTACTTTTTGAAATTATGTTTTACAGCTCCTATACTTTTATTTCGTTTTAAAATGAAAGTATAGGAAGAAGTTGAAACATGCATTTTCAGTGCTCTGCACTGAACGTTGCCTTAAACAACAGGTGCAAGTGTTTGAGGGTTTGTATTGTGTGTGGGTGGAATTTTTGGGGTGTGGGGGCAGGCCAGCAGGGAACATAGTTCCTCTACATCTTTTCGTACACTTCGACCACTGTGGAGAGCAGAGTCACACAAGAAAGTATAGGCGTCACACGTGGGTGTACAGGATATATTGTTTGCGCCTTATGCTGTCTTCAAAACTCCCTTTCCCTCTAAAATGCCCGAATGACTGCACACCAGATCCCCTCTGGTTGCTGCGTGAGAGGTCGACCTGGGCATTCCACAGGGTCGGTTCTCAAAATGACCTACATCTCTGCTCCTGGCTGTAAAAGCGACGCAAGAAATGGCTCGCCTGAAAAGCAAGACTCTCACGGGTCAGCGGAGAGAGGAACACGGCCTCCCAGAGTTTCCCCTGTGTGACACGCCTGGCTCGGTGTGCAGGTCTAGAGTTTAGCAGCTGATAAGATGCTGTTGGGATCTGACCAGATACAATGACACCACAGAAAGGTGCTTAGACGTTTCTGACCCTCCAACAACGGATCATATAGGGCTTAACGTTAATGTTCCTGTACTCAGTGCCCATAACATGAACCTGCATTAACACAGCAGCCCGCTATCACTGCATCAAGAAACCATGTTGGACATGTAGTGCTTTAAATGGAAGAAAGAAGTGCAGGTACTCACCAATCTAGGCTTTAAATGAAGCCGGGCTCATTGCTCCCACGTCAGGCCCGGCCAGTTTATCTCACAATGTGTGACCTGCTGCATTTTAGTAGTTATCCATGTGTCTCACTTGCTCATTCGCTCTGTATCTCTGTCCACACACACACCCTCTCTATTTAGCTCTCTGTGTGAATCCATATTTTTTTTCTGAGCCTGACCCTGGGGAGCACGAGGCACTGCAACATCTCAGGGATCCCAAACAAACTCTCAGTATAATCGTTTTGTACTTCAAATATGATTCTGTCAGCCTAAGCAACCATCTGTCAAAGACTCATCAATCACAGATGGTTTTGACCTGTTACAGACTCTCCGCGGTCCAATCAATTGTTTTATCAAGATTGGACTACGCTAACCCCCTCTACCTCGGAGTCCATGTTTACCAACGGACTAAACTACAAAGAGCACAAAACGCCGCAGCCAAACTGCTACTAACGCTCGGCCCGAGAGACCACATCTCCCCAGCCCTCAAGACTCTGCATTGGCTTCCTGTTGCCCGAAGGGTGACCTACAAAACATTATGCATTTCTCACCGAGCACTGCATAAAACCGGACCTCAATATCTGCAAGACAAATTAAAACCCTATCACCCTCCACGTACTTTAAGATCAAGCTCAGCCGGCCTCCTAGTCATACCTAAAACAAACTCAGTCAGGTTAGGCGGATCATCATTTTCAGCCCTGGCCCCCACGCTGTGGAACGCACTCCCACCCCACATCCGACTCACTGAAGACCTCATGTCTTTCCGCAAACTACTGAAAACTTGGCTCTTCCCCTAAAACCGACACCAAACTCAAACTAACTTAATCTGCATAACAGCATCTCAATGACTTTACCAAATATTAGATCATAAATAGCAACGCAGCATCTTGATCCAAGCGAGAAATCAAAAACTAATTAACATCTATTGGTTAGCTAAAATGAACAAACAAAATAGAATGAGTAAAAAAGAATTAAACCTGCGAGTATATAAAATGAATATATTGTATGAGAACAGCAAAGTGGCTGAAATTAAAGAAATTGTCAAAATAAATGTAATGGACAAGAGGATCAATGTGGACGTAAGGATAAAATGGACAACAACAATTCGACTAAACAAAAGTACTAGATCTTAAATAACAATAAAACAAAAAACAAAACAACATCAAGATCCAAGCAAGAATTCGACAACTAATAACTTCTAGTGTAAACTAAAAGGACCATAAGAATAAAATGAGTAAAGTAGATAAAAGGAGTGAAGTGGAAAGCAGTAAAGCGGTTGAAATTAATTAAATGGATGTAATGATTGCAATGAACGAAAGGAACAAAATAGACGAAATGAATAAAGTGAAGAGGAGGGAAAATGAATACAGGAGGACGGATGAATACACAGACAGATGACATGGAATGTATGAGTGTATAGTATAAATGGAAAGTTCAGAATAGACGATTCAAATACATGAGACGGGTGTAGTGCATGGGACAGACGGAGAACACGTAACGGATCGAGTGCGCACGACAAGTGAGATAAGTTGAACCAATAATGCAGGATGAATGAATGAAGTGAGTGGAGCAGACAAAGACATTGGAGTGGAAGAAGCGCGTAGAGCGGATGAGTGCGTTGAGTGGATGAGTGCGTTGGACAGATGAGTGCGTTGGGCAGATGAGTGCATAGAGTGGACGAGTGTGTAGAGCGGATGAGTATGTAGAGCGGATGACTGTGTAGAACAGATGAGTGTGTAGAGTGGATGAGTGTGTAGAGTGGATGAGTGCGTAGAGCGGATGAGTGCGTTGAGTGGATGAGTGCGTAGGACAGATGAGTGCGTTGGGCCGGTGAGTGCATAGAGTGGACGAGTGTGTAGAGCGGATGAGTATGTAGAGCAGATGACTGTGTAGAACAGATGAATGTGTAGAGTGGATGAGTGTGTAGAGTGGATGAGTGCGTAGAGCGGATGAGTACATGGAACAGATGAGTGCGTGGAACAGATGAGTGTGTGGAGCGGATGAGCACGTGGAGCCGATGAGCGTGTGGAGCCGATGAGCGTGTGGAGCCGATGAGTGCGTAGAGCGGACGAGAGTGCAAAATGAATGAGGACATCGAGCAGATAAGAGCATGGAACAGATAAGAGTGTGGTGCGGATGCAGGTTGTGGTGCAGATGCAGGTTGTGGTGTGGATGTAGGTATTGGTGCAGATGTAGGTTGTGTGAGTGGATAATAGAATGGTGCGGATGTAGAGTGTTGAGCTGATTTAGGGTGTTTAACTGATTGTAGGGCATAATGGGGCTGACCAGATGTAGGGTGTTGAGCGGATGTAGGGTGCGGTGGTATTGAACCAATGTAAGGTGCTGAACAGATGTAGATTATGGTGTTGGTGCGGACCGGGGGTAGAGTGCGGACCGGGTGTAGAGTGCGGACCGGGTGTAGAGTGCGGAGCTGGTGTAGAGCGCGCAGCGGATATCGAGTGTGGAGCAAACGGGTGATATATGTGCGGGATGGAATGATTTGAGTGCATGGAACGTTTGAAAGAGCATGGCAGTGAACGGTTTTTGAGTGCTTGAAACGGTCGTAATGCATGGAACAGTCGGAGTACATGGAACGGATGGAGTACATGGTACTATTGGAGTGGGCCAAATCTCAGACACCTAAAGTAAATCACCATATGACATCTCCACGCTTGCTCTCTTCTTTACACCACCACTCAACTAGAACACAGCGATACTATGACACCATTCGGTATAGCTGTTCTCATACCATCATCTGCCTCATACTCCCCATCACCCTAATTAAACACTGCTGGTTATACACCCTCCAGCCTAGGCATTCTCCTCAGGCCTAACGCAGCCAGAATCGGTCTGGATAAAAACCTGCCAGAACAAACACATACTCTTGATCTCCCAACCACCACATCTACCGCTAAAAAGCAGCTATCACACAAATGCCACACCAGCTGCACACATATCTGGTGCTCACACGCACCGTTGACTCTCTCTATTCTCTCTACTGACTTGAAGTTCAGTTCCCGAGGGCGTTCAACCTACCAGTGCCTTGAGACCATACCAATGATACATAAGGTGCTATATAAATGCAAAATAACATAACATAACATGTACGAAAGTGGTCAGGCTTTGAGACCAGACAGGTTTTGCAAGTAAGGCCCAGTGAGATTAAATTATTTGCCACGGATCACACACTTTAATTAAGCAGTGCAGCTGGGATTCTTCCAGACAATCTTCCAGTTTGTTGTTATGTGTGGTATTAAGAACACTTGACTATCCATATAAAAGCAGGTTTTTCGTTTTTGCTTGTACACTAGCAAGCATTGTAGATAAACACCACTAAGCTTTAAAAGGGGAGTTGTATTATTGCTCACTTTCATTGTCTAGTAATAGAAGATGTGGTAGGTAGCTGGAGCTGTGTGGGGGCTTGCAGTCTGAAACATTCCATCCCAATTCCAAAACCCTAAACATTTACATATTAGAAAAGGCACTGGTAATAACAAAGAAACGTGTTAACAAAAAGTGATTGGCCATGCTTTCTTGAGGCGCTGCCCGCGCAAGGTTGTCTCAAGCAAATCTACCCGTACGCCAAATGAAAACTCTCAAGTTACCCAGGGATACCGGGTAAAGCCCAAGAAGCAGAATGGTGTTCTGTGTCTCAGTGGCGGAGCCAGAGGAGGGGCGGCCGCCTGCCTGGCTCCACCCTGGAGCCCAGTGCGCACCCGAGCCTCCCGCTGGCGCCCTATTATCTGTCCCGCACCAACAGCTGCCTCTGCTACTACTCTGTCTGGTGCGCTAGCAGCTCCAAAGCTGCACGTTTGGCGTTCATTTTGCTCTGCAGATCATGCCGTAGAGGGAAACATTATGGAACCATGTGGCTGTAGCTGAGCGGAAGAGGAATAGGGAGAGGGCGCTACTGGCCACACCGAGGCTGCAGGAGCGTAGTCTTTCATTGACAACCAGTTAAATTCAATGCTTTTATTTTCACCTCGCTGCATAGTTGGCTACCTGTACTCTCCTTCAAGCTTTGAGAACGGCAGGTGCGCATATTGTCACAACTAAGAAATGGAGGTAATTATAATAATTGTTCTTTTATAACGCGCTTAATACCTGGGACCGGTTTCTAAGCGCAAGCCAGACAGGGCCGCTCAGGACCAGCACACTCAAAGCACTGGAGACCGATACATTTTCAGTTTGGATTTGAGGCAGCAGCGGCGGCACTGTTCCAAAGATTTGGGCTGGGGAATGTTGCTATTTCGCAAGATGTGTTTCCTTACCAGCACTGTGCAGGAAATACACTCAGAACAAGGAAACCAGTCCCCTCTCGGGGAGCTACTGGCAAACATTCAAGACCATAATTGCTCACATATATGTCATTCTGGAAACCCAGCGAACACGCGAAGGCGTGGGTGATAGAGAGACCGCTACTATGAGATGATTTGTTGTGAGTCATAATACCTGTTTCAGAATGGCGTCAGTAAAAATGCCAGCGGCAGTGGCGGCACAACCTTTCCCCTACACACTGGGTTAAGAGGCAAGCGGTTGGGTGCTGAGTACTACAAGGGGTAACTTAAGTGCAGGGGAGATGACTCCTGTAAAAAAAATGTTTAAAAGAAAAGGCCAGCTGGCAGAGATTTGACCCTTGGCATTCCAATGCCAGCATTATCATATAGCGCCAATCTGCTTTCAGTGTGTGCCTTGTTGTTCACAGCAACACTATGGGCGTTATTTTTATTTGGTTTAATATACATATAGCAATTATGCTTTGTATATACAACGTAAAACATCGTAAAATAAAACAAAGATAAAAGGAGTACACAAATCAATGCATATGTTAACATACACAACAATATAAAACACGTATCAATCATTAAAACACCACTAAAAGAATGCAGATAAAAGGTATATAATACCCAATAAGAACCGAGCTAAGAACAGTTATCAGCCTTACACAATTTCAAATAGGCACTAATATCTCTTTGCATTTCCAATCAAATTTAACAATAAAATAGATAAAAATTAAGATTATTCCCCTCCATAAATTGCAGCCATAGAGGAGCCAGCTCAGTACAGTCAATTCCATTATTAAAAATGTTCAAGTACTTATGCCTTAAGGTACCCTCACAAACGAACAATTCCTGGGTTTCCATAGCATCCTCTCCACATAATCTACATAATCGTTCTGCACGCGGAATAGCCAGGTAACCACCGTTCATCTCCAGGACATCACTCAAATTTAATTTTAAAACAAGGTATTGTCTAATCACATTACTATTTGGAAATGTCACAAGATATGCAGGCCTAGAGACACGATCCTGCAGATGGGTGACAAAAGGGCCGCTATTTGATTTTGAGGCTAACTGCGCAAGGTGATTCTCGTAACTATAGCAGCCAAACTTCAATTTCCACCTACGTTTGATAGTTTGGACGGAGGTAGGAATTTCAAGTCAATTCAGTCCAGACCGCCATTTATTATACAGAGTTATTCTGCCAATCGTACCCAGCGTCATGAAATTCTCCAAGCATCGAAAGGCTTCGATATATTTCACAATCATAGTGTTGTTATTTAACCGTATCAAGCTGACCCAACACATGAATGATCTCTGGGTGAACATAGAGATCATTCCAGATAGTTTGAATTCCAAATATAAAAATTCAATAGATAAAGAGGTTGGCATTCGGAATGATTACGAAGTATTTTGGCCTCAAATCTAATTAACTCAGGGCCATAAGCATGCCCCTAGATTTCTATTCCGTACATGAGGACAGAAGCTATTTTAGCAGTGTATAACAAAAGCACAGTCTGCACTGAAAAGCCACCGTTCCTCCCTATAAATGAGCTTATGATAGTAGCCATAACCATGCATTTAGCTTTAGTTTCCTGCCAATGTGTGCTCCACTTATAAGAATTATCAACACAGATACCAAGATATTTATAGCTTGTAACAATCTCAAGTACTACACCATTCAGTGACCAAACAGAGCATAGACTCACACTCTTTTTAGCTGGAAATATCATGACATTACTTCTTGCTATGTTTACAGTAAGTCCATTTTGGGCAGCATACACCGCAGTGCACCGATCATCGACTGAAGGCCCCTGTGGTTATGATCCAATAATGCCAAGTAATCGGCACAAGCTAACTAGCTCATAAACTCAGTGCCGACCTTCACTGGACAGCGATTAATGCCCACAAAAACATCATACAAGTCGTCCAGATACAGGTTAAAAATAGTGGCTGCGAGGATACCTCTGTTAGCGGGAATTGCAGATTGCAGAGGATAGTTTACCCATACCATCTAACCTTACTTTCACACTTGCGTCCTTACGAAGAAGCATCATCTTCAATAGCACAGACAGAATGTTCCAAGCTACCAATTTCATCCATAACCTATTTCTTAGCACTGTGTCGAACACGGCACTAAAATCAATAAATGCACAATATACCGCAGACTCCCGTCTCAATTTATCATATTCAACAAAAGAAACCAGTATAACAAGCATGAGATAACTAGAGGGACAATTCCGTGGACCTTTTTCGTAGATGGAGAGAATATGGCTTTCACGCCATGTCTTGGGTGGTATATCAGTTCGGCCAATATTAGTGAATACTAGATGTAGGGCGTTAGCCCCTAAATCAAGCGACATTTTCAGAAAGCCATTACATAGGCCGTCCGGGCCAGCCACGAAAGACTGCTTCAAATGTTCAATTAACACAATAATATCAAGAATAGAGGCAGTACATGTCCATACTACCTCAGGAATAGCCACTTGATCAGCTTCAGGATGCACAGATCCAGGAGTAGATTCAATACATTCAACCCAATCTGACTCAGACACTCCAATAATTGGTAGTTCACGTGATCCTGCTAAAGGCTATACCTAGGTCATGGCAGAGACCAGACTAAGAGAACGAGGGAAAGATGCGAGCCTGATAAAGACTATATCCAGGTAATGGAGGAAACCAGACTAAGAGGAAGAGGGAAAGATGCAAGCCTGCTAACAACTATATCAAGGTATTGCCAGAGACTGGACTAAGAGGAAGAGGGAAAGATGCAAGCCTGCTAACAACTATATCAAGGTATTGCCAGAGACTGGACTAAGAGGAAGAGGGAAAGATGCAAGCCTGTATATCTAGGTAATGGCAGAGACCAGACTAAGAGGAAGAGGGAAAGATGTGATCCTGCTAAAGGCTATACCTAGGTAATGGCAGAGACCAGACTAAGAGGACACAGGGAAAGATGCAAGCCTGCTAACGACTATATCTAGGTAATGGCAGAGACCAGACTAAGAGGAAGAAGGAAAGATGCAAGCCTGCGAACGGCTATATCTAGGTAATGGCAGAGACCCGACTAAGAGGACGAGAGAAAGATGCAAGCCTGCTAAAGGCTATATCTAGGTAATGGGTGAGACCAGACTAAGCGATGCAAGCCTGCAGAGTGCAATAAACTAGAGACTGGCTGAGACCAGAAAGAAAAGAAATCGAGCCTTCTGGCGGCGATATCTCACACCCTGCCAGGATCCAAAGATCAGAAAGGAGAACCAAAAACCTGGTGAGGACTAAATGCTGTGACCAAGGAGCGCAACCAGTAGGGCTGGTGGGTTTGAATATCACATCCCCAAAAGAAATCATTAACCAGGGGCGGGCATACATGCTTTCTGGTAATAGTGTGTCCATAGTAATATCCTACGCAATGGGTGGGTACTTGCTAGAAGCTGTGGTCAAGACGGTTCTGTATTCCTGGGATTGCACCTAGGTGATCTGGGTGTTGGATTGTAGCGTAGCTTAGATTAGGGAACGCTGACAAGGACAGATAGTCCTCTAGATACGCCCTGATCTTATTATGAGTACATCCATCCTAATATCTTTACTATATTTATCCCTTTTGTGTTAGTTGTGGGATCCCCGGACCCTATAGTTGTTCAGACTATTCACTTCCTATACATGTATGAGAGCGATGTGCTGTGCCCGAGGTTACAGGCTAGTAAATTTAAAGGATACTGGCATCCCTAGAGAAAGCCAAGTACCTCACACTTTAAAGTTTAGCCCATCCCAACACTGTTTGCTTAGACCACGCCTACAGAAGAATATCCTGTTTAGTTAGGACACCTCTGGCCCTTCCAGATGTTCATCCCATCCCGTGGCGATTGCCAAAAAAAGTGTTACATCTAATTTCTGACTTGAGTGTTTTGCTGACCCACTTTCACAACATATTCAATACAGTATAAGTGCGTCCATGTAAGATTTACTTTTATCTGTAAAATTACAGTTTTAGAAAATGATTTGGGTCTTAAATTCGTTTTTAACCATTGACCGTGTTCTTAATTTTATTGCACATTGAACTCTACACATGGCTGTTTCTGCAAACACTCTAGGAGGGACTCCCTACATTTCCAAGTATTACTTCCCGGCGCCGCGCTGATGCACACTGTTTAGCCTGTTCAGACTATACGCCGGTATGGGGGCCCTCTGCCCCTCTGAATAAGACTGCTGCCTTTTTTTAATGAAGTACCTGAAAGCCTCCCTCATTTTCTTTAATCCAGTTTGATTTTAGTCTGACTGATGTTGATATTGATATTGATATTTTATTTCTATCGCGCTCATACACAAGTGTTTCAGAGCGCGGCAAGGGAGGGGAACAGGGGAGAATAAAACAGCGATCTTACTGGGCCCAGTGACAGCGCAAGTGCATGGGAGAGGGGGAGGGAAAATGTGCATGGAAGGGGGAGAAGTGGAAAGTGCGAAGCAGAGGAGAAAAAGATAAATAACAATAATTAAATAATAAGGTAAGTGAGGTAAGTCATTTGGATTTGTAACCATGATAAATAAATAATAAGGTAAGTGAGGTAAGTCATTTGGATTTGTAACCTTGATAAATAAATAATAAGGTAAGTGAGGTAAGTCATTTGGATTTGTAACCATGATTATCCTTTTAAAACAACAACTTTTATCCTTAAATACTGTATCATCTGTATCTTTCTGATCATCTTGGCTCATGGCTTTGCCGGAAGGCTCTAGATTAAAAAAATCTCCTAGAGTTGGGAGATTTAATTCTCTGGTTGCAATTCAAGAAATGTACTGAAACTAAATCATTTAAACAGCTTTTTATCTGACATAATTTGAAACCTCTTCCCTATATTCCCACTGATGTAAAGGGCGGCTGTTTAGATCAAGTATTTTTTGGAGACATCACTCTATGGCACAAGAACACTTTACCAGTTTCATGGACTGACCATTTTATTAGATGTTATCCTTTAACTCGTACTATCAGAGCAGCTAAAGATCAGAGTATTCCTTGCACTGAAACATAAATTGACATCAATAAATATATTGAAAGAGCTCAATCAAATAAGTATAAGTGCAGATTTTTCTAGTCGTGAATTCCCAGAATGCCTTTTATCATCGCTTCATAACATTTGCGATAATATTGCACCACTCCAAATGCCCAATTCTTAGAAGTAGAGAAGTCTTCTCCTTGATCCTCGCCCGGTTAAGGGAGGCTAAACAAGCTATTCCTAAAGCACAACGAGTTTGGAAAACTATCAATTCAGAGGACTCTGTTAAAATTGTTAAATATTTATGCACAAATTACATAAAGCTATTTTTTAAGCTAAAAATCTTTCTTATACAACAGTATTGAGGATACAGAAAATGTGCGCAGGAAGCTTTTGCAGATTATCGAATCATTAGTAGCACCATCTGTATACCGATCTGTTCAGCCAATCCCTCACGAGCGCTGTGTCGCCTAGAACGATGACTTCATTTCCTAAATCCTAGATATTCAAGCAAACATTTTGGATCAAAAGCTAACTGACTGTAAGGATCCACCTTGTTCTCCTATAAATGTACAAGGCGATCTCTTCAAATTACTTTTATTTCCATATGGTTTCTCCACATGGGATTGGTGTTCTACTTAGAAGCGTGCATCCTACGGTGTCCATGGGAGACACCCTTCCTGCCCTATCCACTAAGACTTTGCAGATTCGATTGTGAATCATATTCCATTATTTGTTAACAAGTCGTTAAATGAAGGGCTAGTGCGAGTTCAATTTAAATATTGCACTATTAACCCTTTATTTAAAAAAAACATTGCCTGACCCACCCCGTTTTGAAAGATTATTGACCCGTGGCAGGCCTCACTTGGCTCTTGAAAATCTTGGAACCAGTGGGGTCCTCAGAACTGTAAATGTGTATGGAGCGTAACCCAGTATTGGACGGCTATCAGTCTGGCTTCCATCTTTATCATGGTGTGGGGATCGCTCTGCTTTCAGCCTGGGCTGATGTGGTGGAATGTGCTGTTCAGGGAGGCAGGATGTGCAGCATGTCACACAGTGCACCATGATGTACTACTCTCTCAGCTTCTTTCTGGGGGACAGACTGCAACTGGTACAGTTAGCCCCATTCATGTCCCCAAGAAAATGAATGACACATGGTGTGCTCAGGGCTCCCCACTCTCCTTATTACTTTTAAAATATCTACATCAGACCACTGTTCAATATTTTTCCTAAGTACGGATCAAGTTATCACTCATATGCAGACGCCCCTCAAGTCTATATTAAAGTTGATGGCCCTGACTCTAGCCTTACAAATCTGGGCAACTTCCTAGATGAAGTTAAATCCTTGATGCCAGATAATGCTCTAGATAGCTAAATCCCAGTAAAACAGTAGATCACGTTCTCGGGCCTTAAAGTACATTTTGAATCTCTCCTTTAAACTTTGTCCAACTTATTTAACCTTCTAACAAGTTATGCAGCAACAGTGAAAATTGTGTGTTTCTATTGGCAGCTGGGTCTATATCTAGTTGTTGCAAATGCTCGAGACAGTGCTCACGCTGCTGTCTTCCAAATCTGCCCACTGGCAGCACTGCCTACTTTAAGGAAACATGTACTTCAAGTGGGCCCTGCACTGCATTCCAGGCCAGGGAAAACAATGACATGGTAATGAAGCAATTCAGAAATAAAATGGCCACAGTGGTTCATTCTGAAAGTAAAGTTAAAGTTCAACAACAGTTTGTGATCATTATGGTTGGCTCTGGTTGAGCCGAAAGTCACTCATAGTTCCTTAGGGTTCACTGTCTTGGTGCTTCAGCGTCATTGTAGATGACAGTGTATTTGGTCCCCCATCACTCTCAGATGGATTTTCAAGTCATTGGGCCTCATTACACGGTAGGCGGTAAGGGATTACCGGCACCGGTAAGGGCACCGGTGCCGGTAATCCCTTACTGCCCTACTACGAGGTCCCTTAGCAGGTCCCTTCCTTAACGCCAGGTGTGACCTGGTGTTAAGGACGGGACCCATTAAGGGACTTCAGAGCTAATAACGGTACCACAAATTGCGGTACCGTTATTAGTTACTTCCCCATTCCCTTTGAGCCCTATGGGGATTTACCGGGTCCTTCAAGGTCGGAATGACCCGGTAAATCCCTATTCCGGGAACACGGACCCGGAATGCGGTAAGGGGGTAGCCATGGCGCTAATAGCGCCATGGCTACCGCCTACCGTGCAATGAGGCCCATTGTCATTCCAGTCCCTCACCAAGGGCAATGTGGCATCAGAACCTCTTGTCGGCTCATTTGGGCCAACCAGTGTTCTTTAGTGTCCTTTTGGGGCTCACCTATTACATCAGATCTGAATAAGGGCTATTGACTGGACTCTTGTTCTTCTGATCTATTTTTCTCAATTGCTGAGGGGTTTGGGCTCTGCCAGTCTTCAGCCACCAGATTACCAGGATCTTAACTGCCTCAACACTGGTATATGAGTCCCTCTCCAGCTCAAGCCCTACCTTTTGAGTCCTCCTCTAGCTACTGGCTCTTCTGGCTGACCACTGCTGAGTTTCTTCTAGAAATGTTAATCTCCCCACCTCCTTGTACACTCCTCCTGCTGACGATACTTTCTTTCCCACCTCATCCTCCTCTTTTCTTTCCTTCTTTTCTTTCTCATCTTTTTCCCCTGAAATGCCTTCCTCTCCCTGCTCTGTTGTCCTTCGTCCAACCTTATGCTATTCAATGCTCACTGTAATTCTTCCTTCTGCACTCATAGCACACTACCCTCTCCCTACTCTATTCCTCTTCCACCATCTTTCTGTTCTCTGTTACTCTCCTCCTTGCTCTGGATCTTCCCTCCGTACACTACATCCGCTCCATGTATCCTTATCCTTCCCCCGACCTCTGTCTCACCTCACTCCTCTCAATGGAGTAACTTTGCTGAAAATATTGAGGGGGGGACATGACATCTGAAGAAAAGGTGCCCCAGCCAAATTAATAGGGACAAAATGGTGTGCCATGAAAGTTGGGGGGACCAACCACCCCTGCCCCCCCCTAAAATTACACCCATGACTCCACTCCTTATTCTCTAATTATCTCTGAACACCAACACACACTCTACCCCTTTTAATCCCCAGGGTCACAGGCTAATGGGTTTAATGATGGGTAAACTCGGGGCTCCAGCTTTCTTTCATTGGCCGAGTTTGGGGATTGGTCTCCAGTATTCGGTCCTGCCCCTAACCCCAGGGTAGGCACTACATCCTTAATTGGCAAAAAAAGCAGCTCATGGCTCAGCGTCTGGGTTGGCATGTTGGAATCAGGCCGCCCTATCATGGTGGCTGCCTGATTCCGCCATGGCTCCCACCCGATTTAATGGGTATGCCACTCTCTCCACGTGTAACCTTAGCAATTTCCACCGCTTCCCCTGTAGAAATGAATTCAGGGAAGGTAGTGTTTGTGGCTGGGCCTGTAGGCCACCAGCAGAAATAGGGCACTTCTTTAATTCCCTATTGTGGTAATGATAGAAAAATATGCATGAACCCAGTGTCCTAAGTAAGATGTAAAGATTTAGATTTCTTAACCACGGTTGATGTCCCTCTTTCATGCGGAGGTGTAAATGATGTGTATGCCCAGAGGATCTGCCATGCACCATCGTCAGGGTTGACATCATGTAGAAGAAGATCTCAGCTAGCCCTCAGTGCCTCACTCTCACCACACCTCTCAGCCTCAAATATGGGACTTCGTCATGACGTATACAGTGATTTAACAGCCAGTTGCTTTCTTGTAATCAGTTGACTACTATCTTCATATAAACGATGGCAAAGTGGTGGTGAATGACTGAAGGTGTTTGTCTATTAATAGGTGTTCCAATAACAAATTGATGCTCTACATTAGGTAGCAACATGGTGGACATTTTTCAGGTTTGTGAGTGCTAGGTATGTTTTCCGAAATGACCAATTATCCATTCTTTTATGTTTGAGACTCTCCCGCTAGTTGGGATTCATGGTATGCCATCTACTTCTATGTCATATTTACGTAGCTCATTTGTCATACGTTTGTTTTGATCGCTTAACTTTTCTGGCACTGAGATAGAGGTATCATCACAAAAGACATTGGGGGTCATTACGACCCAGGCGGTAAGTACACCAACTTTACCACCGTGGTGTAAAATGCTAAAAGCAGCCGTTAAAATTGGAATCAAGCGTTAAGGGTTAACGACGGCGTTAACCCTTAGCGCCTGAGTTGTAATGAGGGCCATTATCCGTGATTTCTTAGCTTGACTAACCACGTTGTTATTATTTTCACAGGCCTTGAGTGGTGTGTGGCCCTTGCGTAACTTGCATGTTTCACTATGAGCTTTAGCAGCTCATAGTAGAGTTGGCCTGCACCTGTTATCTTGTTCTGCCAGGTGTGCACTCCCTTCTTGTCTTATCTACTTGGCCAGACATAATTTACTAACAAGTAGAGCAGGGATTACTCAAGCAATTTGCATATGCAATTTGGGGCTTGTGCTTGTGTAAGCGGTACGCTGCAGTGTAAACACTTAAACTGAATTTCACCAAGCAGGCAAAGGAATCACGGGCGACTGGGCCACTACATGGTACTGTTGCCTGTGACGTCCATGTACATAACTGCTGGGACCAATGACTGTCTGATGAATTGGTTACCGTACTTTGAGGCCATGCCCTACAAACGAGGTACAAGAAAAGGAGTCACATGAAAAATGGTGGCCTGGGAGAGTTGTGACAGGTGCAGTACATGCCCATTGCAGTAGAAGTGGTAGGCAGATCTGAGAAGGGCACAGGAGATCATCCACTAGCTGCAGCATGGTAGTGGAAGAGGATAGCCACGTCAGTGCCAACCGGGAAAGGAAGAACAATTATAAAATTGGCCAAATCAGTTGGCCTAGGCAGTGCTGTGTGGTTTTCAGAATGGACTCATATTCTATAGGTGTACGATGATATTGTAAAGCAACATTTCGGGTTTCACAGAATGTCTGGAGAGCAAATGTGGCATCTGGTGAAAATGTTTCTTCGAACACCTGTGTGACAATCCCTATTATTCCATTATTGAGATCTCTTGTGTATTTGTATTTGTATTGAAAATAGGTGAGTGCACCAGACAGACACGCTGTATTTAAGCAATAAGCCCCGAGCCGCGGGGGCATTACCGAGTCAGCGGGGGCATTACCGAGTCAGGTAATGCCCTGGGCCCATAGTTATAGGGTTGAGTGAAGCAAGGGCCTAAATGAAGGCCCGGGGGCATTACCTGACTCGGTAATGCCCCTGTGGCGAGGGGCTTATTGCTATTACTACCCCCACAAGACAGGGGCAATGAGGAAAAAAGAGGACAGATTGAGTACTGTGTTGCAGTGATGGGGGTGAGTGGGAGAGTAGCGGGTGACAAAGTCAGCTAGCAAAGGTGGGGGTAGGCCATGGATAGATTTTTGTTACTTCATGTTATTGGGATTTAAAGCATGCACCTATGTGATCTGCAAGCTCTCTGGGCTCTCTGTCGGACCAGAAAGAGAGGGTGATGGGCTAGGTAAGCGAGGAGAAAAGGAAAATGTAAAATAGCTTTTCTGTTGTGTCGATGTGTGCAGAGCCCGGCATGCAGGTGTGTTTCTAGGTGTCCTGTGCCGAGAGGACACAGGCATGTGTGGCCAGAGGGAAACCACCTGTGCCCATGGCCCTAGAATGCATTGGATGGCACTGTGATATGCACGTAGAGGTGTAGCGTTCCATTGTTTGATGTCTGTGGGAGGGTTATTCAATTTCTGTGTGCGAGTGGCTTAGTTGGCATAGATATGGTGTGTTTGACCATAAAGGTTTAGCAGATTAGTGTGTGAAGGTTAGTGGAGGGCATAGTGAGCAACTTGGAGGATCATCTGGTATAGCAATGGCATTGTGTCGATAGGGGTGCCCCTTGGGCTATGTTTCAGTAATGGTGCCCTTTGAGGTACTTGTGGGGAGATGTCCTGTGCCACCCAGGAGTGGGCAGGTATTAGTGGCAGTGGACAGTGGGTCTTTTATAAGCGTGGGGGAACAGAGGGAAGAGTGGAAGACATAGGGGGGTATGCAGCAGGGGGTAACAAATAGAGAGTGGGTGGGTATATCTTCCAACAGGGGGGGTCAGAGTAGGGACACCAAAGAGGGCAGAGTCCTGCTATGGTCCCTCAGAACAACTCAGAACAACTCAAAATGCTACAAGATCAGGGGGTGACATCTAGGAGCCAGTCACCTGAATTTCATTGGCCAACAGAAAGCAAAAAAATGGTAGATAACTAATTGCATGGGACGCCAGAGGACAAAATTAGAGTGGGACACCAAGGACAAAAACCCCAGACATGCAAAACTATGATGGGGCACAGAGGAGCAAAATTACAGTAAAGATTAAGGCCCTCATTCCAAGTTTGGCGTTAGTTCAGCAGAATTATGGATGAACTACTGCCAAATGGAATTACCATTATCACCCCTTGGTCTTGTGGGTTTACCATGGGATTACAAATGGTTGTTTTGCGGTGTAAGTCCCCATTTTCTGGTGTCCATAGGACTCCATTGCGACTTTGGTAGAATATCCACCAGTGTTAATTCCGCTGGTGGTAATTCAGCCGATTTTGCCAATTTTTTGGGGGGGGGAGTAAATTAGAGGATTTACCTCCAGCCTGAAGCTTCATGGCCCAACTCGAAATTTAGCAAAGTGATAAAAGTTGTGGTAATTCCATTACCACCACCTTTTTGCCACTCTGCCAAACTCAGAATGAGGTCCTGTCGGAGGACAATAGCTCAGGTGCAACGCGCGCATCTTGGAAGCAAGACGACGTGGAGCAACACAGGTTCGATCCCCGGGTCCACACTTAGAAACCTCTGGGTATTAAGCACGTCATAAATAACCAATTAAAATTACAAAAATGTACAATAAGAGAGGACATTTGAAAAAAGAATCAGTGGTGCACGTAGAACCAGCCAGCGTGGAGTCTATGAGCAGAGCATTGGAGGAGAACATTTGGATATCATCAGTTAACAGATGGTAGAAGAATCCAGAGGAGGAATCAAGGAAAGGAGTTTGCAGAGAGAGGCGTTATAGAGGGCGAAGTGTAAGGAGCCTTGGGCAGAGCCTTGGAGAACTCCCACTGGAAGGTGGGTGGAATGATATGTATGTGATATCCAGGAATTAGGGAATGATTGATTAGAAAGATAAGAGGCAATTCTGCTAAGTGCAGTGTCTTAGAATGCGAGGTGAGAAAGGGGTTGGAGGCGGGAGGGTGATCAACAATGTGGAAGGCCGCAGACAGGACAAGAAAGAAAGATAAGGCTAAAAGAGAGATTGAGGTGGTAAATTGTGGTTAGAAAGTTAGAGGCCTGAACTAGTGTTGTTTTGGTGGTGTGATGGCAGAGGAAGCTGGAATAGAGCGGGCTGGAGACATTGTTGACTTCAAGTTTGTTGGTCTTCAAGTTCAAAAGTATATGCTCCAGGACTTTGGAGCACTGGAGAAGCAAGGGGATGGGCTTATAGTTGGCAGGGCTGTTAGGATCAGGAGAGGAATTCTCAAGAATGAGTAATAATGTGGCTGGTTGAAGCAGGTGGGGAAGATGCCTGAGTCAAAGGGTTTTGTATTGTATCATTTGTATAGCGCTTTTCACCAATGGTATGGTCCCAACGCGTTGTAGGTTGAACGCCCTTGGGGGACCGAAGTCCAAGTATGGGAAAATCAAGAGGTGCTAGTATGTGCGTGTGCATACAGCCCGTACAAAGCTATGAGGGGAGGCCAAGTGCCAGCTAACCACCCATGTCGATTTGGCATGTGGATGGGTGGTGAGAGGTAGTCTAGAGGCTATGTGAAAGAAGGATAGAAATGATGTGTACAGCTATATATCGAATTGTGGTTGTGAACAATAGCTGCATTCTTATGGCAGAGGTGATGTGCAGAGTGTTTTAGAGGGATGTGCAGGTGCGTCCGGGTCAGGGGCCGTGCCATAAGCATGGAGAGCAGCAGGTATAGAAATCAGCGCTAAGACTTCATGACTGCCTCAATGCTCTAGCTACTTTCCGAGATAACCAGGGATCGTGACCCTGGCTGCATTCCTCCCTCATTTGAAATCCTGCACTAGGAGGATTGTAAAGCTGAAGTGTTTAAGAACTGTCTAAAGTCTGCCTTGTTCTGCCAGGTGTGATACAAGGTGCAGTCCTCACAATTCTGGTGAAAGCGAAGTAGGGCCAAACCTGCATGAACTCCCCAGGTGCAAGAGGAATAACCTTCGCAGCAGAACGTTTCTGCAATAATGAATACAGAATAGTAGGCAGGGCTAAAGATTTCGAGTTGCAAGCTTCTAGACAACCATAACAAAGTAGCTTCAACCGTAATTCTCGACTTGTGCAGAGCACATCATCTCCTAATACACAAAGAACCATTTGCCGCTAGCAAATGGCTCACGGAGAGTGTACATTTTGAGGCCAGCAGAATGCCTACAGAAAGATTATTCTTTTTTTATCCCGGGAACTAACCCGCAGCACCTTTGCTTTTGGTCGCACCAGTGTGGCCATGACATGGAAAGCGTATTAAACAATATTTAGGCAATGTAACCCGAGGAGGGGGGGCATTACCAGTCCCTCTGAGTCCCTTCTCCCTTTCCATGCAGAGGCGTAGCCGGGATTGTCTAGCAAGTGGGGCCTAAAGCCTACGTAGTTGGGTCCACCACAGTGACATTAACATCTATAAATGCCCGGAGAGCGCTGCAGAGTGGGCATTTACAGATTTTGGGTGGGCCTTGACCGCTCAGGCCCTACCCTGTCTACACTTCTGTTTCCATGGCGGCCATTTGTAGAAACAACTCCGGGACGCGGCGGTGCTTGGATTTACCTTCTCGGGCAGGTAAGGCCCGGGCGAGGGCCAATGAGCTTGCTTTTTACAAGCTCATTGACCCCTCGCCGGGTACTAATTTCATCTAACCTACTTTACATATTGTAAACATGTCAAGTGCTAAGGGGTCGATTATTAGAAGACTATATTTAATGCTCTTAATTAACAAAAAATGTTCAGTCAAGTCTGACAGGAGGCTAGAAAGATGCATTCAGCTGGGCTGATTGCTAGTACAGGAACTTATGCAGAACAAAAGATGCTGCAGCAGCTTTAGCGAGGGAAGGATTTTAACTGGTTTGGAGTCATCCGAAAATCTATAGATGTTCATGGTGCCACTTTAGTGCACCGCTGTATTGTACCGATGATGTCAAGTACATAAAATCTTCACTATCTGCTCTTTATGCACAGATTTTAATGTCTACAGTCTCATTTGAAAGATTTTCAAGCCTATAAAATGGGTTCCTAAAACGTGTACTCTGAAGTTAATTCTTCCTCAGATTTATGGCACAGCTATTCAAGTACAGCAATCGGGGCCTCGTTTTTTAAAAGGACCCAATTGAATTGGCTGTTTCAGGTGCAACTGCTTGCCTGACGCTGTGGAAGGTGTCATGCGTATATTGTCCAAACGCGAGCGCTTGAGTGCTAGACGATGCCATCTTTTCCAAGGCAGCTGGAGTTCAAAAGTTCAAGCACTGAAGAACGACTTAATGCTATGAGAATTCGAAATAAGTGCGAAGACGGTCATTATAAAACACAAGACAGCACCCTTACAACTGCAGAACCAATGAACTGCCAGGTGGCATGTCTGGTCACAAAAGTGCACACACAAAAAAGAAAAAAACACACACTGTGAGGAAGACACGAACCGCTATTGGCAGAGCATGTAGATGGTGAGGGCTCGGGGAGCACAATGAGGAAATGACGCACTCTTCTTATGCCATAGACCTGGATGTAGGAGGCATCCATTAGACCCTGCTTGTAAAGAAGCAGCATGGAGTGCAAACAGCCAATAGACAGCAAGGTTCAGCGGGTAGACATCAACCCAAAAGATGCTCATGCATAAAACCAGGGTTGTTGCTAGGTCTGGAAAAGATCAGGGGCTAAGCTAATGTCGGGACTGGTGGGACCCTGGGCTAGCTAGACTTTTGGTTGTAGCACCTGAGCTTCTATCCGGGGCTACAACCAAAAGACCCAGGGCTATAGCCCCCTCACACCCCCCCTCAGCAACGCCTCTGCATAAAACTGAAAAGATACAAAGAAACCTGGCCAATATCTTGTGACGTGCACAAAAACGATGAATGTGCCAATTCACCGCTGAATTCATGGTCTGCCTATTACAGGCCCTTTGCGAGGTGAGGTTGTGAGGGACTCTGGCAGTAGCTGAGTGACACAAAAGTGAAATATGCTATTCATAAGGCGTTGAGGGTGATCTGAAAGGCAACCTGCACTGATTGAAGTAAGGGGAGATGTAGGCGCAGGTATGCAGTGCTAGGACTTTCAATATTTAGAGAGCAACACCGTGAACTGGGGCACAAGATGGGTTTATCCACAAGAGAATACAGCGCGTGATGTGGGAGCGAAGAAGCCAGTGAAAGAAAGAATAGGGGCGAGAGGGGGAGCTGTGAAAGAAAAGGGGGAGATGAAGAAGATGACATGGGTTGAGGAAGGTAGAGTTTGCTGGGGGTAGGATCGCACGTAGGAAATAGTTTGAAGAAAACGTGCCCGTACACGCTTTGCTGTTTAGCTGAGAAGTCGCAGAACAGATGTAGTCCAATGATTGTGATCCTGATTAAAAGCACAATTGCTCAGAATGCATATTGTCCCGGGAGGATAGCTCAGGGGCAACGTGCTCGCCTTGGAAACAAGACGACACGAAGCAACACAGGTTCCATTCCGGGTCCGCGCTTAGAAACCTCTGGGTATTAACCGCGTTATAAATAAGCAACTAAGACATATTCCTGTAACAGCGCCTCGATGCCCCCGGGCTGTGTGAGCGCTTTAAAAATGCGAATAAATATGCCTGTGAATTGGTGAGCTGTATGTAGCAGCGTTGTCAATCTCTTAAAAATGTAAACTCCAACTTGGATTTCAAGGATTTTATCAAATGTTATCAAAAATAGATGTCATCAGGTGGTCCTGTTCTCTAAAGCGTGTCTACTCTCAGTGATCAGCTTCTTAAAGGTCTCTGAGGACTTAGTGTGCCAGCATGCACTCCTTTTTCTTTGATATTTGATTTAAATGTATCTGGGGACTTTGACTTCAAATCCCAAAAGGCAAGGTTTCGCTTAGTGACCAGCTTCTTATATATCCCAGGGACTTTGGGCCTCATTCCGAGTATGGGGGTAAGGGATAGCGGCCACCGGTAACGAGACCGGTGGCGGTGATCCCTTACCGCCATACTCCGAGTTCCCTTTGCGCCCTCGCCCTTAACGCCTGCTTTGAGCAGGTGTTAAAGTCGAGGGCGCAAAGGGGCCTCCAAGCCAATAACGGTGACCGTAATGAACGGTCACCGTTATTTGCATCTTCCCCATTCCCATTGAGCCCTATGGGGGCTCATTTGGGAATGGGGAAGAGCCTTGGTGAATGGGGAATTACCGCCCCGCCAACCTTGGAATGGGGCGGTGATTCCGCCATCCACCAAGGCGCTGCCGGTCCGGGTACGGCGTCAACCAAGGCGTTAATAGCGCCATTGGTTAGCGCCGTACTCGGAATGAGGCCCATTGACTTTGCGTCAAGCACGGAATCCTTCCCTGTCTATTGCAATCTTCTTCTCAGGGATAGATTTCTTAATGTCTCTGGGAACTGGCACTTCTAGTTCCAGCAAGGTTAGTACTTCCTTTTCATTTATTTTCTACTCAGCTTCTAGGAACGGTTTCTCCCGGTGCCTGCATGGACCCTTTCTTCTTTTCTATATTTTCTCAATACACTCTAGGACAGGGATCAAGTCCTAAAAATGAAAGTGGGGGACTCATCAACAAATGCAATGGGGTGTGACGTCGTCAGAAATCAACATATCAAGGTGAAATATGCACATTTCATTAAATTGGCTTTGCATAACCACCCAAATTGCACAGGACGAATGGCATTTGCCTTTCATAAAATCAACACAAACAAAAAAACCAAGCGAGGATATTTTCTTCTAATAGTGTTTTTGAAAATGTTACAAGATGTGCATGTTTTAAACTCCAAGAACCAATACAAATGTTTCCCTGGAACTCGCAGTACCGAAATGGTAAAATGTATCTTTAATTGTTTGTTATTTTTCATCATGTTATATAGTGCAGTGTTGAAGTGTCTGGTCTACAAACCTGACGACCGGTGGTTAGATCCTCGAGGTCAGGTTTAATGCATACATTCAAAGAGGACATTCAGTGTTTCTCATTTTCGCTGGGGGGACTGAGTCCACCCTTTGAAAAAAGTGGGTGGACTGCATCCCCCCGCGTGTACCCTCGACTTGAGCCCTGCTCTAGGAACATTCGCCACTGGTTCCATAAAACAGCATTTCTCCTTTCATTCACGTTCTCACAGGTGTTAGGAAGGCCTCCTCCAGATTCCAGCATGCACTATTTCTCCTTGATTCACCTTCTCAATGCACTCTTGGAACTGTCCCTCCGGGTGCCAGCCGTCAGCATCTCTCCTTTCATTCACCTCCTCACTGCATTCACTGGTGTTGGCATCGGATACCCACCGCACCTCACCATAGCCCTCTCATGGATTCTTTCTCCCTGCACCTGCAGCCATCAGCAAACGTCCCCTCTTCATTTCTCATTCCTCTGAAACAATCTCTTGGTCCAGATTTCCACCGGCTGCTCTGCACACCGGAAATCCCTTCGCTGTGTGATATGCTGGACCACATGAACTTATGGGGAAGGGCAATTAAAACACAGACATCCAGTGTGGTACAACACATTTCTTTTTTTCTCTTCTCCTTTTCTAGCTCCTCCTGTACTCCCTCCCCATCCCTGCATCTGCATGGATATAAACATAGGACAGGACATTACAGCTTTGCCTTACTTAAATAAGAGGTGCACACAACGTACATGGTTAGCCCATTTACAACACGGACATGGCACGAGGTACAACACATTTCTTTAGTCCGCTTCTTTTCCTTCTCTAACTCCTCTAACTCCTCCTCCTCGCTCCTTCCTGTCTCACCTCCCCACCCCAGCCCCTACATGGATATAAACATAGGACAGGGCATTACAACTTTGCCTTACTTAAATAAGAGATGCACACAACGTACTTGGTTAGTTCATTTCTTCAATCCAGCTTACTGGTTTCCTTCTAGTCCTTTGAGATGGCCTCCATCTCATGTACTCTGTGCTTTCTTCTTCACCGCTACTCTCTGCCGTGTCGATGTCCCTATCCGCGCAGTCGGATCCACTATCCTCTGCTTCTTGACATGCCGACTCTTCGCCTGAAGAACAATGATTTCCTTGTTACGAAGTGTCTCTGTTATTCAGCAGAAACCACAGAACCATTTACATCTTTCACTTCCAGAGGGCTCCGATTGAATGCAGGCATGTCCCTGTGCAAATGCGTTTGGCGCCCAATGACACAATCACCAATCCGTATGGCCGATTCTCTGGCCCCTCTTTGTCAGCCCCTGTATTCCTTAATTTTAGATTTGTTGGTCTCATCAGTTAGACGGACCGTTTTGGTCACCTCATCAACCCTCTGTTCACCAGCTACATGAGGTATTCTTGTGCCAACATCATGGTTGAACATTCATTCAGCTGTGGAGGCACCCGTAGTACTGTGAGGGGGTTTTGGTAGTCTCTCGGTAAGGTACAAAAAGCTTGCATACATGATCCTTTTTTAATGTAGCATACTTGAAGTGTCCTCTTGATGTTAGCTATGAATTGCTCCACCGTGCCATTCACATGTGGCCATATTGGTGTGATCTTTTTGTGATGAAAACCTAGGTATTCGGTGAACAAGGCAAAGGCTTATGGACACCATTTTGGATACTGATCCACTGCACATATTCGCAGCTAACTATGAAAAATACCTGAATAAATTACTAGAGCGAGTAGCCCCTATGAAATCAGAGAAAATGGGAGAAAGATCCAACAACCAGAATTGGTATACACCTGCCCTAACCACCAGAAAGCTGGAAAAAAGAAGAGCAGAACGCAACTGGGAAAATGATACGACTGAAGAAAACAGAACTATTTGGGAAATCCCTGGACAAATTATAGAGGAGTGAGATATACGAGACAAAGAAAAACTTTTTTAACGTGCAGATTGAGAAATTGTAAAACAATAGAAAAAGGCTTTTTGACATTCTAAGGAAACTAGAAAAACTTCATGTCCAGTTAGACTCATTTATCCCTACGAAAGATGACTGTGTTGAGGCCCAGTGGGAATTCGCAGATAAAAATTAAACTAGCCCATTTAAAGATTACCGCTAATATGACTCAGGCCAACAATTTTGACATACCCAAAGTCTTAAAAACACCTTTGCGAGCTGATAAATCAGCGTTTGCTTTTAACCTGATCTCATTGGATCAGATGGAGAATACACTTAGGAAGACATGTCCAACAAGATGTCTGGGTGATACTATTCCTTCTGAGATTATCATAAACAATGTTGAATTGTTTACTCCATTCCTTACACGCTTCACCAACACCACCTTCTCCTACAGCACTGTTCCCGAGAATATAAAAAACATGGTAGTTAGCCCTTTAATTAAAAAAGCTGGTCAGGATCCCAAGGTATATAGTAACTTGAGACCTATAACAAATGTCCAGTTTCTGTTAAAAATTATTGATAAATTTGCTACTGTGCAATTTCAGGGCCACCTGGAAGAAGCTAACATTCTACATTCCTAGCAATCAGGTTTTAGGGGTTCCATGTCTTAAAATTGCGGCAAAAATGGCTGTGTATACAACATATTGCGGCATAAATGCAGTGGTTTTGCCACCACAATCATGTAAAGGATGCAGGGGACACCCCCGCAACCCCCGGACCCATTATACCATTTAAAGGGTGCGCGGGGCACCCCCACAACCCCCGCTCCCCTTAAATGGTATAATGGGGTATACCTTTACGGGGTCAAACCACAGCATTTTTGCCGTGTTTTTTTTACCCGCGACAATTTTGCCGTGATTTTATTACCTGATACCGAGAGTGCCTTGGTGGACCAGCAAACCCACATGCTAAACATTGTTGACAATAGCAAGTCGGGGCTGGTGATGTTATTGGATTTATCAGCAGCCGTTGACCTTGTGGACCATGAGAGGCTTGTTGCAACCCTCTCTGACATAGGATATTATTCCGAAGAAGCCACTGAATGGATTAGGTCATTCCTGGAGAATAGGAAATAAAAAATCTGTTTGGGGGATGTAGCCTTAGAATCAGCACCGATCACATGCAGTGTGCCCCATTGTGCATGCCTCTCACCGGCACTTTTTAATGTTTACATTCGCTCCCTGTTTGACTTACTGGAGAATATGGGAACTGAGTTCACCAACTATGCCGACGACACTCATCTTATAATTGAGCTGAGTGGGGATTATGCTAAGGATGCCGACAAGATCTCCTGCATCTATGAGGCAATTCAAGCCTGGATGTCAACTAATTGGTTATGCCTCAATGGCACAAAGACCGAGTTTCTCATATTTGGGTCAACTCAAGCAAGAGCTAAGTTTCAAGCTCAGTATTCAGGATTTTCCATCAATCCCCATCACATCAAGGTGCCTATCAAGGTCAAAATTCTTGGAGTCATTTTTTAACCTTGTCTTGGGGCCGATGCACAGGGGGACTATCTGGTAAACAATTCCCAATACCACTTAAGATTTCTACGACTAGTCAAGCCATATGTCTCCACTACAAATGGTGAAACTTGGTAAGACCAAACCTAATGCTTAGGATTGATTATTGCATTGCGTTACTGAGCGGTGCCAGCAAAAACTGTATCCAAAAACTACAGACCACGAAGAATGATGCAGTTCACATCATTACAAATATATCTAGAAAATAACTTATTTCTGCACATAGAAGGGACCTTCACTGGCTGCCTGTTTCAGCCAGGATCTGTTTCAAGGTTAATACATTAACCCACAAATACCTTTATGGGCTGGCCCCATCTTACTAACGTGAGAGTTTTGTACAACACCAACCGGCACAAACTACTGCGTCAAGCAATACCATGCATCTAAGCTGGCCAAGAACTAAGCGTGTAAGAGGAAATGGCCACTCCTTCCCAGTTCAGGCAGTCCTGGCCTGGAACAAATTGCCAGTGGATTTATGGAGGGAAGCAAACTTGCTAACCTCACACAAGCGCCTGAAAACGATATTGTTTAATTGACAGATTTGACAAGTTTTCTCCCAGTATGTTGTTTGTGTTTGTTTCTTTGTGTGCCCTGATGCCTGTGGGCTATGGCGCATAATAAATAAATAATAAATAAAGCCATGACCACTGAACAGGTGTCCATTATTAGACTTCACAATATTTGGGATTCCATAGGCAGCAAACATTTTGTCCAGTACTGGAATCACGGACTGTGCTCCTGTAGAATACCATATGCACATCAGGATAGAATATCTCATCCATGGCTGCCAACACATATTTGCCATTTGGAAGTGGTCCGACTAGGTCAAATGCTACTTCTTCCGATACCTTTGTGGACAGGATTGTAATTGTTAAAGGTTTCAGGAATGTGCAGGTAGCTACAGATTTACAGACAGTGCATGGCTCCTGAGCAGCCTCTATATTTGAATCAATCGTGTAGAACCACGCCTTCTGGCGTAGCAGTCACTTTGTCAACACTATGGGGGTCATTCCGACCCTGGAGGACCCGGTAAGTCCCCATTCAACCAGCCATTCCCCATCCCCATTTGAGCCTCCATAGGGCTCAATGGGGAAGGTGCTAATAACGGGCCCGTGAATAGCAGGCCCGTTATTAGTGCCCTGGTCCCTTAGCGGGACCCGTAAAGGACGTGTGGTCAGACCACACATCCTTTACGGTTCCCGTAAAGGGACCTCAGAATTTGGCGGTAAGGGATTACCGGCACTGGTCTCCTAACTGATGCCTGGTATCCCTTACTGCCCAACTCAGAATGACCCCCTATCCCTCTATCTCCCACGTGTGCCAGCTCCATTATCTTTTCTTCCAACAATATTGGAATAACAATTCTGTTTTCCTTGAGAAGTGGACACTGTGGAGAGATGGACAGTTCATCCTTAATGAGAGCGAATGCGCATAGCACTTTGAACTCTTCCTCAGACATTTCCCCTTCCACTCTGGCTGGGATACGCCACCTATTCAACAGCACACATTGTTTTATGTTTGATAGTAACTTGTCTTGTGATGTTTCCACCACAATAAATGGTGGCCATGCAAAGGGTGTTAAGTAGTGCATTATGGACCATGTAATTGATGTATTGGTCAGCCTTCGACGTAATAACACACTTAGGAGGTCATTACGACCCAGGCGGTAAGTACACCAACTTTACCACCATGGTGTAAACTAGGTTTACACCATGGTGGATGGCGGATTTACCGCCCCATTCCAAGGTGAGTGGGGCGGTAAATCCCCATTTCCCATTTACCCTTCCCCATTCCCATTTTTGCCCCATAGGGCATAATGGGAGTGGGGAAGGCGCTAATTACGGCACCGTAAATTACGGTGCCGTAATTAGCACCAAGGCGGTTTAGCGCCATGGATTTTAACGCCTGCTAAAAGCAGCCGTTAAAATTGGAATCAGGCGTTAAGGGTTAACGACGGCGTTAACCCTTAACGCCTGGGTCGTAATGACCTCCTTAGTATCTGAGAGAGGATGCAATTTGCAGGATTGTTCTCTTTGCCCGGCTTATGAATGACGTCAAATTGATGTTCCTGGTGGCGTAAACCACATGTAGATATCTGAGGGGGCATATTGGCATTGTGTTTACCGAAGATTGTCGTGTGAGCTTGGTGGTCAGTGTCAACAATGGACCTTTTCCTATGAAAGAACAGATGGTAAGGTTTTTTCTTTTTTATTTGTTTTATTTTTTATAATGCCAACAAAACAACTTTACATCATTGGTGCATCATTCAGCATACTCTCATATTCCCCAACTTCCCCCACCCCCAGACCACTGTTCTGCAGCTGAGCCTGTCGATTTAAGGTTCCGATTGTATGCTTCTTGCATCTTCCGTAGCATTGTTCTCATACCTCGAGTTTAATAGTGGCACAGTCAGCGCCACCCATTGCTGTAGATCCTCGCTATTATCTAGCTTCTGTTCTCGTAGTGCATTTTCCCAGGCCCCAGACTCTGCCGCCACCCATTTTTGAAGGTCCCCCCACCATTGTGTTATGCTTGGGCCTCTCGCATTTTTCCACTGCATGGCAATGCATCTTTTGGCTAGTATGTACATGAAGTCTTTTAGTTTATTCAGCGGTTTGTTTTTGCCACTGCTCTTATAGCTGCCCAAAATGCATGCCACCGGGGTTCCTGTGTCCAGGTCTATGCCGCCTTTAGCCGCACCTTCAGTTATCTGTGTCCAAAAATGTTGTATCTCTCGGCACCCCTAGAACATATGAGTCATTCCAACCTCGGTTTCCTTGCATTTAGGGCATTCCTGTGCACTTGCCCCCTTGAACTTGATTACTTCTGGTGTTAGATACGCCCTGTTAGTTATGTAGAACTGTATTAACTGTAATCTGGCGTTTCTGGAGACTTTTCTGTGGTAGTGGGTTATGGTCTTCCATGCCATGTCGTCAAATTCTATGCCCAGTTCCATTTCCCATTTTGTTTTGCATCTGAGCTCTTCTTTGGATGTACTGTCCAGGAGTATCTCATTGAACCTCGAAATCTCATGGCCTCCCTCAGCGACATTTGGCATATTCTCTATTGCCCCATGTTCTATTTTTAGGTCTTTAATGTCAAGCCATCTTTCAGTGAGCGTCTCAACCACTGCCCTATGTAACAAGAACATACCTGCGGGTACTCCCGCGCTCTCCTGCAGTTCAGCAAATGACAGGATCCCCTGATCATTTATCAGATCCCCCAGTGTGACCACACCGCAGGGCTCCCATCTGGCTCGTATTGCCGTGTAACCCCAGGGCCTACCCACCATGGTCGCTGCTATGGGGATCTGAGGGGAGGTCGAGTCTGCTACTCTCATGAGCTCACAGGCCCGTTTCCAGATTTGGATACCCAGTTTCACTAAATAGGGGCTATTTAGTATAGTGTTTGGGGGGCCCAGAGTAGATCTCTAAGGTACATTTGTGGGATGGCCGGCTGCAAAAGTCTAGTGTCTGTTGTGGCCTCGTCCACCATCCACTTTACTACATGTCGCAGTTGTCTTGCCAAAAAGTATAGTTCAAAGTTAGGTATTTTCAGGCCTCCCCTTTCGTAGAGTCTCTGCAGCACCTGTAGTGCGACTATATGCCTCCTGCCCTGCCAGAGGAATCGCCTACAGAGCTTTTCTAAGTCCTTGAAAAATTGCAGGGGGACGTTGAATGGAACATTGCTAAGGCAGTGCAATAGCAGAGGTAGTGCTACCATTTTGAGAAGGGCAGCCCTCCCTGCTACTGACAATGGTAGTTTACTCCAAAAGTCCATCGATTTTTCTAGACCCTCTCATGCCCTCCCTGTGTTTAAGGTGTGTTCAATTTTTGGGTCCGGATGAATAATGATCCCAAGGTATTTGAATGAAGTTGCTTTCCATGGGACTCCCGCTTATTGTCAGTTCCATGGCGCCCAGGGGGAAGAGGTATGACTTTTCTTTATTAATGTGGATCCCCGTGTGTCTGCTGAACCCGTCTAGTGTCTCTAGTATGAATGGCAGGATGTGTTCGGGGTTATTCAAATATAACAGTGTGTCATCTGCATACATAGATACTATATGTGATACCCCATCCATCATTATGCCCCCATCACTATATTCCTGCCGTAAGTAGGCAGCCACAGGTTCCGTCGCGATAATGTATAACATTGGGGAAAGTGGGCAGCCCTGCCGCATGCCCCTGTGCAGTTGCCATTTGTCAGAGTACGTTTTACCTGTGCGCACTCTGGCCATCGGGCCAGTGTATATGAGTTTAGTCCACCTCAAGAAGACGGGTCCGATCCCCATTTTCGCCATTGTGGGGTACAGCCAATTCCATCTGACTGAATCGAAAGCCTTAGTGGTGTCCAGGGACGCCACTGCGCACTTCTCTTGTCTGTCATTGGTACAGTGGATGACATGGTGCAGCCTATGCAAGTTTTCGGAGATGGTCTGCCCTGGCACGTACCCCGTCTAGTCTTGATGGATCAGTAGAGGGATCACCTTCTTTAGCCTACCCGCCAGAAGCGCTGTCAGAATCTTGTTGTCTTGATTAACATAGACAAAGGCCTATATGAGCCGCATTCCGTCCCATCCCTTCCAGGCTTCAGTAGAGGAATTATTACCGCTTCTCTAATAGTGTCAGGGAGGATACCCTCTTCGTGCTCGGCATTAAATACCATGGTAAGGAGCGGTGCCAGGATGTCTTCAAATGCCTTGTAAAATTCCCCTGGGAGCCCGTCGGTTCCCGGGGCTTTACCCGAAGGGAGAGACCTGATGGTGGCCAGGACCTCTTCTGGGGTAATGGGTTCGTCTAAGGCTTCTGCCAAGTGTGCATCTAGTTTGGACAGCTTGATGATGTAGTGGACATCTTCTATGTCAGTTTCTGTTGCCGACGGGGTGTCAGCATAGAGTTCTTGGTAATACTCTGAGAAAACTGTGTTTATGTCAGCTTGAGTGTGTGCCGTCGTGCCCTCGGAGGTGCGAACATGACATATCGAGGTTTTGGGGGCTTCTCGTTTGTATAGCCAGGCTAATAGCTTTCCGGGTTTGTCGCCCTGAGCGTGGCTCCTTTCTAAATGTTTTGTGTAGCTAAGCTTCCCTAATTTCTCCCAATGTGTTAAACAAGCCTGTCTGAGCTCCACCTCCCTTCTCAAGTGTTGTGGATCTGTATCAGCTTTCGCTTCTAGGACCTTCAGTTCTCTTTCTGTTTTTGCTAACATGTTTTCAATTGACATCTGAGCTCCCCCAGCAGCGGCAATCATTTCCCCCCTATAGTTACTTTGTATGCCTCCCACACTGTACCAATATATCGCACGCTGTTCTCATTTAGCTGCATAAATTCTTGCATGCTTTTTCTAATCTGTTCACAAAAAGCAACATCAAGCAATGCTTGACTCCGGAGTCGCCATGCTGGTATGGGGGGTCGCATGGCAAACACAGTCCAGGTGACCAGGAGTGGGGCATACTCCGATTTAACTCTTACCAAGTATTGTGCATTACTAAACATGGCTTGATGCTCCTCACTTACGAACATGTAGTCTATCCTGGTATAGACTCCATGTGGGGATGAGTAGTACGAGTATTCTCTGCTCTCAGGATGCTGCTCTCTCCAAAGGTCTTTCAGCTTGAACTGTTGTGTCAGTGTAGCAAATACTTTGGCAGGTGGGGATGGTCGCCTATGTTTGTTATCCGACCTGTCTTTGCATGGGTCTATGGTGCATTTGTGTTCTCCTCCCCAGAGCAGGGTACTGTCTCTAAATGGGCTTAGTCTCTTGTATAGTGAACGGAAAAACACTGTGACGTCATGGTTGGGGGTGTAAGTATTTATTAAACTAACCACTCTGTTATCTATTGTTCCATGTAACAAGACCATCCTTCCTTCATCATCCGTTTTCGTAGTGATGATTTTAAAGGGGATATTTGGATCAACCCAGATCAGTACCCCCTTGGCGTAGGTGGAATATGTGGAGCCCACTACTATACCTCCCCAGGTTTTGGCTATAGATGGTAAGGTTAACAAACCCATACCACTGCCAAACTCTGTGTCTCTGCTTGCAAATATGTGCATCCAGCTGATGATAGACTCTGACTGGCATAGGAAACTATGCGACGGGATGATGATTAGTCAGACTTGTGTTGGCCAAGATGGCACCCACACCTACAGGACTGGCATCCACAGTGAGTTCTGTTCTCAGGTCAGGACAAAAATTTGCTATACAGGCAGCAGATGATATGCAGTCCTTGATGGACCACTGAAACTCACGACCAGTCACTGTGAGGAAGTCTCAACAGCATGTTGAAGGACGGGAAATCATTCATATATCTGGTGCAATAGCTGGCCATCCCCAGGAAAGACCGTACTGCAGATATATTTGTCGGGATCAGCGTTGAGATGAGAGCCTGGACTTTCTCCAGGTCAGGTTGAAGTCCCTCACTGAAAAAATTGTGTCAGAACAACTTGAGCGTTGACTTACATTAAACACGGATAAATGCAAATTCAGTAAAAAGCGCCTCTTCAAGTGCATGCAGACCCATTGAAGGGTATCCTCGTGAGCTTCTTAACTCGTACCGAATACGAGAATCTCGTCACTATAATTCAGGCATTTTGGAATGTGGAGGATGACGTTATGGATTTTGTTTTGAAATATTTCCGCTGCCGATGAAACGCCAAAACTGAGGCATTTATATCTGAACAGTTCAACATGGGTTGTGAATGTGGAGTCTGGGTGTACTTCCAGCTGGTGGTAGCCTTTGTTCAAGTCCAATTTAGAGAACACAGTCGCTCCATGCAGCAAATGCATCATGACAGTCATCGGTGGTGACCGGTGTCTTTCTCTTTCGATGGCCTGATTTGGTGTGCGCATGTCCACACACGGATAAATGCGTTCACTGGACTCCCTCTTGGGTACCAGCACTATTGGGGATACCCACACCGTCGGGCCCTTTACGTGTACTATTATGTCTTGTTCCAGTAGTAGAGTTGATTTCATCTTCAACTTGTGATTGTATGTTGAGAGGGGTGCCTCTGTAATGTTCCGCTATGCGTTTGATATCTTCATTTATGTGGAGTTTTATTAGTCTATTCTTTAATTTTCCTATACCTTGAAATAGTTCGTGGTATAGTTTAATCACCATGTGTTTGGCACTTAAAGTGTTCGCAGTCGTGATACAATGCAAAATATAGACCAGCCACATTTGTATTGCAGATTTGAAGCTGACGATACATCCCCTGGGATATCACCTTGGATGACAGAGACGTCTTTTTTTTTATTTTGTCTTTGTAGGAACAGATCATGTGAAATATTCTCTTTCACAGAAGCAGTGATTTGCAGCGGTTACAGGTCAAAGGATCGAAAAAAAGGGTTGAATGACAAAAGGGTCGAGTCAATTCAACCGAAAAAAAGGATCGATTTTTTTTTTTTGTTTGTTTTTTTGGGGGGGGAGTCCCCCCCAAATCCCTGTTTATGGGGTATAAAAACCCTTTTAAAATATATATATATTTTTTTAAAATTTCGATCCTTTGGTTTTCGGTCTAATGCACTCGACCCTTTTGCATTCGACCCTTTTGCTTTTGACCCTTTAACTGGACACCATTTGCAGCAATATGGGTATAAATCAATGTTGGCTGATCTAAGTTGTGGAGTGTATCACAGCTAATGACATTTACTGTTGCTACAGTATCAATTAGGAATTCAAGAGAGCTGCCATTTAAATGTAATGGTAAAGTCGGGCTATGTTCAACTGCAATCGGGCTTCCTATTGCACAAACATACCCTCGTTTTCTCTCGCCAGTAGATGACGAGTCAGAGTCATATAGGTGTTGGTTTGATGACTTGGCATATCTTATTTTGTGATGGGCTGGACGTCTGCGGGGCTCTTCCTGCGTCTATTTATGATGAGAAGGAGACCCTCTGTGCCAATCTATTGGTCTCTGGGTTCTCTGTGGCAAGGGATTTCTTTGTTTGGGTGATCTTCTCACTGTACGATGTGGTGTTAGGGTTCTCTTCGGTCCCCATGTGTCATTTGTGCGGATTCCAGATTTGTAGTATTTGCAGACCAATTGGAAGTGATTCTCTTGACCACAGGAGTCACACGTATTCCCTGTGGGTGGACATATTCTTTAATGCAGAATGTCATATCTGCATCGTTACATATCTGCATCGTTACATATCTGCACCGTTACCTTGTTCGTCTGTGAATATTTTCCGGTTTCGACATCACATTCACCTTGCAAAAGAGTGTGGGAGTTTATTGCGATATCTTGGTTTTATCAATGCCATCAGCTTGCAGATCTATGGCTATGGGCGTGCGCGATACCTTGTTTTCTGTAATAATTTTTTATAGAATGCAGGTGATTTGCATCCTGTAATTTGTGAGTGGAGGGCCTCCTCATTTGAATAGTTGTCAAAGTCACAATGCTTTATTCTTGTTCTTAGCCGCATTACAAAATTCTCTAGAGTTTCCCCTTTTATCTGAATGGTAGTATGGAACACGTGTCTCTCATAATCTATATTTCTATTATGAGGGGCCAAGTATGTATTCAGACCAACTATGAGCCCTACTAATGTATTTGTAGCTTCCTCCAGCATCTCATATACCACATCATGCACCGTGGACCCCAAAGAATGCTTCAAAATGATCCTCATGCGTCTGTCATTACGCTGACCCATCACATCCAGGTATACATTGAAATCTTTCAGCCATTTTGCATACCTGGGCCACAGATGACTGTAATCAGTAGCGTCGAAAGGCAGTCATGCCTGCAATTGTATGGCATCATGCAAGCGGCCAGATTGACTGATGTGCGGTGACGAAAACATAGTGTGGGTGGCTGATGAAATATCTTAATATGACATGATGGATGGTGCACCTCAATTGGGTATCGTATTATGGCTCTCGTATTTAGCTTGTGCAGCAAAATGTCTTTACTGAGTTCCCTCTGTCTTTTAGTTTTATTTACTTATTTTTCCTTAGGCGCAGTGCTTATTTTAGCCACACAGTGGCAGCACTGTGCACAGCTCAGCAGAGAGTCAGCCAGAGGAGCGAAACGAAAATAGCCCTTTTCTTGCTGCATCAGTACAGGAACAGCCCTCTTGGTCCCTCGGCGCAGCTGATCATGTGATCAGTCCTCGCCGGCGCACCCTAAAACTTCCGAATATGGAAGTGACGACGTGAATGAAATAGAGGTGGCGCCCTAATAACATGGGCAGCCATCCTCTCCTCCCTCCCCCCACTGAGAAAGGGGGAGGTATCCTGAGGGGAGGAGAGCCTGCGAAACCGGGCAAAATGCCAGCAGAAAGCACAATGGAAGGGGCGGGCCAGGCGGCTTATATGCCGTCGGGTCTCCTTCTTCAACAAGTTTCAGCCCCAGCAGAAGGACGCCTGTGACAACAGAGGACCTGTGTGTTTTGTTTTCCTCCCACCCACCCTGCTTATACGATGGCAGAATGGCAAGGCCTGGCCGTTGCTGTTGCAGAACAGCGAGGCAGTGTTTTGGAGACCAGTGGCAAGATACAGACTGCTAATGAGCCGTGGGAAAGCCGGAAGGGTTTTCGCTCTTCTCGGGACCAGCGCTCCTTGGGGGCCTAAGCAGCAGGGGCGTAAGAGGTAGCAATGAGGGCTCAGCTTCCCCTGACTAAACGGCACCCGCTACCCAGCCCAGGAACGGGTTAGGAGGGCTTTGGCCTACAGGGGACTTGGTTGGGAAAAGGGGGAAGCAGGATTTGGACAACAGAGCAGTGGACTGGTCGCCGCACCTTTAGAACTATTTTCACAAAGTTTGTTTGCAGTGTTTTGAGTTTATTATGTTGGGAAAATAAATCTGCAGCCTTTTTATGCCAACAAAGAAAGCATGTCTCTTTCGGCACCTTTCTTTGGGGATATCGAAATGGGCTAATAGAATTATCAAGCGTGTTGGTACAAGGATGGACAAATGGCCAGGTTATGGAAGTGACGACGTGAATGAAATAGAGGAGGTGGCCTAATAACATGGCCAGCCGTCCTCTCCTCCCTCCCCCGCTGGGTAAGAGGGAGGTATCTTGAGGAGCGGAGAGCCCGCAAAACTGGGCAAAATGCCAGCAAAAAGCACAATGGAAGGGGCGGGCCACGCGGCTTATAAGCCGCCGGGTCTCCTAATTCAACAAGTTTCAGCCCCAGCAGAAGGACGCCCGTGACAACAGAGGACCTGTGTGTTCTGTTTTCCACCCACCCTGCTTATACGATGGTGGAATGGCATGGCCTGGCCGTTGCTGTCGCAGAACAGCGAGGCAGCGTTTTGGCGACCAGTGGCAAGATACAGACTGCTAATGAGCTGTGGGAAAGCCGGAAGGGTCTTCGCTCTTCTCGGGACCAGCGCTCCTTCGGGGCCTAGGCGGCAGGGGCGCTGGAGGTAGCAATGAGGGCTTAGCTTCCCCTGACTAAACGGCACCCCCAACTCAGCCCAGGGCCGGGTTGGGGGGGCTTTGGCCTACAGGGGACTTGGTTGGGAAAAGGGGGAAGCAGGATTTGGACAACAGAGCAGTCAGCGGGTCGCCGCACCTTCAGAACTATTTTCACAAAGTTTGTTTGCAGTGTTTTGAGGTTTATTATGTTGTGAAAATAAATCTGCGGCCTTTTTATGCCAACAAAGAAAGCATGTCTCAGTCTGAACCTTTCCTGTGGGGATATCGAAAGGGGCGAATAGAATGATCAAGCGTGTTGGTACAAGGATGGACAAATGCCCAGGTTGTGGAAGGTGGCAGTACAAAAGCATGGCTGCGCAATCGTGCCCAGGTCAAACAGCCCGGGACACGCGGCGGTCGTCTTTGCCCTTGTCATCATTTGTACGTGCTGGGCTGCTGCACATATGCCGGCTAACAGCAGTTATAACACGGACACGGAGTGAGGTACAACAAATGCTTTATCTTACTTCCTCTGCTTCTCTAATATCTCCTCTTCATCCTCGTTCCTTCTTGTCTTCACTCCCCATCCCTGCACCGCGGAGGGATATAAACATAGCACAGGGCGTTGCACTCTGCCTCGTGTACTCAACCAGTCGCTGCGGTGCGGACTTCTCTTGTCACATGGGCCTCTACCTTATCTTCTCCTCGCTGCTGATGATGGGCCCTGTATCTGGAATTCACTGACTCAGCCTCTCACCGCTTCTCCTCTCACGCTACTCTGCTGCTTCTTCACAAGTCCTTTTCTGCTCCCCCATCTTGCTCGTTCTGACGTCACTTCCCTCCACAGAGTTCTACTATAGAACGACCTCTGCTTTTCTCTGACCTCCAGTGACACCCGTCACATCACGTGATCGTGGTCACGAAGGAAATACTGCTGATTGCCTGTGTTGCTCGTGTGGAAGGTAATTCATCACACAGTATTCACGTTTTCAGTCCCCCCCCCAACTTCCCTATAAATTGGTCTCTAGATTCTGTCAAGTACTGACCAATGTTAATGGCCCAATGTGGTTTAAAAGGAAACATTTGCCAATGTGGGGCTGATCATGGTGAATTGTATTCTTATGCTTCAGCTGTGATGGCCCATCAAATATGCCCCTACTGAGGGCCACGTGAGAGCGATCCCACAATGAGGAGGAAAAGGGCACGTGCCAAGAGAGAGAGAAAGGGAGGGCAACAGCAAGAGAGAAATCAAAAGGTCCCATAAAGAGAAAGAGAGAGAAAAATGGAGACCCCAGAGAGAGACGAAAAGAAAGAGTGAGGTCCCAGAGAGAGGGAGGGAGGTCCACAGAGAGAGGAAAGAAAGAGAAAGTGAGATACCCCGACAGAAAACGAAAGAAAAAAGGCCTCGCAGCAGTAAAAAGTGAGAGAAAGAGAGGGAGAGAGAGAGAGAGAGGGGGAGGGAAAGAAAATGTGTTCCACATAGAGAAAAAAAAAATAAAGAAAGTGATTTAGAGAGTGAGAAGGAGAGAAAACGGAGGTACTTAGAGAGGAATAATGACAGTTCACAGACAGAGTGAGGAAAAAGAGGGGGGGAGAGAAAAGGAGGTGAAGGGTGAGACATAGAGAGAGAGCGTGAGGGAGAGAGAGACAGTGCACAATATATTCTCACAGAGAGGAAGAGACGGGGGCAGGGGGCTAAAGGCCAACACAGAATGAATACATCACTGAATGGTTTAGGGACGAGGTTTCTGTGTGTGCAAAGGCAACACGGGAACTTTCCCCACACTGTCTGCATACGTTTGAGTCATCTTTCAGAAATGAGACAGACCTTGTTTAATGGTGAATTACGTGGAATAAGTGCTAATGCTTCACGTTTATTTTAAGGTCTCCTAGCGATGTGCTGCACGTGTGAAAGAAAATCCCCCCCCCCCCACACACACCGCATGGAAACATGTTTCGGGGGCTTCTGCCCGAGCCTTTACCACAGCACCGACAAGGGGGTTTCCAGTAAGTGCCGGATTCCGTATTTCCTGCCCCAGAAGAATCTGCCAACCCGCCCACTGTGGGCTGTGCACGGTGTTTCGGGTCTCCTTGTGCACTGCACACCTTGGCGTTGTTCATGGTAGACTTGGTGCTCTGCGCCGATCGTCCCCCAAACTGCCTGTCTTTAGCAGGTGGAGATGTGGTGGACGGGGACATGGTATGACCTGTATGTACGTTTAGTCCATACAAGCTTTCATATTTCAATTTGTGAGGTTTTGACAAACCACACGGTCAGTTATTACCAGATCAAAATACTGCATCAATGTTGCTCTCCGGCATCTGGCAGAATGAAGGGTGCCAGATGGCTAAGTATTTGATAATGGAATATCTGTATTCTGGTTGGGAGAATGTAAGGAAGTAGAGGCAACATCACCACATAACAAAAGCTTCCTGGATTTCTGCTTTATCTGCCAGAATGGTACTGTTCAGGATGCTTTGTTTTTGCGGACTTTTGAGCTTTCTTTATCTGGCACGGTTATCTGGCACGTTATCATGTGGCATGCTTCTATTAATGGCCCTGACAGGTGTTGGTTAACAGAGTGTTCTGTGTAATATAGTGGCCCTCATTACGACCCTGGCGGAAAGGGGTTTACGCCGGCGTAAACCATGGCGCCCCTTTCCGCCTGAGTACGAGTTCCCTTAGCGCCATGGTGATTTTAACGCCTGCTTTTAGCAGGCGTTAAAATCCATGGCGCTAAGGGACCTTGTTGTTAATTACGCCACCGTAATTTACGGTGGCGTAATTAACGCCTTTCCCACTCCCATTATACCCTATGGGGCAGAAATGGGAATGGGGAAGGGTAAATGGGGATTGGGGACTTACCGCCCCGCCAAGGTCGGAATGGGGCGGTAAGTCCGCCAACCACCATGGCGGAGTTGGCAGCTTAGCGCCATGGACCATGGTGCAAATTGCACCATGGATCTCCGCCAAGGTCGTAATGAGGGGCAGTGTCTGATGATTACACCTTTTAATGTATATGGATCCTAAACTCTGCACACAAACATTGACTTGTAGAAAAACAACCTACAACCTTATCTTATACAGGTGAGACATCCGACTTTTCCACCTTTTGGGATCCTTGAGCCAGACTGGGAACACGCTGGATACTATATGGTTTCACAAAGGTGAGGGATTACATGGATACTTTATGGCAAGTGTAATGTATGCCGATGAAGACCAGTGCTCTCACCTCTAAATGTCTAATTCGGTGTAGGGGCGCAGATTTCACGTTGCATTCTTCTAGCCAGTCATTTAACGCGACTAGTCACTCATAGACTGGCATGAATGCCAGTTATCCACATGCTTGCTGCACTCAGTTTCTAACTTGCTGACCCTGCATTATCAGTCGCCAGTGGTTAGTGGTGAGCGCATGTATTGTCTCCTGGTGAGTCCAACAACTGGGTCTATTTGGCACTCGTGGATTTCAATGTCTACATTGGGAATCATTCTGGTAACAAACACTGGCCTTCAAAACTTCCAACTTGAGATTTACCGCTTTCTCATTGATTTTTTTTACCCTCCTGAGGGACCATTGTCAGTAATGGGGAAACAGGTGTTGGGGGCCAACGATTGTAACAATGATTAAAATGAATAAACAAGTTTGATCATAACAAAAGAAATTATCAACAAAAATAAATCCAATTTGGAGCGCATAAGACTACAGTGTTTGTATTTTATATCTACTTTGTAATTCAGCTCTGCAGCTTAAGAGCAACAAACCCAATTGGATGCAGCTTCAAACCATACGGCTCGCAACTTAACAAAATTGACAAACTAAATTACACTCGCCATCGGTTGTTAGCACAGGCTGCAAATTCTTTTGTCAATGGGGCCCCAACCTCACTGGGACTTCGATGCGAACTGTGGCGTGGGCGCCTAGATATCTATTTTAACGCCACAGGGGAGAAAGACGATTTAACAAAATAGTGCACACTGATCTATTCAGTGGGATCAGTAGTCCACAAGCTCTTCAAGATTCTGCGCCCCACGGACAACTCATAAAATGCTGCTCAAGATTCTGCACTCCACGGACAACTAATATAATGCTGCTGTCAAGGCACTGACAGACTACTTCACCCCAATGGTGAACACCGACTATGGAAAATTTGTCTTGTGCGCTGCCATACAGCAAAGTGATGAAAATCATGACAAATATCACAGTCGACTGAGACAACTGGCCACGACTTGTGGGTGGCAAAATGAAGAGGAGGAGGAGGTGAGACTCCAAATTATCACTGAATGTCACTCGGTAAAGCTCAGAATTTTTTTTTTTGCGGGAGCCAGGAATCACACTCACCAGGATCCTTGAACTAGGACACTCCCACGAACTAGCAGACACAAGAGCCTCCAAGATGGAGTCGGCCCCGAAGTCGGTCAAACTCGAGGAGGTATGCTCAGTAGGGAGACAGTCCCCAAGAACTCAAGGTACAAGGAGTGCCTGGCAGCAGAAGAAGCAGCGGAATCCTGCTACTCCAGCTCTCTGCCCGCAATATGGATATGACCTCCCACATAAGAAGAACTTCCCAACAAAAGGGTACACCTGCATGAGGTGTGGAATCCCAAATCACTTTGTGTGAGTTTGCAGAGCCTCGGCCCCAACCAGTGTGCCAAGGGGAAGGGAACGCCCCTGACGTTTGCCACAGGAGAAGGCGAGTCAATCTGCCAACACCACATCCACTGACTCACAAATGGACCCTAAAGGTGCAAGCGTAGGGGATGAAGAAGAGGATGTTTTCTTTGTATCAGCTGTGCTCACAGTCGGCAGTCATGGGAAACGCCAACCCCGATGCGCATTGACCATCTTGAATACCCCAGTTCATGTGCTCCTCGACACAGGGGCCTCAGTCAACCAGGACCCTCTGCACTTCAAGACACAAGAGTGCATATCTTCACCTTTGGAGGCAAGACTCCTCTACCACTAGAAGGTGCCTTCATCAAAGCAGTCCAGCACCACGGTGTGTCCATACAAACCAGGTTCTATGTCAATAAAGTAGCAACTCAAACACTACTTGGCTGTGCAGCAGCCAAAACCATGAGTCTCATTCACTTTGCCCATGGAGTGTTCGTAGAGGATGTCCAACTACTACTGCAGAAGTTCCTGGATATATTCACCGGAATCGGACGGTTGGACGCCAAACCAATCCGGCTCCACATCGACGATACGGTCCTGCCGGTAGCTCGGAAACACAGAAGAGTGCCCTTACACCTCCACAAGAAAGTAGAAAAAGAAATCCAAGACCACACTGACCTCAAAATTATTGAGCAAGTCAAAAGACCCACACCCTGGGTATCCCCAATTGTTGTTGCCAACAAGCCCAAACAACCGGGCAAAGTCTGTATATGCGTGGACATGCGACTGCCCAACAAGGCAATCAGAAGGGTAAGACACCTGATGCCCACCCTAGATGACATTGTCACAGAGCTGGAAGGAGCGACAGTATTTTCCAAGCTTGACCTCTGATCTGGCTACCACCAGCTTCTCCTCCACCAGGACAGTCTTTACATCACAACCTTCACCACCCACGTCGGCCTCTACAGGTACAAAAGACTGAACTTTGGCATCTCATCTGCCGCAGAGGTGTTTCCGAACGCCATACACGGAGCTCTAGCAGGACTACCAGGTACCCTGAACTTAAGTGATGACATCCTAGTGCACGCCACATCGGAAAGTGAACACCTGGAAAGGCTAGAGAAAGTCCTAGCAAGGATCCAGTCCCTAGGTCTAACCCTCCATCACAAGAAATGCAAATTCTAGAAAAACAACATCGAATTTTTCAGTTCCGCCACCCCGGCAAAAGTCAAAGACATTCAAGAAGCCAAACCCCCAGAATCTGTATCAGAGGTAAGAAACTTCTTGGGGATGGTCACTTATTGTGGCTGCTTCATTGAGAACCTGGCCACCGTATCCGAACACCTAAAGAACCTCACCAAGCAGTCAACAGCATGGAGGTGGTCAGCCCTAGGACAAACAGCTTTCGAAAAGATCAAGAAAGCACTATCGAATGAATGCATATTATCGTTCTTCGACCGCCAGAAGAGCACGGAAATTGTTGTGGACCTGAGCCCATTCGGACTTGGAGGCATCCTCACCGAGGCCAATAAGGACAGCAGACCATGCACCATGGCATATGCCAGCTGAGCACTCTCGCCTATGGAGCCAAGAGGCTCCCAGATAGAGCGCAAGCTCTGGCAGTATTGTGGGGATGCCGCGATTTCCATATATACATCTACGGGAAACCGGTGAAGGTGGTCAACGATCACAAACACCTTCTCCCCATCATGGCGGCTGGGTCAGCAAACCCTCCGTCACGCATAGAAAAATCTCCAGGAATACAACCTGGACCTCAAGTACAGGCCAGGACAAAACAATGCGGCAGACCACTTGTCCCGGCACCCCAAACTGCCACATACAGCCCGCCCCCCCGCAGGAAGTTGCGGCAGCTGAAGAGCACATCTCATCATAAAGAGTTCCATCCCCAAATCAATAGAAATCACTGAAATCAAGGCAGCCTCTGCAAACCATGGGTGCTTCCCAATCATGCACGACACCATGAAGTCCTGGGCTCCAGGAGACAGGAAGCGAAACACACCTTGGAGCAACTGTGGTAAGTGCGATGCAAACTTACTTTCATGGACGACTGACTCCTGCTGAGAGGCTCCACATAGTTATCCCTACTGAACTGACCAACCTTGGCTATCACAGCCCTCAAGGCACTGCCAAAACAAAAAGCTGCCTCAGGCTCAAGGTCTGGTTCCCAGCGTTGGAGTCAAAGGTAGAATACTTTATCCGGGCCTGCAAGTGGTGCCAAGCTGCCGCCCCACACATCAGAGAACCATCCATCCAGTGCATGCCCAGAAGCGAAGAGCCATGGGAAACTATCCACATGTATTTTGGATCGACACAAAGAGACTCGCACTTCATGGTAATGATAGACCAGTGGTCCCGGTACCCGGAAGTTGAGTTTGTCTCGTCCCTGGCCCTCCAGGATGTCATTCCAGTAATGGGAAAAATGTTTGCTGCCCGCGGCTTCCCCAAAGCAATATGCTCGGACAATGGCTCCCCATTCCAGAGCACGGGCATAGAAGAGTTCCTGGCAAAACGGGGGACATTGATCACAGGAAAATCACACCGGTGTGGCCACATGCAAAGGGCGAAACAGAACGTTTTATGCGCACGCACAACAAATGCTTACACATAGCGCATGGACAAGAATTATGTGAGAAACAAGCCCTGTTACAATTCCTCCTTGAGTATAGGACAACCCTACACTGCGCGACAGGAGTAGACCCAGCAGAAGCTTCCGAAGATGTCCACATTTCTACCCGAACTGGAGGGGAGAAATCCAGGAACAATAGATAATGGAGACGTGCGAGCCTGGAGCGAACCTGCAATCCAGAAGGAGAACAGCAGGCAAGGGCTAAGAGAACATGATAAAGCCGTTGGTGACACAGTTCTGGTAAGAACTTGCCACCCAGAAGGAAAATGATCCCTCCCATGAGCCTTCACCTCTAAAGGTAGGGCAGGTGCAAGGCTCGCAAGCAACAGCCGCAGACGAGCATGGGCTAGTTACATGAAACTCCAGTTTCTTCAGGAGGCTCTGAGGCCCGCCCCGGCTGCAGACTGACTGGTACAGACAAAGGATGGACACTACCTTCCACCATTCCGATGCAGGTGACATGGAAGAGGACATTCCAGGAGATCCCTATCCAAAGGCGACAGCTGAACCAACACCCAGGGAATCCGGACATCACCCAGGACTGACCCCTGCCAGCGAGACAGAAAGGTGCTATCCCGCCCGAGAATCGAGAGGGCCACTGGTGCGATTGAAAGGCTATGACCTGAGCACCTGATAAGGTGGACACTAAGGGGACAGAAGCCCGGCCAGATATACCGACTGGAGGTAAATGTCAGTCTTTCGACATGCAGTGTTTTGTCAGTTGTATGATTTTTAAACCCAGGTTTGCATTTTGATTTTTATAACTTGTTCTGAAGGCCACAGATCTGGTGTTATAAAAATTCAGAGGAGTGTAGTGTCACGTGAACCGCGTCATGACGTGTGATGTCATGATGTGGACAAGCAAATAAAGAGGCCTGCTTCGCGCCCTTTTGACAGACCGAGCGGGGCCTGTGAAGCACCAACAGTGTGTCTGTCATTGCTTATGCGCTGCGTCACGCGACTAGACCCCACAGCCCCACAACCCTAACCACATGGCAAGTAACCACTACACTGGGAGCCTTGTTGCCCTCTTACTATACACCCAAACCGTCTTGGTGTAAGTGAGCATGCCAAAAACCACGTCTAGGCTTTTGTGAGTATCTACAAAATGGATGACTGTGTGGGTGTTCGCCAACATTTGCCTCACATTCCCCTGATGTCTCAGTGACAATGCTTTGGGAGTGTTGAATGTTCGTGTACGTGCCTACATTGTTCACACGTATCCTCTGCATGTAAAACCACACTTTTGTACATAATGTGGAACTTTGTGTGTCTACCCCTGGTGTACAACTTTTAGAGTCTTTTGAGGTCACTGTGGCTTTCACCCCAGTGGGATAGGATTTGACAGGGATGTGAATGGTTTTCTTTTTTTTTTCTCCGTCAGGAGATGAACTCAGTGCGGTGTGCGCGAGCCCATATCCCGACGGAAAAAAAGAAGGTAAAAAAATGTTTGCCGCCATTAACATGGAAAAGGGACTAGGTCCCGTTTCGGATGACAGCAGACACAAAAAACAGTTAAAAAAATAGCCACCGTCATCCGAAAAGGGGGCTAGTCCCTTTTCTATTTCATGTCACTGGTGCAGGCCATGATTATATCATCGCGCACAGGAAAGACAGATTATGATTGGTCAATCTGTCTTTCCCATGGGCGAATGGAACTCTCAGTTTACAGGAAATGCACTGTGCACCCTGCCTTAATGCGCCATCATTTAATTTGTTTAACCAACCACTGATGTCTTGCACATAGTTGCATTGCAAATGGTATTAACTCTTAAGAACGTTTCCACCCAAAGCTTTTCTTAACCCCAGATCCTTGTGTCTTTCAACTTCAAATTTCTAAGTCTTCTTGTCATAGTCCACTTTATGTTGTGAAAAGTTGAACGTTTGCAAGCTCCTTGTACTGCGCACCATAGCGCCTGTCAACCTAAAGTTCCTCGAGGAGCTGCAGACTTGTTTCAAGAGCCTGCGAGTGGCATATGCAGTACCACAGAGAGCAAAGATTGACCCTACACCACTTCACTCTGTGCTACGCCTCTGAGATTAGCGGCAACAGGGATGAAGGATATGTCAAGTAATATTCATTGATATTGCACCTGTTGTAATTGTAATTGTTTATTCATTTATAGTGTGCGCCGGGCCCGTAGGCATCTGGGCGCAGTACAGGTTACATAGTTACAAATGACAGGACATCAAAATACAGATACATACAGATAAATGTGGCAGTGATGTACATATTTACAATAGATAGATTCCTTGGTTACTGTTTCTTATTTAGGTATAGTCTGCAGAAAAGTACCAGGATGTAGGCCAGGGGACAAAGGTCTCAGGAGTGCATCCACGTCTTGACGTTAGTCTTAAAGCAGTGGAAGGGAGATATGGATCTTAATGAATCAGGGATAGAGTTCCATAATTGCGCCACCAGGACTGGAAAACTAGCACCTCCTGTTTTTTAAAAGTTTGAACTTGGGTATTCTGAGGCTGTTGGATTGTGCTACTCTGATAGGTCGTGTTGCGGTGTGTTTGGTAAATCTGTCAGTGAGGTATAGGGGAGCCTTGTTGGACAGACATTTGTGTGTGAGGTTGAGTGATTTGAGCTTGATTCTGTCATTTATGGAGAGCCAATTGGTGTCGTGTCTCACGTGAGATATATGCAGAGTTTTGGGTATGCCTAGAGCCGCTCTTAGGGCAATGTTTTGGATTGTCTGTAGTTTATTGGTATTGCGTTTGCTGGTGCCTAAATATAAGGCATTGCAGTTGTCCACTTTGGAGAGGATTAAGGCCCTTGCAATTGTAATACAGCTTACCGTGGACAGGAATGGTTTACATGCATGAATCAGTTTGCACGTATAGTTGGTGGCCGAAGCTGTGGCGTTGATTTGTTTATTGAGGTTGAGAACCGAGTCCAGGTAGAAGCCTAGAGTCTTGACTTCCTTAGAGACTTTGATCTTAATTCCATCAATGAGGACAGAGTTGTAATGGGTAGAGAGTTTAGGCAGTCTTTTAGGGGACCCAACGATTAAAAGCTCCATCTTTTCGTCGTTGAGGCATAAGCCGTGGGTGGCCATCCATGTTTGTATAATTAGATACATTTTGTTGATCATGGTTACATCTTTGTCATAGTCACCTAGGATGGGGATGAGAATCTGGGTGTCATCAGCATAGTTGGTGTATGAGATTGTCAAGTATGTCGAAAAGAGGCTTTGTAAATATATTATAGAGGGTTGGGAAGATGCATGAGCCCTGTGGTACTCCACATGTAATAGGTACAGGGTCTGCTGCAGAGCAGGGTGAGAAGGCTCGCATGGATCTGTTGTCCAAGACTGAGCTTATCCAAGTGGTGGCTTCCTTGGAGAAATGGGCGGCTGTTTTAAGGCGATTGCACAGGACATATTGGTCGACAAGGTCGAACGGGGTGGATAAGTCCAACAGGAGAAGGATGGAGGCTTCACCTTTGTCTTTCCGGTCGTCTAGATGATTCTTCAGGTCAATGAGGGCCGTCTCAGTTCCATGTCTCGGCCTGAAGTCTGATTGGCGAGTGCCCAGTAGGTTGTTGATCTCAAGATAAGCTTGAATTTGGAGATAGGCAGCTTTATCAAGGATTTTGAGAAGAAAACGTACAGCTGTGATTGGCCTGTAATTGGTGGGAATGTTGGGGTCTCTAAGTTAGGTTTTTTTAGTAGGGGGATTACCCAGGCATCTTTGAGATTGGTAGGTACTGAGCATGATTTGAAGGAGGAGTTGATAAATGTGGAGATGAAAGGAGCCAGATTTTTTGCGGCTTCTTTAATAATAGGTGGTGGACATGTGTCCCCTAGACATTTAGATGGTTTGAGGGAGGAAATGATCTTTTCAGCCTCAGTGGTTGAGATAGAATTGAATTTAAATTGGTGACTGGGTCTGGTTTGTTTATAGGAGGTTTCTTTTTCTTGCAATATGGTTTCTTGGATTTCTAAGGCAATCTTGTGTAGAGTGGCTTTTTTGACACTCATTTTTTCTTGGAGCAAGGTTATTTTATTGCAGAGGGTGTTTTGGATATCTGTGCACCAGGATTTATTTTTGATGCAAGCAGAGGCGTTGCTGGGGAGGTTTAGGGGGCTATAGCCCGGGTCTTTTGGTTGTAGCCCCGGATAGAATCTCAGGGGCTACAGCCAAAAGGCTAGCTAGCCCCGAGTCCTGACAGCCCTGACATTAGTGTAGCCCCGGATCATTTCCACACCTAGCAACACCCCTGGATGCAAGAGTCCCTGGGAGTGACCAGGGTTTCCAATTCCCTTAGGATAGAGAAAATGTCTCTAGTGCTTGAACTGGATTTTTTTATTCTATAATTAAAGGTGTCTTTTTTTTGTTTGAATGATTTCCTTTTGTACTTGTTGGCCAGGGAGGTGAGAAGGAGCTTGTTCAAGTCAGTTGGGTTATTTTTCCATCTGGCCTCGGCGTGTCTTTTCTCAATACGCAGAGCTTTTAGGCTGGGAGTAAACCACGAGTTTAAGTGAGCTATGGGTTTCTCTTTGCTCAGTTTAAGTGGTGCAATGGAGTCAATAGCCGAGTTGATGGTATTATTGTACAGGTCAACCAGATCCGTAGGATTGGAGGGTAGGTTTACAGGATTGGTGATAAATTCTAGCAGGAGCAGGAGGTTGGGGACTGTAATGTTTTTCCTATTCCTAGTTAGGGTAGGTGGGGCTATGGATCTAATCAAGTTGGTTTGAGGGCTGTCTTGGATGGTGAAAGAGATCAGGTTATGGTCTGTCCACACACATGGTTCAGTATTTGTTATGGCGGACAGGCAGTTGATGTCTGCGATCCAATCCAAGGTGCAGCCTTTTGTGTGTGTAGGTCCATTGGTCCTGAGGGTGAGACCTGCTTCTGTGATGGTATTAGATAGGATGGTGGCATTGGTGTCGTTAGGGTAATTGAAGCCTAGATTAAAGTCTCCAAGTAAGATAGTTTGGGAACTGGGTTTGGTGTTGGTATTAAGGAGGGTCGTCATGTCTTCATCAAAGGTCCCTAGCGAGCCAGAGGGGGTGGGGACGGTATACCAGGTGCATGGATACAGTGCGAGAAGCAGATAATTGTAGTTTAACTGAAAGCAATTTGTCGGAGTGTAGAGGCTTAGATTCCGTTTCTCTCATGTCAAGGCTGGATTTGCATATGAATGCTATGCCTCCTCCTTTAGAGGTTTCTCTGTCTTTTCTAATAATGGTGAAATTATCTGGGACAGCTAGGGAGAGGGCGGCGCCAGCTGTTTTGTGGAGCCAGATCTCTGTAACGGCTAGGAAATCGAGCTGGTTGGTTGTAATGATGTCAGCGATTTCTGTGGCATGGGGTACGAGAGATCTGGCGTTGATGAGTGCACCGCTAATTTTGCGGGTTTCCTTCGTCTTTTTATTGGTTGGGATTTTTTGGGGGAGTGATGGATGATCGGATTCATGAGTAAGTTTAGAGTTGCGGTTGATGGGGCAGGGCGTTGGCTCTGAAGCCAGGTTGAGGAGTCTGGAGCCTAGTCTGTGGTGTCTCCAATTTGAGGAGCAAGGTGGGTTGTGCTTAGGCTTACTTGCGAAATGAAGGATCCATTGAGCTGGTGATAGTATCTCTGATATGTGTTGGGTGTCTTTGCTGATTGGGAGTGTTAGCTGCGGTGTAGGAGTGATAGGAAGTAGGAAGTGAGTTGGCTTAATCTGGTCGGATAGTGGTAGAGGTAGAGGTTTTTTCATAGACAGAAGCCTGGAGGTTGTCTTGGTGAAGGCCATAGTGGTGAGAGCCACAGGGGCGGATGATGGCAAAGCGAAGTAAGGCAGTTTGGGCCGAAGGAGAGTGAGGGTGTTAGCCGAGAAACTAAGCACTAGGATGGTAATAATTTTGTCTAGGACAAGATTCATGACTCTTATGGTAATTTTCTAAGATCAGGCACAATGGGCTGAGAGCCGCTAGCAATGTTAGTGCACTGTGCTGCAAATGCAGTTTTCTAAGGTAGTGCTCAAAGGGCTGAAGGTAACTAGCAATGTACGGGCAATGTGTGCTAAATACAATTTTCTAAGATCAGACACAATGGGCTGAGAGCTGCTAGCAGAGTTAAGGCACTGTGGGCTACATACAATTTTCCAAGATAAGACACAATGTTGAGGCACAGATGACAAATACGCTAAGCTTTCAGTGATAAGGGGCACAGCGGTTAAATCCAGCATATCAGTGGTAGATAGGTCAGCTCTATAGCTGGTGAGCAAAGGAAAGGAAGTGTGCTAAACAGCAGATATGGACGAAACAGTTAAATGTAAATGGCAGTGCCGGGTAGCCATTCGACATACCTTAATGTGCCACGAAGTAGAGGAAATAATTGAACGTCTGTGGTCTTGATGTACTGCTTTGCATGGGAGGGGGTGTAGGGGGCAGTCCTGTTGTGGTGATTCACTTAGGGGGCATCGTGGAACAGTAGAATAGGACTGGTAGTTGAGATTCTCCGCAGTGAATATTGGGAGCGGTGAAAAATCCTGTGATTGGGGGATATAATGACTGAGAATGGACCGTGAGAATGTCCTGAGATCGAAGTGGAGCTGAAAAGCCACGGGGTCTGGCGTAGACGTGCAGCGTTCTCGGTCTTCAGAGTAAGACCGGGTAGCACCATCCGGTGGCGCTGTCGTGATAATGTGGGAAATGTGTGCCAATTGGAGCACGGAGCTCCTCAAACACTGTTGCTTGGCAACAGTAAACAATACATGGCGGAGGCCATTTCAGGTATTCCTCATGGTGGTGATCTCATCAGAAGCAAATATTACATTGCAATCGGGATATATAGGAAGATGTCCAGTGAGGGAAGCTCTGCTAAGGCTTATGATGCTAGGAAGCAGCACGTAGAGCGAAGTTAGTACGCTTACTCTCTCGAAGGTATGTTGGCAGAATGCTTCTCCAGAAGCTGCTTCTCAGCGAAAAGGGATGGGCTCCAGCCCTCCCTCGTTCAGGATGCTGTGCTTCTGAGGGGCTCCGACAGGCAACTAGCCTTAAGAGTAAGGCCAGCTCGCGCCATCCGGTGGCACTGTCGTGATGATGTGGGAAATGTGGGCCAATCGGAGCGCGGCGCTCCTCAAACACTGTTGCTTGGCAACAGTAAACAATACATGGCGGCAGCCATTTTAGGGTATTCCTCGTGGCAGTAATCTCAACAGAAGCGAATATTAAGTTGCAATCGGGATATATAGGAAGATGTCCAGAGAGGGAAGCTCTGCTAAGGCTTATGATGCTAGGAAGTAGCACATAGAGCGAAGTTAGCACGCTTACCCTCTCGAAGGTATGGTTGGCGGAATGCTTCTCCAGAAGCTACTTCTCGGTGAAGATGGATGGGCTCCAGCCCTCCCTTGCTCAGAATGCTGTGCTTCTGAGGGGCTCCGACAGGCAACTAGCCTTAAGAGTCGGCCTTTAGAGTAAGGCCGGCTCGCGCCATCCGGTGGCGCTGTCGTGATGATGTGGGAAATGCAGGCCAATCGGAGCGCAGAGCTCCTCAAACACGGTTGCTTGGCAACAGTAAACAATACATGGCAGTGGCCATTTTAGGGTATTTCTCGTGGTGGTGATCCACCGATTTGTTCACGCTGTGCTAAGGCGTAACCTGGCGTTACTTATTGTGCCTCATGCCTTTGGCTTGCAGGCCTTTAGTCTGTAGAGGGAGAAGGGAGTGGGTGGGGGAGGAGAGGTTTTGGCACAGAGGGAAAAGACAGCCCTAGGGGTAGTGTGTTAGGGGACGCCAGAAGAAGGGCAGGTAGTGTTTACTTCAGGGCAAATGTTTTTAAACTCAAATTTCCCAACTGACGCCAGAGGGAGTGCATATAAAGCAGGATGAGGTTTATGTGCATATGGGAGGATGTTCTTTTGACAATGTGTACTTGGCAGTACATTTGGGGAGACGACTGGTTGAGTGATAGGCTCGAGATGTGCTCAGGCAATCCTTTGAAGTATGGGAACCTGATCGAATTGGGTACACTGAATAGTGCCAGTTCAACCCCGCCCCTCAGCTGCAAAATACTGGGATTTATCAAGACCTATATTGCCTAGTACAGCTGAGTCAAGCAGCGAAGGCGTAAGAAAAGTGAAAGTGGTGGGACCAATGGAAGGGAGATCCGCGTAGGGGGCCCAGCCACCCGAGTCCCAAGCCTGTTTGGACACGCCCCGTTCTATGAATTATATGATTTCAATTATTTATAACGTGCCTGTACACAAGTGTTTCTAGGTGCGATAAGACAAAGTAGGGAGACATAAGGAGGACGAAAACAAACGATCTTACTACCCCCGCCCTACAACAGGCCTTGTGTCATTCAGATCATTCAAGTGCAGGGGGGAGAAGTGCCTGGGGGAGGGAGAAATGGAAGTACAAGCAGGGCAGCAATTGATCTGAGCAAGTGCAGCCGGGGGAGCCAGCAATGGGAAGTGCAGGAAAAAGGGGGGGGGGCTATAGGATTACAGAGACAGCCCCTTACTACACAGAGGCCCGGAGGCAGTGCAGGTTCTTGCAGGTCGTGGTGGAAGCCTGGTGCCCGTTGAGTTCACAGAGTACCCAGGCGACCAGCTAGCATGGCAGACAGGTGCTTAGCAAAGGAGAGCAAGAGAGAAAGCAGAACCAAGAATGAAGCTCTTAAGCTGCTTCTGGAACCTGAGGTGGTCCTGTTTGAGTTTGAGAGGGGCAGGGAGGCCATTCCAGAGGGAGGCCCCTGCAGAGGAGAGAGATCTCCCTCCAACTCTCTGCCTGGAGAAGCATCTGACCATCGTGGAGTTAGAGGTAGCTGAGCAAAGGGCTTGCGAAGGAATGTGTTTAGGAAGGGAGAGTTGGATGTAATGTGGGCCCCGGCCTCAGACAGCCTTGTGGACAAAGCAGAGGGTCTTGAACTTGATCCTTGCAGCCACTGGGAGCCAATGGATAGATTTTAGGGCTGGAGAGATACGATCCCTGGGCCAAGGACAAGTCTCGCAGTCCTATTCTGGATTTGTTGCAGAGGGCGGAGGGTAGACAAAGGCAAGCTAAGATACAGGCTGTTGTAGTAGTCCAGCCTAGAGAGAACCAGGGCCCTGGAGACATTGAGCTTCTGGGGGAAAGTGAGAAAAGGAAGAATACCTCTGAGGAGGTGCAGCCGATAGTGTGACTTCTTCGAGATGTCCGTGATGTGAGGGGAGAAGGAGAGAATGGAGTCGAAGATGACCCCAAAGTTTTTTGCCTCACAGGAAGGCACAGGGGGAGGGCCCAAGGAAGGGGGCCAAAGTGAAAGAGGGAAAGTGGGGGCAGGGGTCCCAATGAGGAGGATCTCTGTCTTGCTGGCATTGAGGCAGAGATCGTTGCAGGTGCACCATCCCTGAATCGTGGATATACAGTCAGGAATGAGCGAGAGATGAGAGGAAGCAGAGGGGAGCCTAAAGGAGAGCTGAGTGTCATCCGCATAACACTGAAAGTTATAGTATAAGGTATAGATGAGGTAGGCCAAAGAGGGTCACATAGAGGTTGAAAAGCTAGGGAGAGAGGTTGGAGCCCTGTGGACACCACATGTGAAGAGAGAAGTGGTGGAGAGAAAGGACCCCAGTTGGGCCTGAGAGGGACGGTCCAAGAGGAAGGAAGTCAAACAGGGGAGGGCCTGATCTGTAAGACCCAGGTTCTCACAGAGACGATTGATCACAGGGGCATGGTTGACCGTGTCAAAAGCAGAGGAAAGAGCAAAAGATGATGAGGATAGAAGGGTGGCTAGAACCAAGATTAGTAAGAAGGTCTTCACAGGTGTTCAGGGGAGCAGTTTCTATGCCTCTGGCTGCTCTGAAGCCAGACTGATGGTCATGGTGACACCCAACAGGTTCAGTGTGGACAGTGAACTGGTACATGGCCAGCTTTTCCAAGAGTTTTCCCAAGAAAGGTGTGATAGAGATCGGGCAGTATTTTGCCGGACAGGAAGGAACGGCAGACGTTTCTTTCAGGAGGGTATGCACAATGGATGCCCTGTGTGCTAATGGATGCCTGGTCAGGGCCAATAGGAAACCTGAGGGAGAGGGATGTGTTACTGTGCCATGCCTGTTTAAGATGGATAGCGCAGTCAGAGCTGGGAGCCCGGTCTTTCCCCAAACACATGGGTGTACTTTTAGGGGAGACACCAATGTGTGTCCCCCCTGCCCCCGCCAACCTTTGTGGCACACCATTTTGTCCCACTCATTTGGCAGGGGCCCCTTTCATTTAGAAGTTATGTCCCCCACCCGCCCCCCCGAACATTTGAAGCAAAGTTTCCCCACTGCCCAAACACTTCAGTGCTGTGGCATAAAGTGAAGCCGTGCTGCTCCTGACCCGAGAGGATACACTGTATCCCTCTAATATCAGTCCAAAATAACAGTCAGAGTGTGTCGGTAAGAGGCAAATGTTGGTATTTGCTGGCTCGCATCCGTGGGGACGGGACTACTCACGTACTCACGTACGCACTTGCTTTTTGTTAAGCAGACAGGGGAGGGAAGCTGTGTTTGTGCAAATGTATTTGGACAAACGCATCAAAACTTTAAAGCTTTCAAGCTGCTATTTTCAGGAAAGGCTTCCCTCCCCTCTCTGCTTAACAAACATCAAATGCACACATCCGTGCCCTCCCCATGGATGCGGGCCAACATATAACAATGTATGTGCTCTTTAACATACGAGGGTAGGGGACTTAAGTGCTTTTTGTTAAGCAGAGAGGCGAGGGAAGCATTGTTGCATGTTAGCTCATTATGTATGCATGCATGTGTGCAAGGAGTGTATGCATGTATTATGTAATGTGTGTGTGTGAAGGAGTGCATGATGAATGGGGGCAGGGTGTGCGTGTGAATGAACCTGTGTACTGGGAATGGTGGCGTGTGTGTGTGTGCGTGCGTGCGTGCATGCGTGCGTGCGTTCGCTTGAGGAGCTGATTTTGACGGATATAAGGTAGGAGCAGAGAGGGCATTGGGGGAGAAGGAAGGGGGTGTCACACTACTACCGTCTGGTCCCCTGGTGGACACTTTTGCTTAAAGGTTGATGCTTGTTCGGATACCTGGGCTTTAGATATTCTCGTTGGCATATTGGCTTACTTGTGTCCCACGCTGGACAACCCTTGGGATTGAATAGAGCGGGCAGAGCCTCCAGGTTTGCCCAGCCCAGTTTCTTAAGCGGCCCCTCCCATCACCAGTTAGCCCCCCCCCCCTCCTGAACCTCCTTCGAAATGTAGGCTTCGTTGCACCCCTGCCTCCCAGTTACCCAAGTAGTCTGGTAGGGCTTGTATATGTGTCATCGATGTCTGCATTCAGTTGGTTTGCAAGTGCTCGGCTTGACTAATGTGTCTTCTTGCTTGCTTCTCCCTGTAGCCCCTGGAGTGTGTACAGCAGACGTCGTCAGCGAAGCTGAGGCCGATGTGCACTGCAAGCAGAGTAAGTGCAGTCTTTCTGTACTCTTCGTTCTCAGTAATGTGGCAGTGTGACCACCCACCACCAGCCTCTTGCAAGAAAGAGCTTCACTGCAGAGCTAAGAAGGCTGCATTATTTTTCAAGTGCACAGCTGGAGTTTTCTTCTGAAAGATAGATGTGTCACCTTCTGACAGGATTGCGCCCATCCCCAGTGTGTGGCGATATCCTGCCCTCTCATTGTGGAACTGTCAGGGCATCAGGCTAGTAGATGCCCGGTAAAGGTCCTCCCATTCGCCTCTCCCAGGTAGTCAGGGGTGGACATGCCTACAGGGAACTCTGGAGACTTCCCGGCGGGCCTCTGCACCATGGGCCCCTTGTGTGGGAACCTCGGTTTTCCAATCCTCCTAGCTTCTCTCCCATGCAGCCAGGGGTGTTGCTAGGTCTGGAAAAGATCAGGGGCTACACTAATGCCGGGACTGTTGGGATTCGGGGCCAGCTTGTAGTCCCTGAGCTTCTATCCGGGGCTACAACCAAAAGACCCAGGGCTTCAGCCCCCTGCCCCCCCCCCCAGCAACGCCTCTGCATGCAGCCACTCATTTTCTTCCATCTCTCCACATCAAGCCCACCCCGTGTGAAGAAAACAATTTGTTATAGAGATTCCTGTATGTTGTTATTGTTTAATGCAGGACCGCGCTCCACGCCCATAGGCCGCAGTGCGCACTCATTACTCACTGTGAATAAATATTGTATTTCAGTTCTTTCGTTACGTTCGACTACTTTTTAATGTGGACTTTTGGGTGGTGCCTTAGCTGAAACTATTGCATTAGAGTACAGCTAGGGAGATGTGGCATATGAGGAGGGGGGTACAGCTTTTAGATGTTGCCCACCTATTGACTGCCCATGGCCATGCTGATCCCTATGGGCATTGACAACCACATCCTGCCCCTGCCCTCCAAAAACGCATCCTCCTGGGAATCTCTTTGAGCTAGCTTTATCAAGCCTTTACAGCAAACGTTGTGCTCGAAGTTCCTGCCAGTGTTTTTTCAAAGCAGTCTTCTGAGAGTTAATGACTTAGCGTTGTAAACGCGCTGCTGGTGTTATAAAAATGTCTTAACACGTCTGGCTTCAGCCATTCTATTTGTAAGCAATCTGCGTGTCCTTCAGTGAAGGTCTGTCAAAAACAAGCATTGGAAAAGCCAACCGGTTTGGCTTTTGTATAAGTATTAGGCGTTTGCCAGGCACTGCTATTAGATTCCCAGGTACCCACACCATTTCCAATCTGTAGTATTGATGGCCGATTAATAGCACTATGGCAGTGCCTGGCAAGTGCCTTTCCTATGCCTACACAATAGCCCAAACTGTGGGTATTGCCAATGATTGCCAATACTTATTTAGGGGCAAACGTGGTTTAAAATTGACTATTTGGACCTATTTGTTCCAAATGTTCTTATGGGAGAATCATCCACACTTTATTTGGAGGGGTTGGGTGTGCTTGCAAGGTCTAATATTATGGGTTGACTTTGAAAAACATTTCTAGAGCCACGTTTGCTTCCCAGTGACAACCCCCCCACTACCCCGCCCCACACCCCGTGGGTAATCTAGTCGGGTCAGTCTCACTCTTCAATTGCCTCTTTCCCCCGTGCTGGTCTCCCTGGTCTGAGCCACCCTTCAATTGCCTCTTTCCCCCCAGCTGGTTCTCATGGTAGGAGCCACTCTTCAATGGCCTCTTCCCCCTTGCTGGTCTTCTTGGTATGAGCCACTCTTAAATTGCCTCTTCCCCCTTGCTGGTCTCCATGGTAGGAGCCACTCTTCAATGTCCTCTTTCCCATTTGCTGGTCTCCATGGTATGAGCCACCCTTCAATTGCCTCTTTCCCCCCAGCTGATCTCCATGGTAGGAGCCACTCTTCAATTGCCTCTTCCCCCTTGCTGGTCTTCTTGGTATGAGCCACTCTTAAATTGCCTCTTCCCCCTTGCTGGTCTCCATGGTAGGAGCCACTCTTCAATGTCCTCTTTCCCATTTGCTGGTCTCCATGGTATGAGCCACTCTTCAATTGCCTCTTTCCCCCTTGCCGGTCTCCATGGTATGAGCCACCCTTCAATTGCCTCTTTACCCCTGTTGGTCTCCATCATAGGAGCCACTCTTCAATTGCCTCTTTCCCGCTTGCTGGTCTTCTTGGTATGAGCCACTCTTAAATTGCCTCTTTCCCCCTTGCTCGTCTCCATGGTAGGAGCCACTCTTCAATGTCCTCTTTCTCCTTTGCTGGTCTCCATGGTATGAGACACTCTTCAGTTTCCTCTTTCCCCCTTGCCGGTCTTCTTGGTATAAGCCACTCTTATGAGCCACTCTTCAATTTCCTCTTTCCCCCTTGCTGGTCTTCTTGGTATGAGCCACTCTTCACTTGCCTTTCTCCCCCTTGCTGGTCTTCTTGGTGTGAGCCACTCTTCAATTGCCTCTTTCCCCCTTGCTGGTCTCCATGATATGAACCACTCTTCAATTGCCTCTTTCCCACTGCTGGTCTTCTTGGTATGAGCCACTCTACAATTGCCTCTTTCCCCCTTGCTGGTCTTCTTGGTATGAGCCACTCTTCAATTGCCTCTTTCCCCCCTGCTGGTCTCCATGATATGAACCACTCTTCAATTGCCTCTTTCCCCACTGCTGGTGTTCTTGGTATGAGCCACTCTTATGAGCCACTCTTCAATTTCCTCTTTCCCCCTTGCTGGTCTTCTTGGTATGAGCCACTCTTCACTTGCCTTTCTCCCCCTTGCTGGTCTTCGTGGTATGAGCCACTCTTCAATTGCCTCTTTCCCCCTTGCTGGTCTCCATGATATGAACCACTCTTCAATTGCCTCTTTCCCACTGCTGGTCTTCTTGGTATGAGTCACTCTACAATTGCCTCTTTCCCCCTTGCTGGTCTTCTTGGTATGAGCCACTCTTCAATTGCCTCTTTCCCCCCTGCTGGTCTTCTTGGTATGAGCCACTCTTCAATTGCCTCTTTCCCCCCTGCTGGTCTCCATGATATGAACCACTCTTCAATTGCCTCTTTCCGCCTTGCTGGTCTTCTTGGTATGAGCCACTCTTCATTTGCCTTTCTCCCCCTTGCTGGTCTTCTTGGTATGAGCCACTCTTCAATTGCCTCTTTCCCCCTTGCTGGTCTCCATGATATGAACCACTCTTCAATTGCCTCTTTCCCCACTGCTGGTCTTCTTGGTATGAGCCACTCTTCAATTGCCTCTTTCCCCCTTGCTGGTCTCCATGATATGAACCACTCTTCAATTGCCTCTTTCCCTACTGCTGGTCTTCTTGGTATGAGCCACTCTTCAATTGCCTCTTTCCCCCCGGCTGGTCTCCATGATATGAACCACTCTTCAAGTGCTTCCTTCCCCACTGCTGGTCTTCTTGGTATGAGCCACTCTTCCATTGCCTGTTTCCCCCCTGCTGGTCTCCATGGTATGAGCTTGTGCTGTGGAGCTTTCTGAGCACAGTGCTTTTTTGCTCCTGCTCCTTGTAGATGCCAGTCTTGCGCTCTGCACAGGTTGCTTGGGTTAAATAAACACAATGGAAGCAGACAAACTCTATCCCTCATGCCTTAGTTATCAGTCCTAGCAATGGATTGGGCGCTCAGCGCTCATCAACCTATTTTTGTGTCAATATTTCCTCAAGTATATGCATTTCTAAACACACACATTTCTGTCAACAATCACTATTTCATGTTATCATTGATCAAACACCACATAAAAACATGTAATACTCAATACCTGAAAAACATATTTTGCCACCATTGTTTCACACTAACAAGTAAACCTCAGTGAAGTGCCTAGAGGTTAGTAAACAGAGTGCAGAATGTCTACAATACACGCACTGCTTCTGTGCACACGAAAGGCAGTTCTATTTTTAGAAACCCGAATATTTCTTTGGAGCCTTTTTCTATATACAGAGGAACCTTACGACACCACAGTTTCTTGTTGTTATATTAACAGGCACACAATAGTCAACCAGCCATTTTGAATAGCTTGTTGGCCTGTGTGGTCTTTCCAGGGGAGCATGTGGTCTGGTTTCCTCCTGGGTTTCCCAAACTTCTCGCATCAAGGATGTGCGCTCCACCAATGTCGGCACAGAGAGTGGGGGTGCGCTCATCCCATGCGACCTCCTTCAATGTTAGGATCGGTCAAATGTGGGTTAACACATTTCAGGAGTGATTTGCACTTATTAGTTATCATCATTGCCCAAAGCCACACACCACAGATACAAATCCCATCAGATACATTGCATGAAATGCAACATCCTACACATGCAAAATGTGCAAATTATGCAAGATGTACCTCCTATAGAAGCTATATACATATCGCACAGAATAGAAAAGTGGAAAAAGTAAGGAAAAGTATTTGCACTCTCAAAAAGCTACATATGGAGAATCTGCCAAAAGAGCATACGCTAAGGCTGTGCGACATTGTGTAAAATGTAAATGTCTAAGGACAGAAAAGATGGCGACCTGTCTGAAGGACAGCCGGGGGTGTCTGGAAAGCCAGCCCAACTCGCCGTATTTGCCCTTGTTGTCCGCCACCTGTCCGACTTATTATTATGACTGTTGCCTATAAAAGTTCCATATAGATATATCACCTTCATAAAACAGAGGTCACAGGGTCAGGTGGCGCTTCCACCTCTGAAACGCCAACATGTCGCCCACTGCCTGTCCCTCTGGTTACGAACCTCAGTCAGTTTTGAGATCCAGTGTGCTCCCTTTCTCATGTGCAGCAGATCATCAGTTCAGCTGCCGCCCCGTGTCTCTTTCGACTCGACATGTTCACGTTCTCCCTCTGTTTGCCTCTCTGTGCCTTGTATTCATCAACTTCATCTCAAATAGAACGCTGCCCCCCACCCTCGTCTTGAACTCTCCCAAGGCCCTCCCAAACACTCCCCTCCATCACTCTCCTCACGGCCTTCCTATTCGCTTTTGAGTTCTCTGCAAAGAACTCGGCTCCAGCTTCCTTGTATCAACGCTTCTCCAGACCTTCTCTTTTTCTCTGCCTTTCTTCCTCTGCCCTTTCTTCGCACCATTATAAAGGGGATACGAGTTCAAAAATAGAGCACGTCAACTCAAACGTACAATTAATATGCAAAAAAAATTGACTGCATTCGTTGTGTAGCTTTTTAAAGGAAAGTCATACATTTATTTTTTCCCTCACAGGGCTGACCCTCAAGGAGGTTTAAGACTCGCAGCCACGTGATGGCGAAGGAGGACCATTTTGCACTTTTCAAGATCCGCTCCTCACCTCCAGCACCGCCAGCGACCGTGGATTAAACGTGAGGTTGAGCTTAAGAATCTCTCTTTGTCGCACGCTTTGCATGGACGTTCGCCCAAAGCCTTTCCACTTCATAGTCTTTATCCATTCTGCCATGCACGTGGGGCTTAGAGTAAGAAGGCGGGAGCCCGTGGCGAGCCTCCTGGCACCATCAGCGCGAGAGGATGCTGCCATGGCTGCGACCCTTCACACTGTTTCATTGACACCAGTGGCAAACAACAACATAGTGCATATGAAATTATACCCAGAGACATGCCCATTCATCGTCATGGCAGGAGGCTAAAAAGGACCAAGGATATCTTAAGGAATAAACGATACCAACTGTGGGGGCCCTCGTCCTCCAGGCCCCTGCTCCCCCTGCTGATCAACACTCCACCAAATTAGGCCGGAAGTTGTCAGGAAGCGGTGGTCCCAGCTGAGGGCTCGACACAAGGCCCACGATGGCCCCTGCTGCAGCACAACCGTGCACGCTGCATCTGTTTCATTGAGGCACAGCGATCACTTTGTATGTTTTTTTTAATATAAATATATATTTTGTAATCTAGGAAGCACAGCGATCATGTTTACAGGTCCTCGCCTGCATACCTTTCAGATATTGAACTAGTCTTCATGAAGGTTCGGTGGCCATGTTCAGTTCAGCGATTGTGACTGAAAGCGTCAACAATATGGGAAGGTATGGGCTGCACACGCCCACTCAGCACGCAGAAGATCAACGGTAACTCATGAAAATAATACATACAATTGTAAAACATTCCTTTGACTGAAAAAGGACCATTAAAGCCACATCTATTTTTATACGCAAAATGTGTCGCTATTTCCTGTGTTGTTTTTGTTTTTTGAGCAATGAAGCCTGGTAGCAATAATTGCCTTGCTATAAAAGAATACAATTATTGATTGGTTGGCAATTGCCAGTTAAGCAGTTTGCACTGGCTGCACTTTGACTCGTCAATGAGATGTTACATGTTTAGTGTTAGCTCCTAGTTGGTAAACACACGTATTGTTATGAGTGTTTAGAGAGGCGAGAGGGCCCCTGTACATCGATACAATGTCTACAGGGGTCCCTAGGCTGTATCCCACATGGCATACATTTTGTATTTCTGCAGCGGTTGCCATGGCAAATATCGCCATTCAATAAGGCGCTAAAAGAAAGATGGTGGAGGATTTCATTACACCAAAAGACTAACAAAATAGTCACTTTTGGACAGCCTGTGGCTGAAAACATTTATTGGAATGAGACAGCACATGAATAGAAAACGTATTACTTTAAAGTCATTGGGCCTCATTACGAGTGTGGAGGTAGCGGCATGGCTACCCCCATACCGGGAACCGGGTCTGGGCTCCTTGAATGGGGAAATACTGAGCCATTCCGACCTTGTAGGGCCCGGTATTTCTCCATTCCCGGAACCCGGACCCAGCACATCCCCATTTGAGCCCCCATAGAGCTCAATGGGAATGGGGAGGATGCTATCAATGAGCCTGTTGATGACGGGCCCGTTGTTAGCATCCTGGTCTGCTAGAGGATCCCGCTAAGGACGCCTGGTTTTACCAGACGTCCTTAGCGGCACCCGCCAGCAGACCTCTTAATGGGGCCGGCGGTAGAGGGATAATGGGGCCGGCAGCACTACCAGCGCCGTTATCCCTCTACAGCATTCCTCATAATGAGGCCCATTCAGTTGTAAAGAAGAATACGCCGATGCGAGTCACATTGCAAAATGTGATTAAGTAGAGTAATGTAATCTTGCACAATGAACACACATAAGTCATAAATAACTTTACTCCTAAAACTGGGCATGGCCTGGTAAAACAGACTATTGGCAATGGAGCTCATTTTGGTGTGCTGCGTAATTCGATGGCAGGGAGCCCTTACTTGTAGACTTACACATAGGCAGTGCCCTGCCACCGAATTGTGGTCATTTGCACGACAGAGCGCAAAAGTTCATGGCAGGACAAAAGGCTGCCTGCAAGTGTGTACGCCACCTTTTGTCCTGCACTTTTGTACTGCCTTCCATGTACGCATGGTAGGCAGCGTTTACAATGGATCCCTACAGGGGTCCACCTGCTTTTTGCTGGCGTGTAAAGCTGGTGGACCCCATAGGGATCCCCAGCATTGCACAGACATTAAAATCCATGCCGGCGCAAATGCTGGGAGTATTTGTATGGGGGAGAGGGACGAGTCGCCAGAAACACAGTTGCATTCCACCCATCCACCGCACAAATGAATGAACATGAGCCGTGATGCCAATGCATGGCTGCTTTTCCACCTTCCATTTGCGTTACGGCTCTGACGTAAAAGAGCTCCTATGCTTTGTCCTTGGATAATATCACTCCTTGCTTGGAGTAACAAATCCACGATCGATTTGCATAGCAATGTGATCACTCTTTCATGAAGATATTTGAGTTTTTGTTGAGTGCACATACACAACCTGAAGTGTTTCTAGATGCTAGATATGCAGATTGTCTCGCGTCAGTAGAGGCAGTATTCATCTGTCTACATAGTTACAAGCATTGCTTCTTTGAGAGCTTATCTCAGTTGCATCAGACAGAATTAACATATGACAGTGGTGATTTTGCTATTTCGGTTGGTGGCATGAACGGTGGAGCAGGCAGGAAGAGGGGATGGGGGTGGGGGCTGTCACTGTTGTATCATTTAATCCAGGCAGTATTGGGGCCTGCCCGGCATTCAAGGATGCTGAGTTTGGCCCAGATTGCGCGGACGGTGGAGTTCCGCATCCTGCCGCCAGCACAGAAAAGCAACAATTGTCTCTGGTTTTGACTTTCATCCTTCGGATTGACAGCTGGAGTTTGGCGGTGGACCACACGGTGGAACACAGAGATCTAATTGTGGCAGTAGTGTTGGATCTTTTCAGGGAGGCACTTGGTATCCATGGCACCCAGTATTTGGGAGGATTCTGGTGCACACCTGGAACCAGTAGAGGTTCATTAGGTGGAAGGCGACCAGTTGGGATTTTTATAGGAAAGGCGGTCTTCGGCCTTTAGTGCCTTCTGCAGCCAGTGTAAGTAGGATGCTAAGAGTCTGGCATCAACTACGTTGACGTAGTTGAGTCTAGACTTCACGAGTGCTCCCACTAGAATGGGAAGGCTTTTGGATTGTATGTAGGACAGGATTCTTAGCTGGAAGAATGCTGATTTTACAATAGCACTCCCTTTGGATTAAAGGCAGAGGTCAGCATTCCAGATCACTCCATTGCTTCCGATCTTGCTTTTGATTGGGACTGTTTTCATAAAGAATGTGGGACCTGGGCAGGGGTTGTCCTACTTCTTTAGCCTACTCCTTTGGGCCTGGGACTTTGATCTCTCTTTTTGCACCATTGAGCGCCAGGCTGTCCGTTCCTGTCTATTTTGTGACAGCTTGCAGGCCTCTGAGACGTTCAGGTGCATTTGTGTGTTGTCAGCGTAAGAGCGCACCTCCCATTGGCTGGTCTTTCAGTAAATTGAAGAGACGGAGAGAGAGTGGTAAATCCTGGGAAAGAGCATATTGTACTGGACTGATAGGCACCTTGAATTCCCCTAGTTTCTCACTCTACTTGCAGTATACGCAGAGATATCAGAACCATCTGTGAAAGCCATATGACCCGGGCTCACTATTTGTATACAGTGAAGTTTGGTGTTATGATCCATAATGTCAAAGGCTACAGACGGGTCCAAGAGAATTCGGATGGATAGGAAACTGGTGTCTGCTATGGGCCATCCCAGGTGAGCACTAGAGATTTACTGCCATGATAGATTCCTGACTAGCAGGTCTCACAATGATAGTGTTTTTTTTTAAATGTACATATTTATAATACAACAAAATACAGTAACAAATGGCATTGTACAAGCAGAACCCTCCCAGTAATTCCACCCTCCCTCCTTCTCTAAGTATTCATACATATTAAATCCGTTCCAAAAAATGACCCCAGATATCATCATACATGTTATGTTTCCTCTGACGTCTATAAATGACCCTTTCTATAAGTGAGACTTTACGCATTTCCTCCACCCAAGTGTCAGCCTACGGGCGGATCATAGACTTCCAGTTTCTTAGAATCAGCCTCTTAGCCGTCAGCGCCCCACTGAACAACCATTGTTTCTGAGCATTGGATAAGTCATCAATTAGGTTATCTTCTCCCAGAACCCAGAATTAAGGTCTCTCAAAATCAATCCATTTCCTCAGGACTCTGTTAAAAATGATGAATAGCTCACTCCAGAAATACCTCACTGTGCTTCATTCCCATAGCATGTGTTCCAGTGTACCTGTTCTGTGGTGACATTTGTCTATCAATAAGACCCCACTTATATAAATGTTCTGGTGTGCAACAGACTCTAAAATCTTCACCTGCCCTGGTCTTTCACCTAGGCTCAGAGATGTGAGGGCTATGTTATCACATACATTAGACCAGCGTTCATCTGACATCTCTTGCGGTAACCTCTCAATCCAAGTTTGTAATAGTGTTATATTACACTTGAAAGGTGTCTGCCAATAGTTTATACATTTTGGAAGATTAGTGCCCCTCTCTCGCTGTATCTATTATCATTTTTCTGTATCAGTGCTACAAATTCCATCTAGTTCAGAGATTGCTCTTCTAAGAGTACAATATTCTTCAATGGAACAGTTTTGTAGGTTTTTCTTATTTTCTTATCCTTCAGCTGGTTGAATGTAAGCCATTTCCCGTCATCCAAAAGGTCCCCAATCCACCTCATTCCTCCTAAATACCAGTCCGGCCAGAATATCATTTTATTTCCATCTTTGATCATTGGGTTAAACAAAATTGAGGAATCAAGATGCTGATTTGGGTAACTGCCCAGAGTTTCCAAGATCATCTTCCAGGTTAATCACAAGAAATGTGTCAACCCAGAAGAGCTATACATCCTCATTTGGTTTGTAGGCAAAAAAGCATTCGGTAACAGTGGAACATTCAAACTGACCTCCGCAAAGGTCCACTCATCCGATCAGTCTTCAGGAAAGGGACAACATGTCTTATTCCAAAGCCCAGGTGGTAGGCTTGAAAGTTCGGCAACCCCAGTTCTCCTCTGTGCATTGGCAACTGAAGCTTCCAAAGCTTAATACGTGGTACTTTGCTGCCCCAAAGAAAATTTGGAATTAATCTATCAATTTCAAGCCACATTTCTTTTGCAGGAAACAAAGGTATCGTGCTAAGGATCTAATTGATTTTAGATGTTTTTTTCATTTTCAAAGCATTGACTTTCCCCACATCGAAAGGTTGAAGAACTTCCATCTCTTCAGATTTCGTTTCAGATTTGACGTAACCGTCTGCATATTTACTGACATTATCCTGTCCACTGAGCCTGTTAGCCATTTGCCCAGGTACTTGTTACCTTCTGGATTCCAGTGAAAACCCAAAGATTCTAAATCAAACCTCAAGCAGTTTTTTGACACTGGCCTCACCTCTGATTTGGACCATTTATTTCTGTAACTTGACAGATCTCCGAACAAAGTGATCATATCCATCAGAGCTGGAATTGAATTGTCTGGGTCTATCAATGCCGGCAACAGGATGTTGGCATACAACCATAACTTTTAGCATACACACCCGTACTTCACTGCCACTAGTTTTTGATTGCACCTGATTGCTGAGGTAAGAGGTTCCATGGCAATAACAAACAATAAGGGAGATAGTGGGCAACCTTGTCGAGTCCCTTTTTCCAAATTGAATTTTTCAGAACTCAGACCATTAGTAGATACAGCGGCTGTTGACCCTGCATACAGCGGTTTGACCCATTTTACAAAGACTTCTCCAAAATCCACTTTCCCCAAAACCATAAATCGATATCTCTATTCGATTCTATCAAAGGCCTTCTCAGCATACAGAGAAAAGACCACTGTCCCCTGATCCAGCTCATTTGCTACATTAATTGTTTGTAACAGTTTACTCATATTCCAGGTTGCGTGCCTCCCTCTCACGAACCTTGCCTGGTTTTGATGTACCTACTTTGGAAGGATCTCTTCTAACCTTCTTGCTAATGTGTTTGCCAAAATGTTGTATCGGTATTAATAAGGCTAATGGGTCTGTAGCTCGACGGTAAAGTTGGTACCTTATCCGCCTTTAGAATAATGGAGATTATCGCATGGTTCATTGTTTCGGGGAGGGGATACCTGCTGCGTTAGAAGTCTTGTACATGTCGCTCAAATGTTTGAACACCAAATCCGGCATTACCGTCTAAAATCTGTAGGTAGTCCATCCGGGCCTGAACATTTCCCAGCATTCAGCCTATAGACGCATCTCTTCAGATCGTCTATAGTTAAATCCTTATCTAGATTTGCTTTCTCTTGGTCTAAGAGCATTGGCAGTCTCAAATTTTGCAATAAGTCAGAATCATCTTTGTTTGTTGTCCATATGTGACTAGTAGAGGTTCCTGTAGAAGGTCCTAAACTCTCTGTTTATCTCTTTGGGGTCGAACATCAGCATACCAGAGGGTTTCCCAATCACGGGAATGAGTCTATTCTGTTCCATGGCATTGAACCTGTGTGCTAAAAGCCTGTCACATTTCTCCCCTCCCTCGTAATACATGCATCTGGTGCGAACAGGTTTATTGTATTTATTTATTTTATTTATTATGCATTTGTAAAACGCTTATACATCAAGTAAATTGTGTTTCAAAGTGACCACATGGCAGCAGGGAGGGAACATGGGAACGAAAGGCAAATATACTAACAAGAAAGAAAGTGGCGGTCCTACTAGGCCTTGTGAGCATTCAGAACGTGCAAGTGCAGAGTGGGAGAAGGGACGAGGGAGGGGGTAAGTTCTAGGTGTTCCATTGACAAAGTGCTAGGGGGTAAGTTGCAGACAGCTGTTAAGTGCCTTGCAGAGATCACTTGGTGAGAGTGGTCAACTGCCAATAATAAGTGCAGGCCTGAAAGAAGCCCAGGCCAGTGGGCACCCAAAGGCAAGTGCTGGGAGTAGGAGGAGGCTAGAGGTAATTCGGGTAGGGGGTAGGCCCCAGAAAGATACATGAGGGCCCTGGTCACCAATCTCAGCGGCTGTGGTGTTTAGCAAGGGAGGGAGAGGGGGAAGAAGGAGGTGGATAGGAAAGTCTTCAGGGGCATCCGAAATTTGAGGAGATCCGGCTCAAGATGGAGAGGAAGGGGGAGGCTGTTTCAGGGGAGGGAGCCAGCCGGGGAAAAATATTGGCCACCCGCTCGCTGCTTAGAGAAGCGCTTGACACGCAGAGATTTAGAACCAAAGGAGCGTAAAGATCTGGAGGGAGAGTATTTGGTGAATGCCAATTGTAGATAGAGTGGCCCCTGGCCCCAGACAGCCTTGTGGATGATGCAGAGGCATTTGAATTGATCCCTGCAGCAACCGGGAGCCAGTGGAGAGATTTTAGAGCTGGAGAAATGCGGTCCCTGGGCTTGAGGCCAAGGATAAGTCTAGCAGCCCTATTCTGGAAAAGCTGGAGGGATTCCTAGTAATTTCATCTGAACTGTAACATCGAAATGCCACAGCATCAAAACCAAATCATTGTTTACCCATGCATCGACAGGCTATCTATTACATGTAAAAGTGCTTTTCCATCTAAACCAGTCCATCGAAAATATAAATGGACTGGTGTCAATGGAAATGCACTTTTACATGTAAAAGATAGCATTTCAATGTATTTTTTGTAATGTTAAAACGTCACATGGAGCTACCCAGTCCTGAAATTTCGGCACTGGCCAGCTCCTTGTAACGTTTTAATGTTTTTTTGTATATTGGGGGGGTTCCCACCCAGCACCCCCAGCCCCCACTCCCAACTCACCCCAACCCTACCCCAATGTAAACCTTAATCTAACCCTAGCCCCAACCCTAACCCTAACCCTAATGTAACCCTTAATCTAACACTAGCCCCAACACTAACTCTAGCCCCAACCCTAACCCTAATGTAACCCCTAATCTAACCCTAGCCCCAACCCTAACCCTAATGTAACCCTTAATCTAACCCTAGCCCCAACCCTAACCCTAGCCCCAACCCTAACCCTAATGTAACCCTTAATCTAACCCTAGCCCCAACCCTAACCCTAATGTAACCCTTAATCTAACCCTAGCCCCAATCCTAACCCTAATGTAACCCTTAATCTAACCCTAGCCCCAACCCTAACCCTAGCCCCAACCCTAACCCTAATGTAACCCTTAATCTAACCATAGACCCAACCCTAACCCTAATGTAACCCTTAATCTAACCCTAGCCCCAACCCTAACCCTAGCCCCAACCCTAACCCTAATGTAACCCTTAATCTAACCCTAGCCCCAACCCTAACCCTACTGTAACCCTTAATCTAATCCTAGCCCCAACCCTAACCCTAATGTAACCCTTAATCTAACCCTAGCCCCAACCCTAACCCTAATGTAACCCTTCATCTAACCCTAGCCCCAACCCTAACCCTAGCCCCAACCCTAACCCTAATGTAACCCTTAATCTAACCCTAGCCCCAACCCTAACCCTACTGTAACCCTTAATCTAATCCTAGCCCCAACCCTAACCCTAATGTAACCCTTAATCTAACCCTAGCCCCAACCCTAACCCTAATGTAACCCTTAATCTAACCCTAGCCCCAACCCTAACCCTAGCCCAACCCTAACCCTAATGTAACCCTTAATCTAACCCTAGCCCCAACCCTAACCCTAATGTAACCCTTAATCTAACCCTAGCCCCAACCCTAGCCCCAACCCTAACCCTAATGTAACCCTTAATCTAACCCTAGCCCCAATCCTAACCCTAATGTAACCCTACTGCAAAAAATCTAATATTATTCATTTCGATACTACCATCGAATTATAGTCAACGAAAGGGTTCTTCGATGATAAGGCTTTCGTTGCATATAATTCAATGGTATGGTGTTAGATGAAATTGCATTTGATGGAATGACTAGGTACCGCTGGAGGGGACGTAGAGAGGAAAAGGGTACATTAAGGAAGAAGCTGTTGTAGTAGTCAAGCCTAGAGGTTACCAGAGCTCTAGAGACATTGAGCTTCTGAGGGAAAGTGAGGAAAGGAAGGATTCCTTTGAGGAGGTGGAGTTAAAAGTGGGCCTTCTTGGCAAGGTCCTGGATATGAGGGAGGCAGGAAAGAGAGAAGTCGAAAGTTGAACTCAGCTCGCTCTGAAATCATGTAGTTAAAATCCTATTCTAATTGTCATAGAGCTGTTTAACTCCATTAGGTACATTCATAACTTCACTCTACAAGTCTTTCATGTTCAGTTCTAGTGTTGGTTACATGATATTACAATGAATAAAATTACAGAGAATGCTTTAATAGCAAAACGTTTATAACAAAAAATATTGAATTTTCCATTTATTTTTGAGGGTCCGCCCTCAAAGCCCCACATTTCCCTATGCTGTTAAACTCACCCAACCCCCAACCCACCCGTGTTGACCCCTTACCCCACCCCATATACATTTTAACCAAAAAGTAGCTATTATTTCCTTATTATTGTTTCTTTATTAAAGTTATTGTCTCTTTTTTTATTTGTTAAAATCACTGGATACCCTAGTGTTTTAGTCATCACTTCCTTATCTTTCTTCTTTTTACTTGAAAGTTCAATTATAAGCACTCTCATGTAGCATTTGAAAGCTTACCAAACCATGCTTTAATCAATTTCCCCTGTGTTATTCACGGCAACAAAAAACTCGGCCTCCATCACTATCTTATCCCACATGTCTTTATCATCAAGAATAGAAGTTTTCCTTTTCCAATGGGAATTCCTTCGAATCCTGAATTGTAACCAGATAATCACTTCAACTGGACCATGGTCTGAAATAGGAATTGCTTTGATACTGCTCTCCAGGCAACCTGTCGTAATTTGGCCAGCCGTCAAAATAAGGGCAATCCGTGAATACGTATGGTGGGCATTAGAATCAAAACTGTAATCCCTCTTTAGGATGCCCCATTCTCCAAAAGCCCACTAGTTTATGTTCCGAGATCAATTCCTTCAATGATGCCCTCTGTTGTATGTTAACTTTCACAAGACTTTTATTACTCCTGTCTAATAACGGGTCCATCACCTTGTTGATGTCTCCTCCCAAGATTATATTACTTGATCCTCTATCTTGTAGAATCTGTGCAACCGTTCTCAGAGAAGAACTATTATCCAATGGTGACGCACAAACATTACAAATTGTTGACCATATGCCTTGTATTCATGTCAGTAAAGCTACTAATCCCCTGTCCTTATCTTTCTGTACTGAGAGCGCCTGTATGTTCTTGCTTATTGATATTGCCACCACTCAGGAGCTTGAGTTAAAAGATGAGCCATATACCTCACCAACCAATGATAGTGTTTTCAATGATTTTGGAGGACAAGGATGGACCAGCGGTAGGTCTGTAGCTCTTTAGACGGTTGGATGAAGACTAGAATTCTTCAAGACCAGGTGATGGATGAAGTTAAGAGAGCCTTGGGCATCACTGTATCCCAGAGAGGTCTGCTGCTGAGGGCAATGAAGGGGTATGTGAAGGTGGCAGAGAGGGCTGCCATGACCGCAACAAGGCAGAAGATGATTACATCTTTGCAAGCTTCCGAGGGGATGGAGTCCCAGTCGTCGTTCACACATCGCCCAAAATTTGGTTTATTAAAGGCTCAACTTGGGTACACATAACTGGGCAGAGGGGAAGCTTTAGCATAGTAAGGCGGTGAGGAACATCTTGTCAAAAAGGGAACGTATCCTCTGGGAGACCGAGTGATGTGAGACTTGTGGCGTGTGGTTTACCAATAGCCAATTTAAGGACGTTTACGCTCTGAGGTCGATGGAGGGGTTGAAGGCTGGTCAAATTCTCACATACTAAAGATTAAGAGGAATTTGTTAAAAAGTGGTCATCTGACTTTCCAGTGGCTCAGGCTCCACGCTTAGTCAATGTATGGCTGATCTGGCGGGCTGTAGAAAGAAGCTCACAAGCATTTATCAGACAGTGTCCTTGTAGAAGTAGCGTGAGATTATGGAAGTCAAACAGGCATGGGAATACGGTGAGTATGATGAACTTTCGGAAGCTGAATGGGAGAAAGCAAATGTGTACTCATTAAATCTGTGTCTATCAATGTCGATTGAAACCAGAGACTCTCCATTGTGCTGTGCTAGATGTGGGGAGTGGGAGGGAGATTTTCTGAATATGTTTCGGTCATGCCCTCCCCTACAGGGAATATGGAAGCAAATAACAGATTTCCTAATTGCAGACCCAGAATGGAAAAAAACTAAGCAAACTAAGCCATGCTCCCTCTGAGAAAGGAAGGAACATTGATGGGTAGGCTAGTGTGACTGGCATTGCTGCTGATTAAGCGATCCAGAACTCAGAACTGGATAAGGAGGACCCCTCCAAAATATGAGGAGCGGTATCAGCAACTTATTAAATTGGAGCCTTGTTTGCAGAACGAGACCGGCAGCGGTGGGAGGAGAGGCATCCAATGTGCGGGCTGCATTTCTGCAGACTTCTAAACGTACAGACGCCATGGACTCTGTAGAGCGTAGAATGTTATTAGTTGTCATGGTGGCAAGGAAGGAAGGGTAGTGTAGTCATGCGAAGAGTAGAGGGAAATGTTCTCATTATCAGACATTTCGTTGAACGGGAAACTTGATAATTGACTTGATATGTTATGGTCATGTTGCTGCTGTATCATGGATGCTAAATTATTAAGCAGAGCGATATTCACATACCACTCCTCAGGGCCTGGTCTATGCACATTGCCTATGTTGGTCTCTTTTTTGCTGTGCTGTTACTTCCATAACATTCGCAAATAAAGTACAGCCAAATCTTTGCAGGGCCTATGAAGGGCAGGATAGGGGACGTCTCCTCCCAGGAGAAGGTGTAGCATATCTTGCCTATGGGTGGTACGCTGCCTCTTCCCACTGAGGTCGATAGCGGGGGCAGCCCTTTTTTGTTGCCACCAACATGCAACTACATTTTTCTACGTTTTGTGTGAACCATGTGTGAAGGATAATGTTAAAGACACATTCCTCAGAAGCTCATGAATACATGAGGAGCAGTTCCAAACTTACCAAGTGACCCCATGTTATCAATTTCACATTCATCCAGTCCTGGCTTTCTATTCAAAGGCACATTGCATGCCGGTTTTTGTAGTTCTACCTTTACCTTTACAAGTACAAGGCTTAAAATGCAACTGTGAAAAAACAGGACTAGATAGTGGTGTCCTTATGCGGGGGCCTGGTGCCAAACAATCCTTATGTAATGCTAATGAAGTAGTTGTTAAATGCGTTTCTCTCAGCGAGTCATCTCTCCTTCACTATATATAATTATGGCCTTGGGCTATTCTTTTGTTAAGAAGTCCTATTATCATCTGAAATAAACTATTGATTCTGTTACTTAATTTTGTTTTCGTTGTGTCTGGAGGGATCTTCTTCTGTGGCCAAACTACTAGACACATATATTTAGGGGCTCAGTCGGCTGTCATTAAACTGACTGCTTAAGCAAGGCAGCCTTCTGATTGGAACTTTGCCTCATCAGATTCCTTTCTTGTTACTTGCATTGAGGGGTATCATTTTTCCAAATAGGACTGTGCGCACTCTATGGCACACATGGGCGTAGGACATGGAAGGGACAGGGGACAAATCCCCCCCACAATTTTAAGTGGGGGGATACAATGGCATTTATCCCCCCCCCCACCCCGCCCCAGAATTTGTGTGCCTCTCTGCAGCCTGTGCAGTGATATCAGCGTGCACACTTCAGACTGTCTGAGCGGGTAAAACAAGAACTCTGCTGCTCGATCATGCCTGCCCCCTCCCCTGCATGGGGGCAGTGGGTAGAGGTGAGAGCGGAGGGTGGGGGGAGTTGAAAGGCAGTGCGTTGCAAAGTTACACATTTTGTTAAAGGAGGCAAAGAAGCAGTGCAGGAGGCACAGAAGAAGGCTAGAACAGTTGTCGCCCCTCTGAATACATTTCCATTTGGAATTTAACAGGCTTGCTGTTGTTAGTCTGAGTAGCTCATTTTCTGGAGGGCATCACATTGGATGGAACAAAATGAAATGTTGGTACTGGTTTGTTTCATCTCCGGTTATGTTGTCTTTGGGATATTTCTAGTGACATTTGAACTTACACACCAGAGCGATCTTTGCGTCTGAATTCTGCATGGGCCCCAGGAGAGGGTAACAGTGTTTCCACAGGAGGTCGGCACTAAGCCAGAAATGCCCATAGGGTGGCCTAGAGGGCTAGGATGACAAGCAAAAAGACTTGGTTTAAGTAAAGAAGTAAAGGGGATTGTTGCCTAGCAAAGTGTTTTATTTATAGCCCTTTGATGTAACTCGCAGAAGTAATTGGGAGAGGTACTTCATGTGCTCACCAACTCAGGCGAGGCAATCAGGATGTATTGCTCAGTGGCCAGCAGAATGCAACTAGGGGGCGCTCCACTTCCAGAGGGTGCGCAGATGTTTCCCTAAGTGTTGTAGGGGTGTCTGCTTTCAATCATATGCTCCTTGAATGACGATGGATTTTCATCTCACTTTTTGTGGCGCGACTTTAATATAATCATCGGAGCAAATATAGTTCCACGCAGAACCTGCTGCACTTTGCGTGAACTGAACTTACTACCACCTATACCCTCTATCCACGACTGCTGCAACTCGACGGAGGGACCTCAGCTTAGCTACCGTACTTAAGGTAAGGCAAACTGGCCACCCTCTCCCAGGTCCAGTGCAGGCCGGCATGGGCTGCGGAGGATTTATTAGAGGGAACGTCATAGTTTTTAAACCCACGCAGCGCGTTGTCAAAGGAATCCTGGCATCTTAATCCATTTGATGAATTGAGAAACCCAGTGAGGGGCGAACCCTCATTTTATTTCATGAATCAATCATTATAACAGGAAAAGACAGTGGCTGTGGCTGGGGGGAGGTGAGTGCATTACCTTCAGTTGTGAATCAGTTTAGGCCCATTGGAGGCAGATGTGTTCCCACAACCACTACATGTTGAAAGCCACCTCTGTCCTTTTCAAACGGCTCCTACAGTTTTTGGTGCAATGTTCACCCGCGCTTTTTAAAGTCTATACAAGAATTAAAGCCGTTCTACCGTCGTCACCGTCCAGAATGTAAGGGGATCCGTGCAAGTCACATTTGGCTGGGTGGCTACTCGCCGTGGCAGATGTGGTAGCTGAGACAGCCACTCCAGTCCTGTGGCTGCAGAGACTGCTCTGAGGAGCGCAGCAGACAGAGCTTGCCCCCCTCATGGCACATTTGGCTGGTTTGGTTTCCCCTTAACTTTCACCCCAGTGAAGGGAGCCCGAGAGCAGGTGTTTTCGGATAGACATAAAAGATATATCGATCATATGGTCCACAGGTTTGATTGCGAGTGGGATAGAATTGGCGCTTTATTCTTCTGAGGACTGAAGTTGCCCAAATAAATGCCATTGCGTTATGTTATAATAACCCATGCTGTTTAAACACCCTGAAACTATTGTGTCGTTAAAGAAATGTCGAATACGACTATAACATTGAAAGTAAACGTAGTGTTATGAGCGAAGACAGAGCTGGAGTCGGGTGTTGCTGGTAATGGACAGTGTAGAAGCACGTGTTAGCACTGACTCATCTGGTCTCGATATATATACACTTATCAGTGAATCTATCCCTTCGTGCTGGCTGGCTAATGCAGATTTGATGCCCCTGCTCCATGTGTCCTCTCTCCCAAGCTGATTGAACCTCACCCTCGCCAACCTGTACACCCCCCACCCACTTCATGTGCCTTGCCTCCTGAGTTGCTGAGTAGTGATACTAAGCGGCCGCATGGCAGCGCCCACAGCCAGGGCTGGTATTTTAGATGGCATGTTAGAATTTGTAGCTTCACATTTACTACTAAAAACGTGGACCTTCAAGTCCCAGCACACACACTGTTCACAACCAGTGCTGGCAAGATGTTGTGAGTGGCACGGGGCCACTGCCAACTGTCAACCGGCTTGCTGTGCTTCCTGTCTCTCTGCCTAGCAGCTACATGAGCTACCGGCGGGGACAGGAACGCTGCCACTAGTGGTCTTAGTCCAGAGATCAGTGTATCTGGGGAGGATATACAGAGAGCAGGGGCTGTCTATGCAGACACTGCAGCCTCACGGGGAAGAGGGACAGTTAATGTATAACGTATTGTTTTTCAATGCAATTGCTGGGGTCCTGCACCCGGCAGTAGTATGTTGCATGTATCGCTGCTTTTCCAGCATTTATTGCATGCAGTGCCATGATTTTTTGGGATTTACCACATGCAGTGCCTTGATTTCTGTGCAGGTGAAATTTACTGCCACTGCTTGCATGGCTGTAAAGCCTGAATCAATGTCATGATCCCTGCCCTTAGCCCTCTTGGACACCATGCTGGAGCCAGGCCACGATCCCCCACATGGACCTTAAGGGCCTCTCCATTTTACCAGAGGCCCACTTGGAGTCAGACCTGGCGCCTATGGCGCCAGACTCACACATAACTTTGAGGACAACTTGGCATTGGACTTGTAATGCATTGTGGGCAAGATGGATGCCCCCACATAACCCAGTTTCATAAACTGAGTATGCGGTCTAGCCTTTTGGGTGTGGTTCGACCCAGGGATACCTGGGATACCGGGAAGCTATTTAAACCACGCCCGGGCAGAGAAACACGCTTTCACCGTGTTCGGATCGGTCTCCTGAAAGCCTTCGCCTTTCCTCTGCATCCCGCGCACCTGCAAGAACAAGAACAGCATTAATATTCCTACTTACCTTGAAGAGTATCCTGACTTCCATCCTTCGCTCCTCCAGTCCATTGGGCAGCTTTACTGTGGTGTCACCTCCATCTCGGCACGCCGCATCCTGGGAAAAGATAACGAACAAAAGGAAAGACATTAGTAAGCATTCTTCATATCCCAGTTTACCCGAAAACTGCAAGAAGAGTCAAGCGCTTACCTGAACTCGAACCGCTAAGGGCAACTTCAGCTCCAGAGCATCCCGTCGACCTGCAAAGGGAAAAGACAGTACAGGTTAGCACAGAAAGCATAAGAAGGCGCCGCACATCGCGCTTACTCACCGCACCTTATTCTCTCAGCCGGCAACCACGCTGGGACATTGCAGCGCCTGTAAGGGACAGAGAGAGAGACATTGGTCAATACAAGAAAAAGTGAACAGCGCCGTGCATAGCGATTTCACTCACCGCTTAGTGCTCGGCTTCCATAAACAGCACAACGCCATCTCCGACTCCCTTCAACACCTAAGGGAGAAGAGACAAGTTATAAAGGGGACAATAGACAAGAAAGGAACAGATCATTAAGAATCATCCAACCTACCGGTCGGGCTGGAGTTACCACAAATCCAGAGGCTGAGTGGCGTCCCCGTGGATACCAGGTAAGCGTTACAATCAAGTGACGTGCCAGAATTGTTTGCATGGGGTCCCTGCAAAAGTTTGCTAACGATTTTACAGGGAGATTTACTACCAAACCTTAAATGAGGCCCTACGCGCCTCGTTACAGGTATGGTGGGAACAGTAAAAACGAGTGGTATTTTACATACTTCCTAGTTTTAAAATACCACCTCATTAGCGGTTGGGATCACACAGGCTATTTATCGCATGGGTTGGGTTGGTGCCGTTGTTCCAGGTGAAGGAGTTTGAGCGCTGGTGTCCCAGGAGTTCCAGCAGGCGTCGGTTCCAGCTGGGAAAGGAAGAGAAGGTACAGGCTGAGTGAGAAGGGCTGCAATTATAATGGGGGGTTATGAATATTTTAGTGCGTGCGGCTGGGAACACATTGTGGGAGGCATGTGTGCTTGTCAGGAATGCTGGGTCGGCTCGGGTTGTCAGTGTCGCGTTTAGCATAGCAAATAGCAGAGATAGGGCTAAAGGTTCCTGCCATAGCGTTTGTCTGACACGAGATTTGCAACTGTCTATAAACAATGAATCATGTTGGGAAGGGCTCTTATTGCGAATCTATTGAAATCAGGTAGCATTATTGAAAGGCAAAGGGCAAAGGTGCTTATATATGGGTGCGGCAGTGTGGTAGTTTTTCATAGCCGGGCTCAGGCATGGTGGGAGAAGTTTAGCATGATTGGGCAAGTTTCAAATAGTCGCGGGTAATGTGTATGCCTGCCCCGTTCCTAGTCCGGAAGAAGCGCTTAAAGGACAAGGTGATTCGGTAAGACACGCAAAGTGGTTTTAGCCAAATGCAATGTAGCATCGGGTTTTGCCATAGGTCACCTAACGGGTAGAACAATCAACATATTAAAATGAAAGGATTTCATGGGGTGCACATGGAGAAGGGGTTTGGGCATGTTTGCAGGTGCATTATGGGAGTTGTAGTTCGCGCTCAAGGGAGAGGTGCGCACTGCATTTTGCAGAGGACAAGAGGTTGGGAGGCCTGAATTGAATGGAATGGGTATGGTCGTGCTGGGGGGTCCCCAGTTAACAATTATATGTGCAGTATAATAACAGAAATTAATGGAAGCAGCACGACGGGTGAGCCAAGGGCGGTAGGTCTGCGGGTAGTCTACTATTGTGGCAATGGACGTAATTCCTCTTTAATAATCAGGTGTTAGGAGTGCTGGAAGGGTTCCGGTGTCCTCAAGTTTCAGTGTTCGAGTGAAGGAGTGTTTCAGTTTCCAGCAAGGAAGGAGCATTGAGTCGTGGTCAAAGTACAGGAGGTGAATATATGAGGAAGGAGTTTTAGTAATTAATAGGGATGGGGGGTCGTTAATTGGTAGGGCGTGTAGGCATTTTCGTTTCTTTAGGACAAATGGCCACATGCGTGCAGGGGTGGGCAAACACCTTTATCCACGGAAGAGCACAAATGGTTCCTTTGCACACAATGAGCAGCCAGTAGAAGGGGTGGGGGGTCACGGGCCATAAGATTGCTCTGGGAAGCGGTCTCCGTGCTGTGCATTTCTGTGTTATAGGCCCCTGTGTATGTGGGCGCTGTGCAGGGTTGCTTCAAAATATATATATTGAGCTTAAATTGGGTACGGTTATGGCGAAATGTAATGTTGGGCAATTTAAAGTCCCCATGTAACCACAGAGGTTCGGGCACCGAAACCACAATATATAAATAAAAAAGCGAAGTCCCAAGGTGGCCCCTGTCCCCCCTTGTTTTAATGGGTCTCCTACGCCCCTGATGGCACACATACATTGCCCGTTCTAGTGTAAGAATTAAAGATACAATTAAATACACTTACGTTTGTATTGGCTTTTAAGTGGCCCATGTTTCTGTTATCGAAGTCAGACTGGTCAATCACTCGAGAACATGCTTTACGCCATAGCTCTCAACTCACCCGCTTTTGGCGGGTGTCACCCACCTTGCAAAGGGCTGACTCACCCGCCAAGCTTCCTGCACGCCCATTCATTCCAATGGGCGTCTCACCCGCCTAAAACAAAATCGGGTGATGTCACCCGCCTTTGCGAGACAAATGGTGGGCTACATTCTGCAGGGCCAAGACATGTGACGCCAGAGCTTCCTGGGAATGTCCTCCTGTGCATGCGTACAGCTGCCGGCGGCAAACGCCCCTCCCATACAAAGGCTCACCGCGGCCCCCTTTCAGTAGGTGACTTTCAAACACCGGATGCGTGCACAAAGAAGCCATTATCTGCAGACACTGTGCAGACTTGCCCATCAAAGCTCTCACCAGCCTCGTGGGAAGAACATTGGAACTTTCAGGAAAAATGTGTGCAGCACCGGCAATCAACATGTGTAATTGCTGGCAAGGTTGGCTAACCAGTGAGAAGGCTTAACAGTCTTTGGTGAAATGTAGTTGCGTATTTAACAGAGAGCATATTTCGGCTCACACCGCTTTATTTTGTGGCAATTATGGTTTTGAATGTAACTTACTTCTGTTTTAGTGTAATTTGTCAAGGGCTTAAGTAGTGGTCAAGGGCTGTCCAGCCCCCGAAGGGAGCACTAGAGGGACAGCCGGCATAGCGGGCTGCCCTTCTGGCCACCCCCCCCGGGGGTTCTTACACCTCGCCTCCTCCCTGGGAAGAAGGTGCATCTCCGGCTACCCACCCACATCCGGCTGGGCTCTGGGGAGTAGTTATAAGGCAAGGGGGCTGCTTAGCTCATTCTCTTTTTGTAGTCCCCCGCCTGAAGTATTTATCTGTCGTTTGGTCGCGGGTCACATGTAGGATCGAGGTAAGGTAAGGCACTGAGGTGCAGGCGAGGTTGCTCGCCATGCCTTGAAGGTGGGTTATCGCAAAAGTGTTCCTCATTGGGTTCCCCAGTTGCTTGCCTGGCCTCAGGGTTTGTTCCATGCTCTTGTTCCCCGTTTGGACGCTGTGCCGCAGGGATTGTGATTTTTAATGTCTCATCGTTGTGCCCCCATTCGATCGCTGTGCGCATGGGTTGTGAATTTAAATATTTAATCATTAGTCCCCGTTTGGTCGCCGTGCCGTGGGGTTTGGTGATTTTAAAGGTGTGATCTTTGTGTTCCCTGTTCGGTCACCGTGCCACAGGGTTTATTTGAATTTATAGTATTCTCGTTGCGTCCTATGACAGTCCCCGTCCCGCAGGTTTATGGTCATGTTGATTTCTCTTGGATTCCCTCGGTCGCCCGTGCTGCGGGATATTTGGGTAGGTTTCTCACCATGCCCCAAGGGTTGATTGGAATATGGTGTGCCAACCACTCAACCGGCACCTCCGCACTGAGCACCAAAATGCCCCGGACCAGAAAGGGACGCTGAGAAAGGGCACAAGACAAGGCCGCACTGGACACAGGCACACAAATCCAACCTACCACCGAAGCAACAACCTCAAATAGAAGAAACACAACGCCAAAAACCAAAACGACCAGAACAAAACTCCAAAGGGAAAATTCCTTATATCTCACACCATACCTCGCAACAACCCCAGAACCAGGATACCCCAACGACACAGAGACATCAAGACAGACAAAGAACATCCCGAGACAACCAGAAAAAACAGGGGAACACCCAAGAAGAAGGTGGCTAGAGTCCGACCCCATCACCCCATACATCACAAGAACAGAAGGACACCGTCAACACCCGCGCCATACCGGACATAATGATGACGAAGATCTTATAACCAACAACCCAAACATGAACCTAACTGACCAATTCAATGAAGAAGAAGCCTTCACGGGCCTTCACATAACCAGCAAAAACGGAGAAGCAAGACCAATGAACAGCCAAGCTTTCAATCTTGCAGACCGCTTCAATGAAGATGCAGCTTCCGCTGATCCTCATACACCCTCCTACAATGAAGATACAGCCTTCGCTGATCCTCATCCACCCCCAATCAACGCCAACAATGATGCACCGCAACCAAACAACCACACACCAAAACAAGGTACAACCAACAAGCAAAACCATACCACTAAGATCCACTGCAACCTCATCAATGCAAGATCAATGTCGAAACATGCCACCGAGATATACGATCTGCTCTGCGACGGAGGGATCGACATCCTATTTGTAACAGAAACCTGGCTAGACGACAATTATAAGATCACCCTCAACAACTGCTTGCCTCAATACTTCAAATGCGTCCAATCAAACAGAAAAACTAAAAGAGGGGGAGGGCTGGCAATCATTCACAAGGAACACCTGGATATCAAACTGGAAGACCCACTAATCATCGATAAATGTGAATCCCTATTCATACGTCTAGCAGTAACATCCAAAACAAACTTGAAATTCGAACTAATATATAGACCACCAACCTACGATGCAACCTTCGTAGACTCCTTCACAGAAGCAATCACTGTCCTAGCCATCAAACACAATCACCTGATAGTCCTAGGAGACTTCAACATCTGGTTTGAAGGAGAAAGCACAACCATACAAAAATCGCTAACCAGCCAACTAGCACCAATGAACCTACAACAACTAGTCAAAGGAGCAACCCACTCGGCAGGGCATACACTTGACGCAATCTTCGCTAACAAACTACTCCTCACCACGGCACCCAAAATTCAAATACCCTGGACCAACCACCTCATCATCCCCTTCGTAATCAAAATGACCAGGCTAACAAACAATCAACCGGACAAAACAACGAAAACCATGAGAAGAATTTGGAGAACCACCAAAAACTCCAACCTGCATGAACTCCTGGAGCTAAACAAACCACACCCAACATTCATGGAAGAAGATGACCTGGACAAAAAGGTTACCCTGCTGCATTCCTGGATCATGACTACTATAGACAACATCGCCAACGAAAAACCCTTTGCTTCTTCTAATAAACGGTCTATGGCAAAATGGTTCACCCCACTACTTTGCACCATGAAAAGAAAAAAACGAAGACCAGAACTTGATTGGAGAAAACAAAACGACGCGGCGAACAAACTGAAATTCCTACAACACAACCGGGCTTACAAAAAGGAAATACAAAAAGCAAAGAGGAAACACTACGACAACCAAATCTTTGAAGCACCAAACGCCCAAAAAGAGCTCTTCAAAATCATAAACGAAATCAAAAACCCTCCGGGATGTAACAACACACCAACTCCGTCCGCAAAACTCTGCAACAACCTTGCAGACCACTTCAAAAACAAAATCACCAACATCCAACAAACCATTCAAAGCAGACCGGCTGATCTGACCACAACCCCAACCTACACCCGGGAGGAGCACCCAAACAAACTACGAAGCTTTCCAGAAATATCAGTCAAACTGGTGAATGAAAGCAATAACTCAGGGTCCCCCGACGACCCATGCCCACCAGACATATACAAATCAATTCTTAAGCAAGGAACGCCCGTGGAATATCACAGGAACGTCCTCAACAATTCCATCGCAACTGGGAAAGTGCCACAAGCCTTCAAAATTGCATACATCAGGCCACTACTCAAAGATACAGCGGGAAACGCGGAGGAACTCTCCAACTACAGACCCATCTCCAACATCCCGTTTACAGCCAAGCTGATCGAAACGTCATATACAAAACGACCCAAGAGTTTATAGAAGCGCACGGCCTACTAGACAAAGCACAAGTTGGCTTCAGACCACTGAGAGGAACGGAATCGGCTCTACTCTCAATATGGGACGATGTAAAAATCAACACAGACTCGGACAACAGCACTGCCTTGATACTCCTAGACCTATCGGCAGCATTTGACACAGTCGACCATGACACCCTCATAACGAGATTTGAAGGACTTGGAATAACAGACCCCGCCCTACTATGGATCAAATCTTTCCTAACAAACAGAACGGAAACTGTACGGATGAAACCCTTCAAATACAGCCCGAGAGACTCCACCTGTGGAGTACCACAAGGATCATCCTTCTCCCCACTACTATTCAACATCTACCTGTATCTACTGATAAGAATCATCAAAAGGCACGGCCTCACTTGCTACAACTACGCTGATGATACACAAATAATCTTCAAAATACAAGACAAACCGGAAAGAAACTCAACGCTAGAAAAATTGCCTCTGAGATGTATTCTTCTGGATGAACTCCAATTCCCTCAAAATCAACCCAGGCAAAACTGAAATAATGATCGTCACAAAAAATGGAGGAGAAAACCAATTCATCCCTTGGCCAAGGGAACTCGGGACAACCCCAACACCATCAGCAATTGTAAAAAACCTAGGGGTCTGATGGATAATAATCTCACGCTAGAGCCACAAGTACACGCTTTCCTAAAGAAATGCTTCTTTCTCCTGCGAGCGGCAAAAAGAATCTTACCGTTCTTATCGTTCGCCAACAAAACGACCACCATCATCGCCCTCGTCATGTCCAAAGTAGACTACGCCAACAGCCTATACCTAGGCATGCCTGAACGACTCCTAAAAAAACTACAATGCATTCAAAACGCAGCAGCCAGACTACTTCTGAAACTACCCCGAAGAGAACACACCGCACCAGCGCTGAAAACACTACATTGGCTACCAATAAAACAACAAATAAAATTCAAAACAATGTGCATCACGCACAGAGCTGTACACAACGAAGGCGCTGAGTTCCTAAGAGACAAACTGCGCCTACATCAACCAACAAGAACGCTCAGATCAAGCATGGACATCTGCCTGGAACCAAAGCCATACTACAAAAGAAAACTTGGAGGAGCCTCCTTCTCTCACCAAGCCCCGAAAACCTGGAACGACCTTCCAAAGTACATACGTAACACAAGAAACCACCTATTTTCAGGAAAGTCTCAAAACCTGGCTCTTCACGTCATAACTAGAAAGACTGGCCACAGGGGCACTGACATAACTGAAAACATCAATGAACGTAGAGCGACCGCGATACACACCGATCAATCAATGGGAAAAGCTGAGGTAAATATCCCACGGCATACTAAAGGACCTAACGGGAGACAGTCGCAATACGACCAAAGACAGTAAACATAGAAAACTAAGACAGAAAGAGTAGACCGAATCATCAAGAGGACCATGACCTTAATTATGACCTTCCCCAACAGCCCTAAAAACAAAACATAGAGAGGGAAAGGAAGCACTGCATCATGGGCCCCAATGCAATGGGTGAGAAACAGAATGTTTCATCACTACACACTGTCCACCAATACAAAGCAGGAAGCACAATGCCCCATCACACAAAACTACAACTAAACAGACCCAAGGATGTTCACCCCACGGAAATCAAAGAACCAGTCAGGACAGAAGGATACAAACGTCTCAATACACACGCTCACCAAGACGGATCCACTAGGACAACATTTCAACACGACCCCGACCCTGAACCATTCAAAGCCTCAACCGACCAGGGTCACACTAGATCACCTGAGAATAGATATCACCCACCTAGTCCCACACCTGAAGATTAGGTTCAGACGCACCCACCAATCCAAATTATACTCAATAGGATACAGTTGGATCAGTGCAACACCACCAAATCGAGTCGGCCCACGAGGAACCAGCAACATCCAAACCCACAGGTATACAACTCTAACGAAATCATAAGTACCTGAACCAGGATACAGACCCCACTAACCCAACCCTCAATCTTCTGCATACTTAAACCCACACAAAACAACACAACCATCTCTCTTCCAGCAATCCGCATGCACTTTACCACATCGCATCAACAACACATAAACTTCACCCACAGCACTCGAGGCCTTCATCCGATCCGATACTAGCACCAAAGCCCAGCACTCGGTGTATACCGAGCTGAAGCTGCCAACAGCACACCACTTCTCCCACTCTCCTTCTCCTCCCGACTAACCCTACCCCCACCCTTCCTGTTTACAGATCCGCCAGAGCGCCGGGGGACCAATTCCGTTGGTGACGGTGCGCTATACAAGTACCGCTAACATAACATAACATATTAAGATCTAGGATTTCTTTGATAAGCGCAGTAGCGTGCAGATAAATGAGTTCTGTTGTATCAAGATATATGGGAGTTTTGCCGCCAATATTTGTTTGTATGTGAGACTTTCAGTTTCTCTATGCAGTCCCCAGTGTGAGTCTTTTGTGAGCGCATTGAGGAGCAGGTTACTTGTGCGTGCTGGTTACACATTCGCAATAAGTGTGATAGTGCAGCTTTAGAGCAGGATTTGTGTGTGAGCAACCAGTGCAGGATCTGGGGCGCCGGCAAAAAAAGCGTCTTGGGGTCTAAGGCAATGTGGATTCCGATGCATGCGTTTTCGAAGGCGAACAAACAGGATTGTAAGCACATTGTTCCTAGGGCAGTCACAGGCCCATAGTCGGGAGCGTTTTTTATTGCTTTTGAGCACCCAATTTAGCCCACATATTTTGCTGATGCCCCGTTGCCAACACTGCCCCCCTCCCATTGTTGGGCAGTAAATAAGAATGGCGCTTCACGCCGAAATGTAATAATGCCACGTGTTTTACAGGAATAATTATTCATTCTCAGGAAAGGTTGCATCTGGGCTAGGCCACCAGAATTTGCTGTTGGAATCTTTTTAAAGTTTGGGGGCTTATGCTGTGGAAAGTTATCTGTGCTGTCGAGGCCAGTTAATGCAATTTGTTGGGAGGCAAATGTTTGAATTCAACAAGCTTCTGAAGCGCAGGGGGGGTTTGTAGGTGGAAAGAGCAGTATGTGTCCCTAGGCCAGTTGATGAAAAATTCATGCCCTTGTGTCGGTCGCTAGGCCTCAGCCTGGTTTTCGGTTTCAGAAGTTTAGAATAAAAATATGTCATCCCCCAAGGTGGTTGCTGGCCCTTGGGCTAAGGGGCTAGTTTATCGCGCCTTGCTGGCACTGGGTACCGGGATGTATCGCAAGGATATAAAATGGCGATATTTGAGCCTAAAAAGCAGCCACATTAATATTCTCGGGCCGTGTTACATATGCAGTGGGTATAAATCTCTGCTACAGTGTGTGTTACCTTAGCTTAGGAGCAAGGCAGTGCAGCACAACACAGGTTCGAATCCGTTGGATATGCTGGGTGTTAATAACTATGTATTTTCTGTACTAAACAGGTCCAAGGATACCCGCAGAGGACGGAGCTTATTGTTGGGTCATTCAAGGTACAACCGAGGAGCTGAAACTAAGTGGTAAGTTTGCCCTATCAGGAAGAGGGTAATCAAACAAAAAGGATATGGGTGAGCACAAGACCTAGGCATTGTTTACGGGCTGAGTAGGATTTAAAATTGCATTTCAAATTGTGCATTATACGCTGCATGTGCCCAATTTCTATGGCACTCGGGCGCGGTTCGTAAGAAATGGCAACACATGACTCTTCCCTACGGTAACGGGGGTTTCACCGCCCCTGATTTTGCTAAATACTGGACAGCCGTGCAGGTCCAACAAGCCACATACTGGTACATGTTCTCCGACCCTCCCCCTGCATGTGAAGCTCGAGAAACTAGCAAGCGAGAATGTTAACACCCTCTCCCTCATTCTCCATCACACATATCACGCCAACGCCCCGGCAGACCCTGTAGCGGCCACTGTCAGGGCCTGGAAATATATCTTGCAGACACAACCCGACCACCACCCGTACTACAAATGGCTGCCCATCTGGCAGTTCCCGGACCTCAGCCCTCCACATGATAAACTCTTAAAGGCATGGTCTAGTAACATTTTTTATTGTCCCTACGGATCGGCCATGTTTTTTTAAGCCTAAGTGGCTCGATTTTAGAAAACTTTCCTATGGACCTTACCCGAGTTTTCGTCCATTGAACGCACGCGAAAACAAGCACCAGGGAGCCGCCATTTCCTGATAATCCTATCTTTTCCCCCATCGCCCTGGCTGACCTGCTTTTGCGGCACTAAATCAATTCCCCCGCCCCTGAGCCTGTCATCAGCAGACTCGTACCGCCCATTTCCCAACGCCAAAGCACATCTCGTGTCAACATTCGCTGTGCTTCAGCTAATGACGTGTCGCCATGGAAATGGCAGGACGCCTCTCTCCTCAATAAGTATAAACAGACCGTTTCACAACACACAGCAGCCGATTTTCGATTCCATTCCTCTCTCTGTGTTACTTTGAGTATTCTGTGACTCGTTTCAGTGCTCTGGTCAGCTACCTTCGCCACTTGTAGCCCGTGTGAACAGATACCAGTACCACCACTATAAATTATTTTAGTTTGTTTAACACACAATGGCTACAATAATGCCCTACATGTACGAGCCCGAGTATACCGAGGAGGAACTACTGGAAAGGGAAGCACGCGAAAACGATGGGGATTCGGATGGCAGTTGGCAGGACGAATCAACAGATGAAGAGCCTGGGCCTAGTCGAATGGACGGCGTCTCCACCTGGTGCACATGCAATCGGTGTGAGCTAATGCTAACCGAGGACGAGAACTGCTGCTGCCGAGAAAACTCGGGATGCCTGGCCTACATTTCGGAAGGTGAGCCACGACGCAATGCATCACCGAGATGCCAGACTTCAGGGCAGCCTGCCTCACACGGGCCGTGTTGAGAATAATGATGGTGCTTATGCACGAACTTCGAGCAACTGTTCGTCCTCGTAATCCGAGTAACGAGTAAGTATACTCTGCTTGTCATGCCACTCCTATTTCATGGTCTTCTACTATATCCAAAATTACATCTACATATCATTGTAACGCATGTAAGTCGTTGAATAGTGTGCATTGTCTAGATAGCATTTGTCCGTGCAGAATGCCATTAGTTACAAGAATTGTCATTGACAACAAACGTTTATTAAAAGTATCTTGGTAATTTAAAAACAGTTTGTTTCATTCCTTTTCACAGGTCGTACAGGCTGGTGGCCTATCGTTCCTTTACATGGTGGCTTCACGGGAGGCTTGGACACCACGTTCGAAGAGTGATACCCGCCTGTGCCATTCGTGCCATTAGAGAAACGTTCCCGAGTGACAGCGGTCAGTACAGGGGATTTTCTCTCGCTGTGCTGCAACCTGACCTGTATAATCTTTAAAGTCTTGTATTTTTGTGTCATGAAAATAAGATACAAAATAAAACACCACATATATTTTAACAACGGTTGTCTCGATTTTTTAAATGAATCAAGTGTGTCTCCATAAGCCGGTCAAGTGGCACAGCGAGTAGAGCGCCCGCTTTGACACCCGTGCAGAGCCTGTTAACGCAGGTTCGAATCCCGGCGGGGCCAAACTCAGCCTTTCATCCTTCCGAGGTCGATAAATGAGCACCACACACCGTGGGTAATAATAAGCAGCGCTCAGATACCTGAGGGTTTGTAGCGCTATATAAAAGCCTAATTATTATTATTATTATTATTATTATTAAGGATGGACGTCAGACATCTGTGCTCCAAATGGGTGAAGGTCTGGTTGCTGTGAAGCAGGGTGGTCACTATCTATCTAAGCTAACATAACATATTCTCGATAATGCATGCACTAAAACACACTTGTTCAAAGTCTTTCAGTAGGTTATGTCTCTATAAAAGTCACACATATATCTATACTAACATTTACCATTGGATTATACAGTCTTGACCACTATAATACACCGGTTGAAGTGTGGGTCTGTGCTCACAAGAATCTTCGGTATGTGGCATTTGTTAATGATAAGCAACGATATACTGATGCGAGCTGGCATGGGGGGCTGTGACGGGCGCGAACGGCCAAGGTGCCAAACTGCATGTACACTTCAAAAGGTGTCCCACGCCAAGGGGCCATCGGTCACATGGCCTCCTCAGACCCCGTGTCTCCAGGCAGCCCTTCCCTGAGGCAGGCCGCCCCCCTGCAATCCACATAAGTGTGTCTCCATTCAGCAGTCTTCCTGTGCCTTATCTGCACGCCTCAGGCCCATCCATCCCACCCCCCTCTATCAAAGGCGGTTCGCGCCGGTGGATGCGCGCTGGCATGGGGGGCTGTCAGGGGCACGAAAGGCCAAGGTGTCAAACTGCATGTACACTTCAAAAGGCGTCCCACGCCAAGGGGCCATCGGTCACATGGCCTCCTCAGACCCCGTGTCTCCCGGCAGGCCTCCCCTGAGGCCGGCCGCCCCCCTGCAATCCATATAAGTGTGTCTCCATTCAGCAGTCTTCCTGTGCCTTATCTGCACGCCCCAGGCACATCCATCCCACCCCCCTCTATCAAAGGCAGTTCGCGCCGGTGGATGCGCGCTGGCATGGGGGGCTGTCAGGGGCGCGAAAGGCCAAGGTGCCAAACTGCATGTACACTTCAAAAGGTGTCCCACGCCAAGGGGCTATCGGTCACATGGCCTCCTCAGACCCCATGTCTCCAGGCAGGCCTCCCCTGAGGCAGGCCGCCCCCCTGCAATCCACATAAGTGTGTCTCCATTCAACAGTCTTCCTGTGCCTTATCTGCATGCCCCAGGCCCATCCATCCCACCCCCCTGTATCAAAGGCGGTTCACACCCGGGGATGAGCGCTGGCATGGAGGGCTGTCAGGGGCACGAACGGCCAAGGTGCCAAACTGCATGTACACTTCAAAAGGTGTCCCACGCCATGCGGCCATCGGTCACATGGCCTCCTCAGACCCCGTGTCTCCAGGCAGGCCTCCCCTGAGGCAGGCCGCCCCGCTAATACCACGACATACATACGTCATTCATTCACAAACACACCCCAGTTTCTAATACTTTAAAAACCACTCGATATGTCTCATGAGAACATCTTTGTGCTTTGCAAGTCAACTCTTGAACATGCTACCTGGGAACCACTGAGATCTATGCTAATCTGCTCGTCGTCGTGCTATCCGTGAACTTCTGTGACCGCTTCGAGCATACCCATCAGTGCGCTACCTGTGGCCATCCACCTATTCTCCCGCAACATACTGCTCTGCTTGCTGAATCCAACTGTTTGTTGGTCAAGGTAAGGCCATGTATCCTGGTCATATTTGGCAGATTTTTAAATTTGTATCTATTTTCGAGTAGAGTACACAATAGTGCTATGTTCATTGGTCTCATTGGTATTGACTTGAGTTTCCATTGCTATGCTATCAATAGATCTATTTATTTTCATCTGTGACTATTGTGATTGAATTGCATCCTTCGGAGGTCCAGTCAATAATGTTAGCATGTTTCCTTCTCGTGCAAGACAGAACATCCAAGGGACGAGTCACATGTTCAGATTTCAGTCACATCAATTATACATTTCCGCAACTTATGCAAATACTAAGCAGCACATAATGAACTGGTATAGTTCCTGCGACCAAAACAAACCTTGTATTGATCATTGTATGATTCATTTACTTTTGTATCAAATCTTTACTCTTGAAGATTGTATAATAATGTCGATATTTACTTTTCAGATTTATCAACAATGCCTGCCTGTTCGATTAGCGGTTGCCCTTGGAAGACCCATGCGAAATCTGAAGGAACTACAATGCATGTATTCCCGAAAGCTGTTGATCGAATAAGAGAATGGGTCAGACATTGCGGATATCCACCTGGATGAGCTGGAAAGTAGAGTCCAACAAGTCTTGGAGGACAAGAGGGGTGATCGATACCGCATCTGCAGCCGGCACTTTTCCCTGGACATGTACACAACTTCTTGGGTAACAAAGAAGAATAAACGGCAAACGACACGGAAATTGCGCAAAAACGCTATTCCCACTCTATTCATCCACATTCCGCCACCGGTGAGTCAAGTGTCCGGATTTAGCTTTCGCCCTTGCGGTAGTGTGTAGCCGAATGGATTAATGGATATTGTAGGTGTTCTATCCCTTGTAATAATTTCGATATTGATATGAGTGTATCGTTTTTTGAATAATGACATTTATCAATATATTCTTTTTCGATTTCATAACCCACAAACGCAATGTATATATATATATGGGGACAGGGAACTGTGCTGTATTGAGCATTTTTCAAGTATTCTGTCGGCTTACATGGCTATTTTTAATATATTTTTAATATTGGCATTTCATTATCAATCATTAATTGACCTTTACAACTTCTTGACTATCCCTTGAATCTGAAGAAAGAACATTCTACATCCTTGACGTGGTCGCAGTTATCAACCACTTCTCGTGCGTATCAGGTAATCTTACTAGGCTAATCCGCTACATACTTGTTTTATGCATGTCAAGTAATAGTTTTATTCTATCGTGTAATTATTTTACCGAATGTTTGGTTACTGCTTTCCAATTGATATACACCTTAGTTATCGTCCACTGGTGTTTTTTTTCAGTTATAATTAGTGTTATCCATACTAATGCAAGTGCTGTCTTTCATGGAGATGCTGAAGCGTCCGCCACATCTACAACATTTCTAGATGTTTTTCAACATCAGGAGGTATGGATACTGACAGCTCCATCGAGCGTCATCATCAGAGCTGGAATTCTTATGGAGGAACTATTAATTGAGGCAACGCGTGTTCAGGCTCGAGATGCTCATGTCCAATGGCCAGAACATGAATTAATTGTGTTTGGAGACTACAGCAAAGTTGCATTGTACCATAGCTACAGTGCGACCGCACCACCACAAGAAGATGTTATTGAATGTATTGAAGATAGCTCTGAAGTAGTTGCAGATCAATTTACACAATCTACACCTGCCAAAAATTTGCCACCAAAAAACCTGTCGACATTGTTGTGTTCTCCCGTCAATGTCGAAGTAATAGATGTTGAAATGACAGAGAATGAACCAGGCGCAGCATCCATAGACGCATCAGAACTTGATATCAGCGATATTACTTACCAATGTGTTGAAATCTCCACAACGTCAAAGGCCGAAACAACGTTGACGCAGGATGACAGTCTAATGAAAGAGAGCAAATACATAGTATTCGACACTTGTTTGATGGAAATTATAAGTATGCTGAAATGTGTGCATTCCATTAGAGGCAAAAGTATGTGGGAAGCCATTGATAAATGTGACTCGTCAAATAAAAGGCAGTAACGTCAAAATAAATGCCGCCTGTAGATTAAATCATAGGTTCTCAAGGTCTGCACAACCGATGCTGGGGGAACTGCCAGCAGGCAATCTACTGTGTGCAGCTGCATCACTTTTTAGTGGCTCCAGTTTTAGAAAGTTAGAGGCTTTCTTTCAGTTTGTGGGACTCCATTTCATTTCTAAAGCGCTGTACTACACATACCAACATGATTATCTGTTTCCGCCCATTAGTGATGCTTGGAAAATTGAACAATTGTCTCTAGCAAGTACATTCGAAGGCAAACGATTCAGGCTAGCAGGCGATGGACAGTGCGACAGCCCTGGATTTTCTGCCAAGTACTTCACCTACCACTTTCAGGACATGGATAGTAAGAAAATTGTGAGTTTGATGGTCGTGCAGGTAACACAATGTACATCCTCAGTAGCCATGGAGAAACTAGGTTTTATAAAATCAGTGGAATATCTACAATCGAGGGGAATGCACATCGACCTCATAGCCACGGATAGACACGTTTTAATTGCCAAGACAATGAGAGAGCAGTTCCCACATATTAAACATCAATTTGACGTATGGCATCTTGCTAAATCAATCAATAAGAAAATCTCGGCTGCAGGTAAAAAAAAAGGTTTTGAAAGTATTTTGCAGTGGTCACATTCTATCACCAACCATCTTTGGTGGAGCTCAAAAACTTGTGAGGGGTCAGTGGAAATACTACTTGAAAAATGGCGGTCACTGATGCACCACTGTACCAACGTTCACCGCTGGACAGCAAATGAACATTTCCACCAATGTGAACATGGCCCTTTGTCCCCCGAGGAGGCACGGAAGAAGAAGTGGTTGATTCCATCTTCACCGACACACAAAGCCATTGAGAAGATTGTTTTCGACAAAACTCTATCAAGAGATTTGAGAGGACTGACAGAATTCTGTCACACAGGAGATTTGGAGGTGTTCCACAATATGTGCCTAAAGTACAGGCCAAAGCGCTTGCATTTTAGCTTTCGGGGCATGAAACATCGCACTCTACTAGCGGTCTTGGCACATAACAGCAATGTCGGACGTGAACAATCTAGGACTAGGGGTAAAGTAAGGATGCCTCGCTACACTAAGGTGTTTTCAAAACGAAGTAAGCAATGGGTGATCAAACCAGTCTATGATGAAATGCAGTTTGACTTTGTGAAAGGCCTTATTGTTGCTGTGTTAGAGAAGCACAGATATGGAATTTTGGATGTTTCTGTTGGGGAAGGGCTGTACATGGTTAGTTGAATACAAATTAAATAATAGGGCCAGCTGGTGGCAAGTGCAAGGTAAATGCCGGGAGAAGTGGCTGAAGGATACAGAGACAGTCCCGTAGTGCAGGGAAAAGTGGCTGGGCCAAGGACCGAGATCTGTGAGACCAGTGGACCTGCATGCCCATGTGCCCACTACAAACAGTTTTACTTGCTTTTCCTAGCTCTTCATTCATTCATTTATTCATGCATCCATTCATTAAATCTTCATTCCGGTATAAAAGCGTGTAAAGATTTACTTACATTATATTTGAAATTTCCATTGTGTCTCTTCGTAATGCAGTCTGTAAAACGGACCGTGCTCTTGACAATGATTTTTCGTATACTGACCTAAAACTGAAACTCGGTCTAGTTTCTGAATTTTCTGCCTTATCGTCTCTTACGTTATTGCGCACTCCCTTCAAATGTAGTTCTTTCGGCATGGTCCCTGTCTCAAGGTCAAAAAACAATAGACCCTTATACTTCCAGTGCAACTTGTGGGCCTCATCTGGGCGCTGTCCTTCGCATTCTTTATTTGCAACATCACGTAGTATAGGCATCTGTGAGAACTTGAAGTTTAGAATCCGTCTATGTAGTGCGCCTCAATGTGCAAATGCGAACTGGCTTCTCTCCCAAATGCCACGGGCCGCTTGGCTGGCGCGTTCTAAGTGCCCCAATTTTGTCCCCGTTGTCTGCGAGCTTTGCAGCCCAAATTGAGACATTTAATTTTTGGCGGAAGGTCAGGGAAAGTATAAAGTACCACAGGAGTTGAGTTAAAAGTGAGATTTATTGTTTGTTTGTTTGTATTATTATTTGCAATACGCAAGCCTCCACTCCGTTAACAGTGCGCAGCATTTACATTTACATGAGATGAGACATGAGAAAAATATATACATACACATATATGAGGTGAATAGAGAGAATACAAAGATGACACCCAGCTTGTTCGCCACCCATGATGGTGAAGGTAGGGGTTAGGGTTACAGGTACACTGTACAATAACATTTATTTACAAAAAGACAATCGTATTGCAATTATTTAAACCGGGATTTGTACTTCACAATCAGCTGTGCTTCAGGTGGGCATGGCACAGTCGCAATGTTCGGTGGCAATGGATCACTGCTCTGCACAGAAACGTCCAAAATTCCATATCTGTGCTTCTCTAACACAGCAACAATAAGGCCTTTCACAAAGTCGAACTGCATTTCATCATAGACTGGTTTGATCACCCATTGCTTACTTCGTTTTGAAAACACCTTAGTGTAGCGAGGCATCCTTACTTTACCCCTAGTCCTAGATTGTTCACGTCCGACATTGCTGTTATGGGCCAAGACCGCTAGTAGAGTGCGATGTTTCATGCCCCGAAAGCTAAAATGCAAGCGCTTTGGCCTGTACTTTAGGCACATATTGTGGAACACCTCCAAATCTCCTGTGTGACAGAATTCTGTCAGTCCTCTCAAATCTCTTGATAGAGTTTTGTCGAAAACAATCTTCTCAATGGCTTTGTGTGTCGGTGAAGATGGAATCAACCACTTCTTCTTCCGTGCCTCCTCTGGGGACAAAGGGCCATGTTCACATTGGTGGAAATGTTCATTTGCTGTCCAGCGGTGAACGTTGGTACAGTGGTGCATCAGTGACCGCCATTTTTCAAGTAGTATTTCCACTGACCCCTCACAAGTTTTTGAGCTCCACCAAAGATGGTTGGTGATAGAATGTGGCCACTGCAAAATACTTTCAAAACCTTTTTTTTTACCTGCAGCCGAGATTTTCTTATTGATTGATTTAGCAAGATGCCATACGTCAAATTGTTGTTTAATATGTGGGAACTGCTCTCTCATTGTCTTGGCAATTGAAACGTGTCTATCCGTGGCTATGAGGTCGATGTGCATTCCCCTCGATTGTAGATATTCCACTAATTTTATAAAACTTAGTTTCTCCATCGCCACTGAGGATGTACATTGTGTTACCTGCACGACCACCGAACTCACAATTTTCTTACTATCCATGTCCTGAAAGTGGTAGGTGCAGTACTTGGCAGAAAATCCAGGGCTGTCGCACTGTCCATCGCCGGCTAGCCTGAATCGTTTGCCTTCGAATGTACTTGCTAGAGACAATTGTTCAATTTTCCAAGCATCACTAATGGCCGGAAACGGAACAGATAATCACGTTGGTATGTGTAGTACAGCGCTTTAGAAATGAAATGGAGTCCCACAAACTGAAAGAAAGCCTCTAACTTTCTAAAACTGGAGCCACTAAAAAGTGATGCAGCTGCACACAGTTGATTGCCTGCTGGCAGTTTCCCCAGCATCGGTTGTGCAGACCATGAGAACCTATGATTTAATCTACAGGCGGCATTTATTTTGACGTTACTGCCTTTTATTTGATGAGTCACATTAATCAATGGCTTCCCACATACTTTCTCTCTAATGGAATGCACACATTTCAGCATACTTATAATTTCCATCAAACAACTGTTGAATACAATGTATTTGCTCACTTTCATTAGACTGTCATCCTGCGTCAACGTTGTTTCAGCCTTTGACGTTGTGGAGATTTCAACACATTGGTAAGTAATATCGCTGATATCAAGTTCTGATGCGTCTATGGATGCTGCGCCTGGTTCATTCTCTGTCATTTCAACATCTATTACTTCGACATTGATGGGAGAACACAACAATGTCGACAGGTTTTTTGGTGGCAAATTTTTGGCGGGTGTAGATTGTGTAAATTGATCTGCAACTACTTCAGAGCTATCTTCAATACATTCAATAACATCTTCTTGTGGTGGTGCGGTCGCACTGTAGCTATGGTCCAATGCAACTTTGCTGTAGTCTCCAAACACAATTAATTCATGTTCTGGCCATTGGACATGAGCATCTCGAGTCTGAACACGCCTCGCCTCAATTAATGGTTCCTCCATAGGGTACACGGTCTGGCAAGCCACATCTCTCATTCGCCTCAATTAATGGTTCCTCCATAGGGTACACGGTCTGGCAAGCCACATCTCTCATTCGCTTCACTGTCTGTGTGTGTATAGTTCTGACACCCACGGGTAACTGGAGGAGAGATTGGAAAAGGGATGTTCAGTTTAAACACAAGATGGAGTGTAGTAGAATTGACTGGAAAAAAACATAAAATAGTCCCCAGCACAAACATTTTTTTAAAGTTATGAACTGTTTGTAACTAACCTTTTTTTGTTTTTTTTTCTTTGCAACATTTTTGACTGGACCTTCAACATCTGCACGCTGTAGCTCCGATTCGTTTCCGCATGTCCTCCCTTCCTCTTGCGCTGCAACGACTATATTTTCTGTATCCGCATAGACAGCACGGAATGAGGCTCCATCGTCTCCCTGAAACATAGTACTTTCACTACTATGTATCAAAATATTGTTAGCATAAAACACACGTGAGGACGAACACACAGGTACATCTCAATAGCCAAATACGATTTAAACATTGTGTGCAACAATCAAACGACAAGTATTCGACCAGTGATGATCTATTTCGATGGAACTGTCAGTATCCATACCTCTGGCTCTGCATGGACTGCCATGAATGGTTGTATTGGAGAGGAGGCATCCGCATCTCCCTGAAACACAGTACTTGCATTAGTATGCTTTTCAATATTGGAAACACAACACACACTTGGGGTCGACGGCACAGGTACATATAAAGAGATAACCGCAAATGATGCATTGTCCAAAAGAATCAAGGAAAATCCAAATATGATCACATTTCATCGACTTATTTCAACGATTCCTTTACATCTGCATCATCTAAATGAGATGTTGTGATTGTGGTGGAAGCTCCGTCGTCTCCCTGAAACACAGCAGTTGGATTAGTATGGTTTTCAATATTGGAAACATAACACACACTTGGGGTCGAACGCACAGGTACATATAAAGAGGTAACCGCAAATGATGCATTGTCCAAAAGAATCAAGGAAAATCCAAATATGATCACATTTCATCGACTTATTTCAACGATTCCTTTACATCTGCATCATCTAAATGAGATGTTGTGATTGTGGTGGAAGCTTCGTCGTCTCCCTAAAACACAGCACTTGCGTTAATAGGGAAGAAAGTATAGCAAATGGAATCACGTTATATGATCACGCATGATGGAGCTATCATTATCCATACCTCGTGCTGCTGAAGAATATCTATGGATGTTGCAAATCTAGTGCCACTTCCGAAAGCTGTTGCGCCGATTCGTATACTTGAATGTCAGGCTCTGCATCAAGTGCAGGGGTTGACGCTCCATCAACTGCCTGAAACATAGTACTTGCATTAGTGAGGATTACAATTGTGAAAACATAACACACACCTGAGGTCGACAGCACAGGTACATATCAACGGCTAACCACGAATGAAACATTGTGTAGAACAATCAAACAACAAGAATTCCAGCTCTGATGATGACGCTCGATGGAGCTGTCAGTATCCATACCTCCTGATGTTGAAAAACATCTAGAAATGTTGTAGATGTGGCGGACGCTTCAGCATCTCCCTGAAAGACAGTACTTGCATTAGTATGGATAACACTAATTATAACTGAATAAAAACACCAGTGGACGATAACTAAGGTGTATATCAATTGGAAAGCAGTAACCAAACATTCGGTAAAATAATTACACGATAGAATAAAACTATTACTTGACATGCATAAAACAAGTATGTAGCGGATTAGCCTAGTAAGATTACCTGATACGCGCTAGAAGTGGTTGATAACTGCGACCACGTCAAGGATGTAGAATGTTCTTGCTTCAGATTCAAGGGATAGTCAGGAAGTTGTAAAGGTCAATTAATGATTGATAATGAAATGCCAATATTAAAAATAGCCATCTAAGCCGACAGAATACTTGAAAAATGCTCAATACAGCACAGTTCCCTGTCCCCATATATATATATATACATTGCGTTTGTGGGTTATGAAATCGAAAAAGAATATATTGATAAATGTCATTATTCAAAAAACTATACACTCATATCAATATCGAAATTATTACAAGGGATAGAACACCTACAATATCTATTAATCCATTCGGCTACACACTACCGCAAGGCCGAAAGCTAAATCCGGAAACTTGACTCACCGGTGGTGGAATGTGGACGAATAGAGTGGGAATAGCGTTTTCGCGCAATTTCCGTGTCATTCGCCGTTTATTCTTCTTTGTTACCCAAGAAGTTGTGTACATGTCCAGGGAAAAGTGCCGGCTGCAGATGCGGTATCGATCACCCCTCTTGTCCTCTAAGACTTGTTGGACTCTACTTTCCAGCTCATCCAATGGATATCCGCAATGTCTGACCCATTCTCTTATTCGATCAACAGTTTTCGGGAATACATGCATTGTAGTGCCTTCAGATTTCGCATGGGTCTTCGAAGGGCAACTGCTAATCGAACAGGCAGGCATTGTTGATAAATCTGAAAAGTAAATATCGACATTATTATACAATCTTCAAGAGTAAAGATTTGATACAAAAGTAAATGAATCATACAATGATCAATGCAAGGTTTGTTTTGGTCGCAGGAACTATACCAGTTCATTATGTGCTGCTTAGTATTTGCATAAATTGCAGAAATGTATAATTGATGTGACTGAAATCTGACCATGTGACTCGTCCCTTGGATGTTCTGTCTTGCACGAGAAGGAAACATGCTAACATTATTGACTGGACCCCCGAAGGATGCAATTCAATCACAATAGTCACAGATGAAAATAAATAGATCTATTGATAGCATAGCAATGGAAACTCAAGTCAATACCAATGAGACCAATGAACATAGCACTATTGTGTACTCTACTCGAAAATAGATAGAAATTTAAAAATCTGCGAAATATGACCAGGATACATGGCCTTACCTTGACCAACAAACAGTTGGATTCAGCAAGCAGAGCTGTATGTTGCAGGAGAATAGGTGGATGGCCACAGGTAGCGCACTGATGGGTATGCTCGAAGCGGTCACAGAAGTTCACGGATAGCACAACGACGAGCAGATTAGCATAGATCTCAGTGGTTCCCAGGTAGCACATTCAAGAGTTGACTTGCAAAGCACAAAGATGTTCTCATGAGACATATCGAGTGGTTTTTAAAGTATTAGAAACTGGGGTGTGTTTGTGAATGAATGACGTATGTATGTCGTGGTATTAGGGGGCAGCCTGCCTCAGGGGAGGCCTGCCTGGAGACACGGGGTCTGAGGAGGCCATGTGACCGATGGCCCCTTGGCGTGGGACACCTTTTGAAGTGTACATGCAGTTTGGCACCTTGGCCGTTCGCGCCCCTGACAGCCCCCCATGCCAGCGCTCATCCCCGGGTGTGAATGCCTTTGATACAGGGGGGTGGGATGGATGGGCCTGGGGCGTGCAGATAAGGCACAGGAAGACTGCTGAATGGAGACACACTTATGTGGATTGCATGGGGGCGGCCTGCCTCAGGGGAGGCCTGCCTGGAGACACGGGGTCTGAGGAGGCCATGTAACCGATGGCCCCTTGGTGTGGGACACCTTTTGAAGTGTACATGCAGTTTGGCACCTTGGCCGTTCGCGCCCCTGACAGCCCCCCATGCCAGCGCTCATCCCCGGGTGTGAACCGCCTTTGATACAGGGGGGTGGGATGGATGGGCCTGGGGCGTGCAGATAAGGCACAGGAAGACTGCTGAATGGAGACACACTTATGTGGATTGCAGGGGGACGGCCTGCCTCAGGGGAGGCCTGCCTGGAGACACAGGGTCTGAGGAGGCCATGTGACCGATGGCCCCTTGGCGTGGGACACCTTTTGAAGTGTACATGCAGTTTGGCACCTTGGCCTTTCGCGCCCCTGACAGCCCCCCATGCCAGCGCGCATCCATCGGCGCGAACCGCCTTTGATAGAGGGGGGTGGGATGGATGGGCCTGGGGCGTGCAGATAAGGCACAGGAAGACTGCTGAATGGCGACACACTTATGTGGATTGCAGGGGGGTGGCCTGCCTCAGGGGAGGCCTGCCTGGAGACACGGGGTTTGCGGAGGCCATGTGACCGATGGCCCCTTGGCGTGGGACACCTTTTGAAGTGTACATGCAGTTTGGCACCTTGGCCGTTCGCGCCCGTCACAGCCCCCCATGCCAGCGCGCATCAGTATATCGTTGCTTATCATTAACAAATGCCACATACCGGAGATTCTTGTGAGCACAGACCCACACTTCAACCGGTGTATTATAGTGGTCAAGACTGTATAATCCAATGGTAAATGTTAGTATAGATATATGTGTGACTTTTATAGAGACATAACCTACTGAAAGACTTTGAACAAGTGTGTTTTAGTGCATGCATTATCGAGAATATGTTATGTTAGCTTAGATAGATAGTGACCACCCTGCTTCACAGCAACCAGACCTTCACCCATTCGGAGCACAGATGTCTGACGTCCATCCTTGAATGGAGACACACTTGATTCATTTAAAAAATCGAGACAACCGTTGTTAAAATATATGTGGTGTTTTATTTTGTATCTTATTTTCATGACACAAAAATACAAGACTTTAAAGATTATACAGGTCAGGTTGCAGCACAGAGAGAGAAAATCCCCTGTACTGACCGCTGTCACTCGGGAACGTTTCTCTAATGGCACGAATGGCACAGGCGGGTATCACTCTTCGAACGCGGTGTCCAAGCCTCCCGTGAAGCCACCATGTAAAGGAACGATAGGCCACCAGCCTGTACCACCTGTGAAAAGGAATGAAACAAACTGTTTTTAAATTACCAAGATAAGTTTAATAAACGTTTGTTGTCAATGACAATTCTTGTAACTAATGGCATTCTGCACGGACAAATGCTATCTAGACAATGCACACTATTCAACAACTTACATGCGTTACAATGATATGTAGATGTAATTTTGGATATAGTAGAAGACCATGAAATAGGAGTGGCATGACAAGCAGAGTATACTTACTCGTTACTCGGATTACGAGGACGAACAGATGCTCGAAGTTCGTGCATAAGCACCATCATTATTCTCAACACGGCCCGTGTGAGGCAGGCTGCCCTGAAGTCTGGCATCTCGGTGATGCAATGCGGTCGTGGCTCGCCTTCCGAAATGTAGGCCAGGCATCCCGAGTTTTGTACACAGTTCAGGGAAGCAGATATAAAAACACACATTATTCCTGGTCAGAACGCAATGCCTCAGGGGAGGCCTGCCTGGAGACACGGGGTCTGAGGAGGCCATGTGACCGATGGCCCCTTGGCGTGGGACACCTTTTGAAGTGTACATGCAGTTTGGCACCTTGGCCTTTCGTGCCCCTGACAGCCCCCCATGCCAGCATCCCGAGTTTTCTCGGCAGCAGCAGTTCTCGTCCTCGGTTGGCATTAGCTCGCACCGATTGCATGTGCACCAGGTGGAGACGCCGTCCATTCGACTAGGCCCAGGCTCTTCATCTGTTGATTCGTCCTGCCAACTGCCATCCGAATCCCCATCGTTTTCGCGTGCTTCCCTTTCCAGTAGTTCCTCCTCGGTATAGTCGGGCTCGTACATGTAGGGCATTATTGTAGCCATTGTGTGTTAAACAAACTAAAATAATTTATAGCGGTGGTACTGGTATCTGTTCACACGGGCTACAAGCGGCGAAGGTAGCTGACCAGAGCACTGAAACGAGTCACAGAATACTCAAAGTAACACAGAGAGAGGAATGGAATCGAAAATAGGCTGCTGTGTGTTGTGAAACGGTCTGTTTATACTTATTGAGGAGAGGGGCGTCCTGCCATTTCCATGGCGACACGTCATTAGCTGAAGCGCAGCGAATGTTGACAGGAGACGTGCTTTGGCGTTGGGAAATGGGCGGTACGAGTCTGCTGATGACAGGCTCAGGGGCGGGGGAATTGATTTAGTGCCGCAAAAGCAGGTCAGCCAGGGCGATGGGGGAAAAGATAGGATTATCAGAAAATGGCGGCTCCCTGGTGCTTGTTTTCGCGTGCGTTCAATGGACGAAAACTCGGGTAAGGTCCAAGGGAAAGTTTTCTAAAATCGAGCCACTTAGGCTTAAAAAAACATGGCCGATCCGTAGGGACAATAAAAATGTTTACTAGACCATGCCTTTAATGAAACACTGGCATGACCTGAGCTACCGGGCCCTGACCGACTTTTACCCCGACGGGAAGTTTATCACTCCACAGACGTGGCGCCCCGGACACCTGGGTACTGCGTTGGAACTACTACAATACTACAGGCTGAGGGCGGTGTTCCGTGCCTGGTGGCCCTCATACCCAGATGAGCCCCCAGACTCACCTGAGATTCATTACATATCCAACTCGGCTGGTGCTAGGGGGACAGTGTCCGCGCTGTACAAATTGTTGATGGCCGACCCCACAGACGTGCCTGTCCAGGCGCGAGATACGTGGAGTGAGGAGCTGGGCCTCCCCATCACTGACGCAATGTGGGGGAAAATGTGCATACACACTCGAACCACCTCTCTGAATGCCAGACATAGGTGCATGCAATACAAGCTCCTTAACAGACTATATTACACGCCTCAAAGACTGGACAGGTTTGCACACACCCAGGCCCGCACCTGCCCTAAGTGCGGGTCTCCTGCTGCAGATCAAACTCATATGTTCTGGTCCTGTGATGCGCTGGGCTCATACTGGAAGGCCATAATTGAAGCTCTCTCAGATATCACAGCGTCCCATATCCCTTCAGAACCCCTAGCTATATTGTTCGGCCTGTGGGATAGCCCTGAGTTGAGGAAAATGTCTAGGTTTCTGAACGTTGCCACCATAATAGCCAAAAAATGCATATTACAATGTTGGAAGCGCCGATCCCCCCCTTCGTTTGAGATGTGGATGAGGGCCCTCACCTGGACTCAAGCGTGCGAGGAGGACTACATCAATACCCTCCCGCTGACCTCCCGTCCCAGGAATGTGTGAACGGAATTTTGCACCTATTTAAATAACAAAGATGACTTAGAACTGTTGTCCTCCCCTCCTCCTGGTGATGTAAACTAATCCACTGCTGTGCCGCTTGAATCCGAATAATGGCCCCATCTCTACCTGGCTGGCATTCCCATGTATTGCTGTACATTGTGTTGATTGTCTGTTCTCTCACCATGCCAATAAAGAAAAGGTTTTTTAAAAAAATTGTTCATTATAGTAGCCTAATACAAGGCTAGGTAGGTAAGCTTCTTGTCCCCCCTTTCCCTGTCGCCCGTAATTTACCAATAGCAATTTGTTCTCTCCCTTCTAGGGCACACCGAAAAGGTTACGGGCAGGTTCACCAGACATGTTTGCCAGCAGCGATGTTAGTTTGAACAGTCCCAGCAGCAATGAGTTTGAGGAGGAGGCCGAAATGTTTACACTTTTCCATGAATAAATTAGCAAGAAGGGGAAGGACTGGGCCAAAAGCATGCTGGAGGACGAGCAAGAGGTGCCCACTCATCATCAAGTTGTGCAGCCCCAGGTGTGTACACCTCCAGCACTGGACACTCCACCGGCAAGTGAGATGCCTGCCATCATAATACTGTCGAAAACTAAAAGGGCGGCTCGCGTACTAAGGGGTAAGGTCATATCTGTCCTGTCACAAGAAGGTGTATTGTCGCAGGGGGTGGTTACTCCTGAAGCACCACTGCCTAAGAAGCGTGCAGTGCGTAAACTGAGGGGTAAAGCAGTGGTGGTTATGCCACAGGAACTCTTATTGCTAGAGGTGGGGGGGCACTCTGTGGAAGTGCAGCAGGCAGTCCCGACAGCAGAGGGACAGTTAGAGGTCATAGGTGGCTTTGGGAGTCCACAAACCGGCGAGCAGTTGGGCAGTGGGTCAGCAAGTACACTTCCTGCAGGGGTTGCTGGGGTAAGTGAAAGAATAAGCAAGGCCTTGGACGAAATGCTGAAATTACTACGGGGAGTGGTGCAGGCACCTAGGGAGTTTTGGGGGACTCCAGGGTTCAGTTCTTAGGGGACAAGGAGGTTGCAGCCCCGACTGGGGAGGTACACACACAGCAGCAACTGAGGGAAGTAGCAGGGATGCAAGGTTTTACCAGCACCAGAGGGAGCGGTCTTGAGGTAGTTGCCACTCCGTTAGTAACTTGCACCTTTTTTATCTGCCCTTCCACCTTAGCATGGCATATTCGCAGACAATTGAAGGAGCGAATTTGAGAAAGGGAATATTTCGATATATTGTTGTTATTGGCAGTGGAAAAAGCAGGTCATGACATTACAGTTAGCAATGAGGAGGATAAGAAGAGGCAGAGAAGAAATAGGCCTGAGGAGAGCATTTTTAATTGAACAAGGCTTCCTCTTTGTTGGCAGCGGTTTTGATGGAACAATATACTGAACAGGGGCCTGCCTTATGGATATACAGGGATATTATTGTGAATGACCAAAGGAAGTACGGCTCCACAGGCTGGATAGATTATGACAGGGATGTTAGGTCTAAAATGGCAATGGCATACTTGCCAACCCTACCGATTCAGGTGGTAGGATACCGCTTTTCAAGCAGTCCTACCGCCTATCGTCTTTCGTGGCTGCACTACAGATTTTCAGGCCTGTGCCTGAGGCCCCAGAGCACTGGCGGCGTGACTGCCCATCTCAGATTTTGATTGATGACAGAGGCGTGCGCTTGGCCAGGCGCACGCCTCTGTCATCAATCAAAATCTGAGTTGGGCAGTCACGTGACCCCGCCGCACCACGGCTTGGTAGTGTTTGCCTGCAGCGTCAAGTGCCGTGATCCTTCCGGCAGTGCCAGTGCCTCAGCTAAATTGAGTCACTAGTGTCAGTCTGGACGACCGGACTCACTCTCAGTCAGGTAAGAGAAAAAATATTCTGTTTACGCTATTCTCATCCCACATAATATAGGCGTAGCACACCCTGTTAACATGGTAAAATATAACATTGTGAACTAGGGTGGTGTGGAGCTCTTGCCACGGCGGTGGGAGGTTCTGGTGGGGGCGTGCAAGCAATACTGTGAGACAGTTTTCACGCATTGCGCTGTTTCTCATTTACTTCCAGGTACTTTGGGATACATCTTTGCGCCCGTTCGATGGTTCCTTTTCCCAGGATATCTTTAGCTTTCCCAGTGATTCGACTCGGCACAAGTTGCTGCTCATACGGAGGCAGCGCGATGATTTCTGATTTGCAATCTGTCATTCGCATTAATAACCTACAGGGCCTGTCACACTGTCATTCCCAGTTGCTGCAACAATCTGTTACAAACACAGGACCTGATTCATAAAGAAAATTGTTGGCCTGTTTAACAGGATTCTTGGGTTATTTATGCAGAAAACGTGAAATGAAATCCGCTTTATGAAAAAGAAAATGTCACTGTCAAAGAACTGTGGCAGTTTTTCAAGGCACTTTTTATGGGAAGGAAAGCATAATGGGCCTTAGTACAAAAACAGCTGAACTTTCCTACAGACCAGTGATCTGCAAATAATCCCGCTGGCATGAGGAGGGCCTTTAAAGTATGATCCATCATTACATCAGGAAGTAGAAATGCACTTGCAAAATCTACTTTAAAAACAATGTTAAACACAGGAAATTTAAAACTGGGTTTCTGACTTTTAAAATAAAGTGTGTGTGCCTGAAACACAGTTTGCATTAACGGATATGCATACTGAAATGCTCCATGCCTTTCAAAATTCTGTTTTGGTGACGTTGCTGGGAGAGGCGTAAGGGGGCTATAGCGCCTGGTCTTTTGGTTGTAGCCCCAGATAGAAGCTCAGGGACTACAACCAAAGGGCTACAGCTAGCCCCGAATCCTGCCAGTCCCGACATTAGCGTAGTCCCGGATCTTTTCCAGACCTAGCAACACCATGTGACCCACACATAATTCGGTGGCAATGCTTTCCATAATATGTATAAACGAACACTATAAGGTCTGTTGACGGGGAAAGAATGTGTCGCTGGAAGTTACTTGGTTTAATAGTTGGTTGAATAAATGCTGATTTTGTCGAATTTTCTTAACATAGCACATTCCACGGTTGCATGTTGTACTTATTCCACGGTAAGGTGATTTTTTAAGAAGAAAGTGATGGTTACGCGTTGGCCGCAGACATGGTTGCTGACTTTCACTAGCTATGTAGGAGATTTTTTGATATTGTCCTCATATTCAATCTTTAACCATAAGGCTTTCAGGACATCACGATTTGCAACAAATAATTGTCAACACCTTAAAGTAGATAGTTACATATTTGCCAACCCTACGGATTTTTTTTTTTTATATTTCTTTTTTTTGCCCACGCCAGCTCGGGGGGAGTCTTTCAAGGGCTCCCCCGAGCTGGCGTAGCGGGAGAAGGCGCGGCATGCAGGCTTTTGATGTAAAAGGCGCCCACGGCGGTGGGCTAAATGCGCCCCTCCGCCGCGGGTGCCTTGACAAAAGGCGCCATTAGCCCCCCTCCACGCCAGCTCAGGGGCGTCTTTCAAGGGCTTCCCCGAGCTGGCGCAGCAGGAGAAGGGGCAGCATGCAGGCTTTTGATGTAAAAGGCGCCCACGGCAGTGGGCTAAATGAGCCCCTCAGTACTGGGTGCCTTTCACAAAAGGCGCCATTAGCCCCCCACCACGCCAGCTCGGCGGAGTCTTTCAAGGGCTCCCCTGAGCTGGCATAGTGGGAGAAGGTGCGGCATGCAGGCTTTTGATGTAAAAGCCGCCCACGGCAGTGGGCTAAATGCGCCCCTCCGCCACGGGTGCCTTTGACAAAAGGCGACATTAGCCCCCCACCATGCCAGCTCGGGGGAGTCTTTCAAGGGCTCCCCCGAGCTGGCGTGGTGGCAGAAGGCATGGCAGGCGCCTCATTGTCATTGAATGCACCCGAGGCAGCGGGCTCATTCAATGACAATGGGCTGCTGACGCGCCCTATTCCTATCATTACCTCCTCGCCTGACTATTTTTGAAACTTTAAGATTCCTACAGATTTTTGGTCACAGAATGTTGGCATGTATGCAATGGTGCCCGACATCACATGGGATCAGGAGGACATGGAAGGTTGGGTGTCATTCATGGGTGGTAAAAACAGGGCCAGTAAACCAAGTTTTGAAGTGTCAAAAGGTACAAGGAAGCCATAGTATGGTAAGTCTGAGCACAACCAGAAAACCGATGGGCGGCCCTTTCAGCAACGGCCCATAGCACAGAGGGGAAATAAGCAAGCACAAAGGGGTTTTTCTACGGGACAGGCCTGCAGATCCTTTAACAAAGGTGCAGATTTCAACACCAATGCTCTAAATTTGGGGGAATCGCCCAGCTGCAAATTGCTTCAAGACGGAAGGGGGAGGCAGAGGCAGAGGGCGACACAGAGGTGCCCAATAGTGGGAAGTGGGAGAAAGGGCCGTCCCCAGTGGACAGGAGAGTTTTGCAGGAATGTTTACAATACTATCCGAAAACGGAGCGTGATATATTGATGGAAGACTTTAGCGAGGGGTTCCAGATCCCTTATGGGGGACCACTGAGGGGTCGGGTGGCCAAGAACCTCCCCTGCGCAATTCAACAACCACAAGTGGTGAGTGAAAAAATAAAGATAGAACTGGACTGGATTGCAGGCCCTCTTTTCCACCCCCCGCTTACGAATTGCATAGTTTCCCCTCTGGGGATTGTGCCCAAGAAGGAAAAGGGCAAGTTCAGATTGATCCACCACCTGTCATATCTGAAATGGGACTCGGTCAATGATTGGCTAGATCAGGACCACTGCTCAGTGCATTATGTGTCCTTTGACCAGGCCATGTTTATGGTGGTCAGCATTGGAAAAGATAGATATGGAATGTGCATACCGCCTCCTACCTGTACACCCAGACAGTTTTCATCCTTTGGGATTTCAATGGAATGGCAGTTTCTACATTGACAAATTCATGCCAATGGGTTACTCTGTGTCTTGAACACTATTTGAAGCTTTCAGCAAATTTTTAAAATGGGCGACGTGCAGGATAGAGCAACGGGGAAGCATCATCCATTGTGCGGATGATTTCCTGTTCATGAGTAGGGAAGGCTCATTGGACTGCACTCATGCACTATCTTCCTTTGAGAACTTGTTCGACAGGATGGGCATTCCGCTGGCGCCGGAAAAAAATACATGGACCTACAGAGGTATTAACCTTTTTAAGCATTGGAATTGATACAAGTAAGGGTACTTGCAGGTTGCCATGGGAGAAAGGTCATGAATTGATTGCTGAGATAGAGAGCACCGTATCAAAGGGCAGGACCACTTTGGAAAAAGTCCAACAATTGTTGGGGAAATTACATTTTGCTTCCAAGGTTATTACAGCAGGCAGGGTGTTCGCTCGCAGGTTGGCAAGGGCAACAGCTGAAGTTTCACAGAGACATCACCATATCCGGCTGAGGGAAGACTTAAGAATGTAGCAGTCGTTCCTCTTAGGGTTTAATGGGGTGCAACTGTGGAGAACCCTGTGGCAAACAAGTGGGGAATTACAGATGTACTATGATGCATCAGGTAAGGAGGGATTTGGGGCAATCCTCGACCAGGAGTGGTCTGCACTGAAATGGCCGACCCAGTGGCCCATGAAGGGGAGGACGGAGAATATCATGGCACTAGAGCTCTTCCCCATTGTCATAGCACTCCCGTTTTGGCCTAAGGAATTGGAAAACAAAAGGGTGCATTTTTGGTCTGAAAACAAGGCAGTGGTTCAAGCCATAAATGTACAGTGCGCATCATGCCCGCCTGTTCTAAGACTTTTGAGGAGATTGGTAGAGGACTGCTTACACAGGAATATCGAATTCAGAGCTCGGCATGTGCAGGGTGTTGTTAATGTTGACGCTGAGGCTCTTTCTCGTTTTCAGTTGCGCAAGTTCCGGTAAGCACATCCTACAGCCAGGAAGGAGGGGTGCAGTTCAAGAGCGAATGGTGACAGCTGGTGTCGTGGAAAAGGCGCTCTGGGACTTGGGGGAGCGATCGCTCACACCAGGCGTTAGATCTAGGTACCAGCAAAGCTATGGTAAGTTTTGGAGTGTGTCAAAAGCATTGCAGAAAATATACTGTGCACTAGAAGAGCAGGTGCGTGCATTTTTGGCATGGGCACACAGGGAAGGAAAGAGCAGGATCTGGGTCGTGGGGCACCTAGCAGCCAAAGCCTTTTACTGCAAATTATTGGGAAAAGGTGACCCCATCAAAAGTTTTGTGGTACGCATTACTTGAAGGGATTAGGCCGGTTAGAGGGACCCAAGCAGGATGGTCAGAAACCCATTGACTTTGAATTATTGCAAAAGTTAATGCACACCTTGCCCAGGGTATGCACGGATGTGTTTGTCACCCCGCCGCCTTCGGGTGGTCGCTGGCGGCTATGGAACGCTTGGCGTTGGCGGCGCCATTAGCTGGTGCCGGGGTTTTCCTTCCCACTTCCTGGTTTGGCGGTCTAGTCTTTTTGGTTTGGTTCCCCATTTCCGTATTTAGCCTCGCCCCTTCCTGGGCTCTGTGCGTTGCAACTTTGTTTCTTTCTCTCTGTTGCCGTGCTCCTTCGTACTTTCACTCCGTTGCCTTTAGTGTTGTTGCTTTTCGCTTCCCCCGTGCGCGTGGATCCCTTTTTCCGTGCAGGTTCTGTCCTGCCTTTTCTCCCCCCTCTCTCTCTCCCTCCTCTCGCGGTTTACGTACCTGCTTGTGGCTTCCCTTCCTTGTCTGTTTTCTCTCTCTCGCTCTGGCATCTATCCCTTACCTTTTCTTCCCGATCCTGCCTGCATCCATCCGGTCTGCTTTCTTCATTTCTGCTCCTAATACCCTTGCAATCAGGTAAACGGACCCGGTGTACTTACTACGTTGTGGAACTCGCTCTCCTGTCCTGAGCGCTGCCATCCGTTCCTTCTCCGATTCTGCTTCGGATCCGGACCTTGTTTTCCTGCTGCATTGTGGAACTTGAGGCTGTCTTCTGCTCCTCTGCCTCAGAGCTATTGCCATCTAGTCCGGACTACCTTGACATCCATCACGATCTGGGCGAGTCCATCTGCAGCTACATCCATCACGTTCTGGACGAGTTCAGTTGCTGCTACATCCACAGAGAGGTTTTTTTAAGCGGCTGCTTTTTTCCTCTCCAATTGGTCCCTGCGGGAAGGGGGTAGGCTGCTTCCCTGTTTAGCAGGGAATCAGGGTGGCTTCTTACCGCGGACGACCGTATCTCTTCTCAAAGAAGATAAAATCAAAGAAGAAGCTTTCCAGGTGAGAAGTTTCCTCAGAAGATACAGGTGAGGAGGAAGGGGAGGTGGACATTGATATTGCTGATAACCCACGTATCATGTCTGAGCCTGACAGTTTGCAATGCCAAGAGGATATATCAATGGCTACCCCTGAACAGGCCCAGGTGCTGCTTACAGCTATGCAGAAAGTGACACTGGAATTAGAGGCTGTTAAAGCTGAAAATACATCTCTTAGACAGCGGGTCGACTGCTTTGAACAGTCCCGAAGTGACCTTCCTCCTATGCCCTTAGCCTGTGGCAAATATGATGGTTCACCTAACAAATTCAAGGAGTTTATGGAGGCTTGTATCATCTATTATACTTTCAGACCCCAGACCCATGCTTCAGATCAGGCCCGCATAGGATTTCTGATATCCAATCTAACGGGTAATGCTCTATCCTGGGCTACTCCACTGGTGACCAGTGCCAGTCCTTTACTACAAGATTATTCTGGGTTCACCGCCCAGTTCAAGTCGGCCTTTGATAGACAAGAGACACCGGTGGTTGCCAGTGAACACTTACTAGACATTCGACAGGGAAACTCTGATCTATTGTCCTACATATCCCGCTTTAAACGGGTTGCCGCAGATGCAGGCTGGCAGGAGAATGCCCAATACACCATCTTTCGGCGAGGACTGAGAGAAGAAATTAAAGACGAGTTAGCAAGGGTAACCAGACCCGCCACGCTAACCGACCTGTGGTCTACGGTGATTCAGCTGGATTTCCGCTTATCAGAAAGGCGTTCTGAACGTCGGAGACATCGTGGGTTTCCAGTCATGGCCGAGCCTGGTACATCCTCCCTCACTCCTACCTGTGTGAATAAAGAAGAACCTATGCAGATTGGGACAACTCGAGGGCCACTTACCTCGGATGAAAGAAAATGACTCAGGGACAACAACCTGTGCATGTATTGCGGATCCAACCAACACATTTTGAGGGACTGTCCTGATGTGCTACCACGACGATCGGGAAACGCCACTCCTCAGAACTAATAGGGACGAGTTACCGAGGGGGATTTCCTGGTCCCTTTGTGTCATTATCCGTTACTCCAATGAACTCCACCGCCTCATGGTAGTCGGAGACCAATTGTGTCTTTCCCAGCAGACCTTTGAGGTTCTGGCATTGCTGGACTGTGGGGCTACAGGATGCTTTATGGATGTCGTTTGGGCTGACAAGGCCGGCATTGGCCATTTGGAGGAAGAGGAGGATCAAAAGGTGGAAGGTGTGGATGGCAAACCCCTTAGCTCGGGTCTCATCACACATACCACTGCTCCGATGATGATGAAGGTACTCCATCACATTGAGACCATCCAATTTGACCTGATCAGAGCCGCACACTTTCCTGTGATCTTGGGGGTCTCTTGGCTTCAGAAACACAATCCTACCATTGATTGGACAAAGAATCAACTCTCCTTCACTTCAACATTCTGTTGTCAGTCCTGTTCTACACAGACCCTGCATACCACTGTCCACACCCTTCCCGATCTATCCCTTGGGTCGGATGTCTTGAAGGTTAACAGTATCCCCAAGGAATATCTTCACTATCAAGAGGTGTTTAAGGACCATGGTCCGCAAGAGTTGCCTCCCCATCGACCGGAAGACTGCGAAATCAATCTTCTGCCCAATGCAGTTGTTCCTTTTGGGCGTACGGTTTCTCTATCTCTCAAGGAGAAGGAAGCACTCAAAGAGTATCTTGACTCGAGCTTACAACACAGTCTGATACAACACTCACACTCTCCCACTGGGGCTTCGCTGTTCTTTGTCCCGAAGAAAGGATCTAGTGAACTTCGACCTTGCATCGATTACAGGGGTCTCAACCAAGTGACATTAAGGGTTCGTTATCCCATGCCACTAATTAGGGACATTCTGGAGGCAGTCCAAGGAGCCAAGGTCTTCTCCAAGATCGATCTTAGAAGAGCCTACCACCTTCTACGGATTCGCTCAGGTGATGAATGGAAGACTGCTTTCCGCATTCCTTTTGGGCATTATGAGTATTACGTCATGCCATGTGGCCCGGTCAATGCCTCTTCCGTTTTTCAGCGGTTCATGGACCGCACCTTTTCTGACCTTCTGTTTCATTGTGCCATTATCTACCTGGACGACATCCTGGTATTTTCTCAGGACACTTAGCTTCACAATAAGCATCTTCACCAGGTCCTGGAAAGGTTACAAGAAAACCGCCTCAAAGCCAATGCCGAGAAGTGCGTCTTCCGAGCGTCTGAGGTTAATTATCTTGGTTTCATTCTTTCCTCTGAAGGTATTCGGATGGATCCTGTAAAGATAGAAGCTATTCTACATTGGCCCACGCCCAATTCCGTCAAGGAGATTCAACAGTTCCTAGGGCTTGCTAATTTTTATTGCAAGTTTATCCTAGGTTTTTCCGACAGAGTACTCCCCATAACAAGGCTGCTCAAGAAGTCCTCGATGCCTTTTGTTTGGACTCCAGAGGCCAACCAAGCCTTTCAATGATTGAAAGAGGATTTTTGCTCGGCTCCGGTCCTTCATCAACCAGATCAATGGTTAAGGTTCATCGTTGAGACGGATGCCTCGGCGGCAGCCCTTGGTGCCGCTCTTCTACAGGAGCATAAGGGTCTGGAATATCCTGTTGCCTACATGTCTAAGACTTTGAACGACAGTCAGACACACTATTCTGTTATAGAGAAAGAACTCTTGGCCATGAAATCCGCCTGCGAAGAATGGCGGCATCTCTTGCAGGGGGCTAACCTGCCCTTCGAGATCAGAACGGACCATAAGAATCTCAAGATCTTACAGAAGATGGAATGTGTCAACTCACGCCAGGCCCGCTGGGCCCACTTCTTTACCCAATTTGACTTTACTTTGACCTACCTGCAGGGGTCCAAAGACATTCTGGCTGATGCTCTCTCAAGAAGGCCTTATCCGGGCGTTTCCCAGAAGGAATCCCCCAGTCTCATGCTCCCTGATGTCAAGATCATCTGTTCAGTTGAGTGTTTTTTAGAGGAAGTTCGCAAGGCCACGCAGTCTGCTGGCATTCCACCCGCCGAGGACATCCTCATTCAAGATGGTTTGTGCTTCAAGCAACAACGTTTATTCTTGCCGGACATTCCGATCCGTCAGACGGCTTTAAGATGGTGCCATGATGACCTGGTGGCAGGCCACCGAGGAGTAAAGAACACTCTGGATCTGCTACGTCGCAGGTTTTGGTGGCCCTGCATGGCCAAAGAGGTTTCTTCCTATGTCTATTCTTGTCCGGTATGCTGTCGTTCAAAACACTACACCCAGAAGTCGATTGGTTTTCTTCAACAAGAAGAAGTACCTAAGAGACCTTGGAGCCTGATTTCGACTGATTTCATCGTTAATCTACCACCCTCAGAAGGATGCTCGTGTGTAATGGTTACAGTCGATTGTTTTATCAAGATGGCCCATTTCTCTCCTCTAGCTGGCCTACCTACCGCCGCCGAGATGGTGACAGTGTTTGCTAGAGAAGTTTTTCGTTTGCATGGCACTCCGGACAAGATTATTTCTGACAGAGGCCCTCAATATACTTCACGATTCTGGAAAGAGCTGTGTGATAGATTGGGCATTGAACGTGCCTTGTCGTCAGGTTTTCATCCGCAAACCAATGGGCAGACTGAAAGGAACAATTCCACTCTTGAACAATATCTCTGGTGCTTTACTAATGCCCAACAGGACAATTGGGTTAGTCTGCTGTCCACCGCAGAATTTGCCTATAACAACTCCAGGCACAGTGCTATCGGCCTCAGTCCTTTTTTTTGTTCCTATGGTTTTCATCCCAGCTTTACTCCTTCTCTGTCATTCCCTCCATCTATTACTCTGTCTGTAGATGTTCTACTTCCCAGTATTTCAGAAGCTCACAAGTCTGCTACCGAGAGGTTACAGACAAGCAGTCTTCGGTACCGTTCCCACAGCAATCTCAAGCGCTTACCCGCGCCTACTTGGCGGAAAGGTACCAAGGTTTGGTTGTCCACGAAGTATCTACCTCGCTGGCTCCATCCCTCTAAGCTGTCACCCCGTTTCCTGGGTCCCTTTCCCATCCTTCGCAGGATCAATCCGGTGGCCTTCCGCCTTTTACTACCCAGGCACATGCACCGCTTTCACCCTGTTTTTCACTCTTCTCTTCTTAAAGAATGCAAGGCTGACCCTTATCATCGCCCTTTGCCCCGGGATCCGGTGCCTACCAACATTCCTCCCGATGAATATGAAGTGGCCTCCTTTCATGACTCCCGCTACCGGCGGGGTCGGTTGGAATATTTGATCCATTGGAAGGGTTATCCCCTTCTGAGGACTCCTGGGAACCGGTTTCTCATGTGCATGCCCCGGCATTGGTTCAAAGGTTTCACCGTCTGGTCCCGGGTAAGCCGGGGGAGGTGTCCCTTGGGAGGGGAGCATACTGTCACGCCGCCACCTTTGGGTGGTCGCTGGCGGCTATGGAACGCTTGGCATTGGCGGCGCCATTAGGTGGTGCCGGGGTTTTCCTTCCCACTTCCTGGTTTGGTGGTCTAGTCTTTTTGTTTTGGTTCCCCATTTCCGTATTTAGCCTCGCCCCTTCCTGGGCTCTGTGCGTTGCAACTTTGTTTCTTTCGCTCTGTTGCCGTGCTCCTTCTTACTTTCACTCTGCTGCCTTTAGTGTTGTTGCTTTTCGCTTCCCCCGTGCGCGTGGATCCCTTTTTCCGTTCCGGCTCTGCCGTGCCTTTTCTCCCCCCTCTCTCTCTCCCTCCTCTCGCGGTTTACGTACCTGCTTGTGGCTTCCCTTCCTTGTCTGTTTTCTCTCTCTCGCTCTGGCATCTATCCCTTACCTTTTCTTCCCGATCCTGCCTGCTGCCATCCGGACTGCTTTCTTCATTTCAGCTCCTAATAACCTTGCAATCCGGTACCCGGACCCGGTGTACTTACTACGTAGTGGAACTCGCTCTCCTGTCCTGAGCGCTGCCATCCGCTCCTTCTCCGATTCTGCATCGGATCCAGACCTTGTTTTCCTGCTGCATTGTGGAACTTGAGGCTGTCTTCCGCTCCTCTGCCTCGGAGCTATTGCCATCTAGTCCGGACTACCTTGACATCCATCACGATCTGGACGAGTCCATCTGCTGCTACATCCATCACCTTCTGGACGAGTTCAGTTGCTGCTACATCCACAGAGAGGTTTTTTTAAGCGGCTGCTTTTTTCCTCTCCAATTGGTCCCTGCGGGAAGGGGGTCGGCTGCTTCCCTGTTTAGCAGGGAATCAGGGTAGCTTCTTCCCGCGGACGACTGTATCTCTTCTTAAAGAAGATAAAATCAAAGAAGAAGCTTTCCAGGCAAGAAGTTTCCTCAGAAGATACAGGTGAGGAGGAAGGGGAGGTGGACATTGATATTGCTGATAACCCACGTATCACGTCTGAGCCTGACAGTGTTTGAGGTTGCATTTTTTAGGTCGGAATTCGTGCTGGAATTTTCTGGGGCTTTTCGGGTCAGTGAATTATTGTCAGCTGGCAGGCGGGACCAATCGTGGAAGGCCCTCGCCCTGGATGATGTGCAGTTTGTGTCAGGGGACGACAGTGAGGGGCTAAAGATCAGGTTGAGACAATGTAAGACTGACTAAGAGGGTAAAGGAAATAGTTTTTTCTGTACGCCCCTTCCCCCACACAATAACAGCTGTCCAGTCTTGCTCCTGACGTCCTTCTTGGCAATCAGGCCCGAGCAGCCGGGCGGGCCCCCTTCTGATGCATGCTAGTGGTGTGCTGCTGACCAACTACCAATTTAGGAAAATCATGTCAACCACACTGGGAGCTGTGGGTATACATGGCAAGGGCTGGTCCTCCCACAGTTTTCGAATAGGTGCCGCCACCACTGCCTTTTTGCAAGGGATACCTGCACCGGCGATTAAGAAATACAGCTGTATGTGAGGCTGCATGGCATGACCAACCTCACTTTGGATACTGAGCAGAGGGAGATGTCAACATAGGAAGGATTGACTTGCTGATTTCCACCTTTTTGACACCTTATAACACTATGCTTTTGTATCAACAGATGACGCAATATGGATTATGCGGCATTGGTTTATAGCTCAGGCTGAGAAAGCGGCCCATCAATGGATTTTGAGTCCCGATTTAGAACTTCTACAAAATAGGGTAGTTTGGCTCGGGTCACCTGGTATGAGGTGGCATTCCTTGTTGCCTGCAGTGCTCAGGCAGCTGCACTGGAGACCAGTACCTCGAGTTCTGGTGGTACAAATGGGTGGAAATGACCTCACCATCATGGGGAGGGGTCACCTGTTGGCTCAGATACAAGTACCTCTGCGCATCTTAGTGCAAGAATTGCCCGTCACGGACATAATTTGGTCGGAAGTAACACCCAGACTAAAATGGCAGGTACAGCATCCTATGAAGGGATGGAGAAATCTAGAAGGAGGTTGAACATGGGATTGAACAATTTACAAGGCTGAGGGCTTAGGATTCATTAGACCCTGTTGCTTGAATTTGCTCCCTTCCCACTACAATGCTGATGGGGTGCATTTACCCGACAAGGGGAATGATCTCTTCCTCACTGCGATACTGGGGGCATTGTTGAAGGCTGGTTGCAGCTAGATTCTTTGGTAAGTATAAACTTCAGTGTGTGGGGGCATTGGGGGCAGCAGGGGGGCCACCCACAAAGTGTGGCAGAGTTACGGTGCGGTCCTAGCCAGGAAGAAGTTTGACGCTGCAGTTTCAGCCATGGGCAGTTTCCCGATGGCCCTAGTTATAGGCAAGGGGGCTGCTTAGCTCATTCTCTTTTTGCAGCCCCCGCCTGAAGTCCCACCCTCCGTCTCCTCTCCCTCTTGGCAGGATTGCATGGGCAAGAAGAGGCAAAAAGTCCAAGTAGGTTATGGGTATTGGTTCATTTATATGTAACTAAGGAGGTTAATTGCTTTTTTATAAGGATTCGTTCATTTATATATAATTAAGGATGTTGTTGAGTGCTTTTTCTTTTCAGCGGACTTCAAAGGGTGTACGTTTGCAAGCATGTTTTGTTCATGAGTTGTGTACGGTTGCTAACATTTTCTTTTCTGTCATAGGTGGAGTGACGGGGCGGTCCTAGCCGGGGAGGAGTTTGACGCTGCTGTTTCGACCATGGGTGGTTTCCTGATGACCGCACTCAAGGCAAATTCGGACGACGGGCACTGAGTCCTTTATGGGCAGTTACTCCTCATCAATGAGATTCAGCGGTCTCAAAGAATTACTGCTTGACAGTTTAGAATCAGAAGCAGACGTCTGCTACTCTGCAAACCAGAAGTGACAAGTGTAAGATAATGACAAGCCCGGCAAACCGATGGGCTACCTTAGAAGTCTAAGTAGATGTGACTTTACTAAGGGCTGGGACTCCCCCCAAAATGTTGTGTGGCCCCAATAGATGTGATCTTGTGTTCATGTCCTTGTCATTCTTAGGTATGCGTAAACATTGCATGATATCTTATAACCTGAAAGGGGGTGGGTGGCTAATGGGGGATGGCCCTGCTAAGGTTGCCTGATTATGAGTTGTGTACTCTTCGCATCATCTCTTTACAAGGGTATTAAGGCCTGGAATTAACATTTTTCTAGCAAACCCGACTTGAGAAGATATCTGGTCACTCAGTTACTTGCAGAATGATACATCGAGAAGTTGGAAAGGTAATCGGCTCATTGCTACACTACATTTGGAATGATCTTATGAGCTAGCAGTATCACAGTATCTGTCCACAGTTAGTATCCTTCTCTGCTGCACAATTGGAGGATAAGCGCAAAAACTTTCTCTCGATGGAAGTTCCGTACCCTGACAAAGAATTCATTATTGTATTATCTGCTACAGTATTGTGAATATGCAGAATCTATTATCTCTGAAAGTATATAAAAGCGCGAGCCAAGCACGGTTGTTGGCAGAGAGGCAGCACAGAGGACATCTGTTCTCTTTAAGGATTTAATTGACTACAAGGAGCCGGAGCAGTCTACTTAAGCACTGTGCCAAGCGTAGTTGGTGTGGGTGGTGCAGCATTCAGCATTTGGTTGTGGAGGAGAACTGTTATACTTACAAGTATCATCGAATAATTGTGTGTAACTTAAACAGTTTTCAGATATCTGAATATGCAGATGCAAATACTGATTTTCCATAATAGCGTTATAGAAAGTCCAAGATTCTATAAACGACACAGAGGCAAAGGATTGTGCTCTTCTTTCTTTACTTCAGTCTCGACCAGCATTATAAAAACCAACAATAAACCAACATAAATTAACACAAAAAGGAAACTACATTTCCCAATGAAAATAGTGTTCTTTTTGTAGTCCATTTATGATAGGGTATGTATTGGAACATGTGATAACTTCAAGCAATCTCCTCTCTACTAGTCCATAACCTCAGCTTCATATCTTTGTCCTTGGGGGGTGTGGCTAACAGCCATGTAAGCAGGACGCTCTTCAGGCAGCTCCGTATGATGTGCCCTTGATTTTGCTGCGATATTGCGGTTTCGTCCCACCAATACCGCTGAAATTCGCCACATCCGTGGCTAAACATCCAGAGCACCTGCACTCGAAGTTTGGGGCCGCTACGACCTTCCTGCGCAAAGTTATCTGGAGCAAGCTGAGGCACGCCGGCACAAGAAAATGGCACCTGCCTGAGGAGAGCCGCCGCGTATTAAACACAGCCGCCTGGTCTGCGCTGCGGACGGCACGGGGGACCTGCTTGGCCCGAAAGCGCCCAGGAGGTGAACAGAACGCTGAGCGGTAGGAGCGGAGGTCGAGGCGGACCTGCGCCACGGAGCACTGTGGCCCGACGCCCCCCCCAAGCTCCTGGGACCCGTCGCCAGAGACGCGTGGATGCAGTGAGACAGGAGCGGCCCAGCAGAGCCGGTCAACGGAGGAGGGGGACGCGGAACACCCGGACTACCGGCGCGCATCGAGGAGACCCGGGATCCGGCGCCTTTCTGGTCCCTGGCGGAGGCCCGACCTCGGGCGGCCGGAATTGCGCCGCTGGGAACCGGAAGAGACTGTACCTCCTCACGTACGGAGGAACCCAGCACCCAGTTAACCGAACAGCTCAGCGAAATAATAAAGGAACCGGAGTGGAGAGGCCCGCTAATTCACCCGACGAATACGGGGTAAGGAGACGGTGGGGGGAAGACTCAGCTGCCATCACTGACACTCACATTGATCAAGCAGCCTGTCCCCCCCTGCCCGCCCCCAACGCATTGGTGTCCCGGCTCGTGACGCCGCACCCTTCCCGGGGCCACAGTCTGCGCTGTGTGCCTGGAGGACGCAGCCCAGGGTGGCCCTCGGTTGTGGACCAGAGAGAAGCGCCCGTCCCAGGCGGTGGACTGACCCCGGGTCTCCAGTAAAGTTGGACCACGGGCACCCCCTCGGCCCTGGGCGCAACGGACTATAGGCCTGGTGGCTACTCCTGTGCCACAGTTTAAAAGCACAGCGCACTTGGCCCTGGGGACCGCAGCCAACTCACTTTGGTAGTCTTGCCCTCGGCACAACACCGCAGTTAATCACGCCTGTGGACCCGCCTGCCCATTGAGAAATGTCTGTGAAAAGCAACAAAAGTAGACACAGGCAAACCACCATGGACACCTTCACGGCTGGCGGCCCGGCCAGCCTTAATACCTGTACCACCGGTGCCGAAGCTCAGCACGGGGAGACCCAGGAACCAGCGAACTCACAGCTCATGGAAGCCATCAAGGCTCTACAGAGGACCAAGGAGGCCAAAATCGATGCCGTGGCAATTGATTTGAACCTACTGCGACAGAACGTCCGCGCCATTGCAGGCAGAACCGAGGCGCTGGAAACCCAGGTCCATGAAAACACGGCGGCAAAAACCCAGGTACTTCACAATGTGGACGCTCTGGTACAAAAGGTGAAAAACTTGGAGGACAGAGCCAATGAGGCAGAAGGGCGGGCGCGCCGAAACAATATTAGACTCCTTGGACTACCGGAGGGCATTGAGGGGAGTGACCCCACAAATTACATTGAAAACCTCCTAATACAAGAAATTGGGGCTGGGAAGCTGTCACAGGGCTTCACCATTCAGCGCGCACACCGTTCTCTCGCCAAACAGCCACCCCCAGGGACTCCACCCAGACCCATAATAGCCAAGGTGCTCAATTACAGAGACAGGGAGGCGATCCTCGCATTCTCAAGGTCGGGTGGCTGTATACAAAAGGACTCTGCCAAAGTGGCCATATACCCGGACTACACATTCCAGGTCCAAATGGAGAGGGCCCAATTCATCACCACCAAGGCAAGACTGAAGAACGCAGGCCTATGCTACACGCTTCTCTACCCGGCCAGACTAAAAGTGCTACACGACAACAAAGCGCTGCTGTTCGATACACCATCGGAAGCCAACAAGTGGATGGACGGAGAACAGCTCCCAGACCTTGAACCTAGAGAGCGCAAGCCACAGAAGCAGCACCCCAAGTGACCCATACCGCCCAGCTATGGAGCTGAACCCACATGGAAACAGGGACGCACCGCAACGCAGCAACACCGATTCCCTTTAGAGTTGCATGGGAGTCGGACGACCCCCCACAAGTCAACAACCAAAGAGCTCCTGCTTCAGGCCTCCTGAAGAAGTTAGGGTGCGTTACACCCGCCCGTAGGGCACCTAGAGACCTTAGGTCACATGGCGTGGAAACGGGACAGTCAGAACGGGGGAAACCTCGCTGGACTAGTTATGTTATGGGGAAGTTCTGTTGAAGTTATGAGGGGGCGAGGGGAAACGTGGAGTTACTTTACAGTTGGGTACCACGTACTGAAATCACCAAGACCACGGGAACTCTTTATACGGAATGCTGTAACAACTGGACCCCGAGTTCAGATCGCCTCAAATGTCTACCCACACGGCACCAATGGATGACACAGTCAAGATCGTCACTTGGAATGTTAGAGGCTTGAATAGTTTTGTCAAACAAAGACGGGTTCAATCCTACCTTAGGAGATGCAAGGTCGGAATCGCCCTGTTACAGGAAACCCACCTGGCTGCCGAGAAGTTGGAAGCCCTGTCCAAGTCCTGGCGGGGCACCCTAGTGGATTCCGCCTACTCCTCCTATGCCAGGGGGGTCTTAATTTGGATTGCCCCTACGGTCCCCTTTAAGCTTATTAGCTCCAAATCAGATAATGAGGGGAGGATGGTAATGGTTTGTGGCTCTATCGAAGGTAAGGAGCTTTGTCTAATAAGCACCTATGCACCCAACCATGACACAGCTGTTTTTTTCCACTCTCTCTACACACGGCTCACCCCTTACATGAACAGAATCATAATATGGGGAGGTGATCATAATTGTACCCTCGACCCCACACTGAACAGATCCGACTCAAAACACGATCGCCCCTCTCCCCCGGCCAAAATCCTGTCCAAACTAGTCCAACAGCTACAACTCCGTGATATCTGGAGGGACCAGCACTCGGAACACCGCAAGTATTCCTTTTATTCCCCACCGCACACACCAGGCTGCACTACATATTCCTTAGCCAAGCACACCAATCCGCATTCGTTGATGCACGTTACTTGCCGGGGGTGCTGTCAGACCATTCTCCCCTGCTGATTACTTGGGAGGTGTCCGCGCCTAAACCCCCTATACCCACGTGGAGGTTGAGAGCCGAAGCCCTTCTCGACACTGCCTATAGAGAACACATAAGGGATAGCTCTGAAGAATATTGGCAACTCAACCTCAATAGCGTCAAATACATGAGCACCACCTGGGAGGCATATAAAGTGGTTATGAGGGGCAGGATGATTGCAGCGGTTGGGGGTGCCCAGAGATCCATCACAGCCCTGCTGGAACGAGCTGAGAGTGACCTGGGGGTCCTGGAATCGAAGGTTGACTCATCCCCCGATCATTTATGCAGAATCACTGAACTTAAGCAAACTTGCCTAACCCATTGGGAATCCTTGGGCAAATTAAGTCACGCCAAACACACAGAAAGAATCCACGCCCTGGGGGATAAACCGGGGAAGCTCCTAGCATGGCTTTATAAAAGGGAAACTCCTAGACCACCCATTTGCCACATAGTCACACCTGATGGCAATACCGTGCATACTCAGCAAGAAATAAATTTGGTGTTCTCCGACTTCTATCGCATCCTGTACTCTGAAACCCCGCTCCCCGATGACACAGGGATCGATGACGCCCTAGACGCCATTAATATGCCCAAACTGGATTCGCATATGGCCGAGACCCTTGACGAACCTATTACCCCAGACGAGGTCAAGATGGTGATCAGATCGATGCCTGCCGGGAAGACCCTGGACTCTGACGGCCTCCCCGGGGAGTTCTATAAGACTTACGAGGACACACTCGCCCCCATATTGACCCAGGTCTACAACGAAGCATTCGAGCACGGCTCCCTTCCGGACTCCCTGAATGAGGCTGTGATAATACCTCTGCTCAAACCAGGGAAAGACGGAAACGAGTGTGGCTCGTATAGGCCCCTCTCTATGCTGAACGTAGATTGCAAGATCCTTACGGCATTGCTTGCTAACAGACTACATAGAGTGATCCCATTGTGATCCACCAAGACCAAACTGGTTACGTCCCTGGACGTTCCATTACTGAAAACCCGCGGAGGTTGCATCATGTTATTTATAGTACAGAGGGAAGACCACAGAAACTCACAGTGGCGTCTCTGGACGCCACCAAAGCTTTCGATTCCGTGAGGTGGGACTGGTTGTACGCCACTATGGCAAAAATGGGGATTGGCCCTGTATTTCTAAAATGGACACAGTTAGTCTATGCTAACCCCACTGCTATGGTACGCACTAACATAACTTACTCCGATAAGTGGTCCCTGTGCAGGGGCACCCGTCAAGGTTGCCCCCTTTCCCCCATGCTTTACATCATCGCTGCAGAGCCTGTAGCAGCCTACCTGAGACAGGAATACGGGGACGGAGGCATTCAAATTGACGGGGCGTCTCACCTCATCTCCATGTACGCGGATGACACCCTCTTGTACCTTCAGGATCCCGAACACCTCCTATCTTACATTCTGGAAACTCTGGACTGCTTTCACAAGCACACCGGGATCCAGATCAACAAGAGTAAATCCTGTCTCTTCCCTCATGCCGCACTGCACAGTGAACATTACGGGTCTCTCCCCCCTCTTGATCTGGAATGGCAAACAACCTCCTTCAAATATTTAGGAATAACTATACACAGAAACCCCGCTACAGAACATATCCTTAACACTGTCAGGGCCAAAGACTCACTCTCAAAGTCCATGGACTTCTGGGGCCAGCTCCCGCTCTCGATGGCAGGGAGAGCGGGCCTTCTCAAAATGGTTGCCCTCCCTCGCCTACTACACACCTTCACCAACGTCCCATACAACATCCCTCCCGCTTTCTTCAGAGACCTCAATAAACTTTGCAGGGGCTTCCTTTGGGGGGTAGCAGACACAGGGTGGCGCTAGAGACCCTCCAAAGGCCATACGAGAAGGGTGGACTAAAGATCCCAAACTTCGAACTATATTTTCTCGCTAGTCAATTGAGACATGTGATGCAGTGGATGGCTGACGAGGACACAATAGATACTCGCCTTCTTCAGCCTGCCCTCCCCCAGCTGCTGCTCAGGGACTTGCTCTGGACTGGAAGGGGCGCCCTCGTACACTGCCCTTACCTCGCCAAGCTTGGGATTCGCCTTTGGGAAAGGGCCTGTAAACTGGTAGGGCCTAAAGACCCGTAATCCGTGGGTGTTTATTTCATCCTGTCATTGTGATATGCCTTTCAGATGCTATAGATGATGCTTCTGCTATATTTGTTACAGAAAATAAAAATATATTTAAAAAAAAAAAAATCTTTGTCCTTCCTCTTTCATTGTCTGTCTAGAAACTTTTAAATTGTACACCCCAACCGGTAGACGCTGAAACATAAGGATTTCGTCCTCCTACCTTCCTTAGGATCCCGCTGCATTAGTCTCTGGAGGAGGTGGTAGAGGGGAAATCAAGAGGAGGACTGGTGGAATATCAAATAGGTGAAGTAAGAAGAGAGGAACATGGGGAAGGAACAACATATTGCTGAGAAGGATGGAGTTGATACACTAGTAGAAAGGCAGAGAAATAGTGATGGGCCCTAAGCTATAAAGAGGTGCACCTCGGTGGGGAAGAGGAACACAACTTGAGTTGAGACGCTCTGGGGAGAGCGAGACTGGAGCAGGTGAGAGGAGATATTTAGGGATATAGTGAGAAACCTGTCAAGAATCTAGGGCTGACTCCTTTCATTCTGTGTCTTCAGTCCCTGCTGGGAAGGCCTTCCAATCATGACGCCATCTACAGTCTCCAAGCTCATGTCCGGCGATGAGACTCTTCATGAGATTGCCCTAATACAGCGAGGAGAAGGGTGCAGGACCACACAGAGAATACCTTTAGGTCAACCTGAGAGAAGATCCAATGAGCCTTGGGAATGCACTTCAGGATCTTGATGCCAGAGGCTCAGATGTGTACACAACTATCCCCGGCATATAAACCCTATGAAACTTCAGGACTCCACACCACCATCGAAATGGAGAGATGGCATTCCACAGCCAAACTGAAACATTGAGTGCCCCTTAACCTAGATGCTGGCAGAGAATCTTGATCCGATGGAATCTGACCCTCAATGGCCCCCTGCATGCTGAGGAAGTTATGAGGAGATGATTGGCGAACATTCTAGAGAACGTCCCGGCCTGAAAGAACCATTACTGGGGAAGAATCCACCTTAGAGAACAGGAGTGTCAACACTTTGGAGGGAGCCTGTTGGTTGGACACAATCCCATTCAACTGTCTCAGCCGAAAGGTTACCTGACATTTGGGCAGAAATTCGTCCTGACAGATGGAAAGTCCAAGTGGAGACACCTTCAAGGAAGACAGGCGACCATGGACTCTTAGATCTCCATTGAGGGTCAAATACTCTGCAAACCTCAACCAAACCTAAGGAGGAAAGAACAAGATCTGTGGTGGTGTCAGAGAAAACAAGATGAGGAACCTCTCGAGGTTTTCAAACCTAAGATGCACCTTGGGTTGGCTGGAATGGATGAGAGAGTCCCATAGGACAACAGAGGAGAAGAAGAGGATAACGGTTGACACAGGAAGACTGAGGGAAATTGGGGGTGCTCACTGCACTCTCAGGCTCTAACCGCTGAAGGTGGGACCGAGAGGCAACCGGACAAGCCCCCAAGCGGGAGCCCAATGGAAGGGGGAATATTTGTGGTGAAGTCCCCTGCCTAAGCTTGTTTGTGGATGGTGGGTTGCAAAGCTCGATGATGTTCGGCTCCGGGGCAATGTGCCTGGAACCCCGGTCTACCCCAACCAGGCCAATCATGAAAGGCTGGGATTCACCACATTACCACCTTATAAATTCGTGGCCCTTTAAGGAAAGTGAGGATCCTTGGGCCTGAGGAACTGGCAGTGTCTGTGTGCTCAGCTTCCCTTGCATGGATGCATGAATCTCATATACCCTTAAAGAGCATAAAAGAGGCACCTGATTTAGGGCCGGTAATTTGAGAGGCAGTCATTCAGTCATCCCACAAGGCCACTACTGCCCCTCCTGTAAGGACAGACAGTGGAAGGGAGTCCACCCCAAGGGCAGGTGAAGGGTGTGAACACCAAAATGAGGACAACCCAACAGGAAGAAGTAAGCAGTTTTAAGTGCTACATCAGAACTGAAGCCAACCTTAGGGGTGCAGCCCACCAGCGAACCCCTACCCCTTACCCAAGAGAGAGGTTGGAAGACAGGGCCAAGCTAAGGCAGGCAGATAGTGGACCACACAATGGAATGATGAGCCAATCCCAAACCCCTTATCGTGGCTCTGAGCCATCCCATGGGAGGAGCACAACTGTCCATCCCCATCACAGCAAACATTCCTGAATCCCCTTTCACCAGGGAGAGGCTGGAAGGAGGGGCCACAGTTCTATTAAAGCCAGTTCCTGTGCCAAAATGCTGGTGTAGTTGGGAGGAGGAGCCGATTCAGAGCAGGCAGGAGAAGTCAGCAAAGGATCTGGAGACAGGAGACCAGAGCATAGCCGGTAGAGCCCTGGGAGGGCAAGAGACAGGAGGCTGGAAGAGAGACAGGAGACTACAGGGGAAGCTGAGGAGGCTATGGAAAGATTGGCCATGGAGGTAGGCAGGGGCCAGAGCTCCAAAATGTAAAACAAATAATTGAAAAAGTTGAAATCCTTCCGAATCTAGCCTGCCACAAAGGAACCAAGTGCTGCAAAGCCTGCTCAGATGCTGTGTAAATGGGGCGAGGCATTTATCTTGATTTTAGCAATGTTGTAGATATGCCTGGGTGTTCCCCACACATGGGCCTCCACAGTGAGGGAGAGGGGTCTAAGCTGCAGTGGCATGCTCATACTGGCCACGGGCAATGCATGCATTTAAATAACAGATTCTGCGACCCTGGATGATAATGTTGGCAATACTGCTCCCCATACACCATTGGTCTGTTATCATACACTGCAGACTATCACAAAGCCTACTTCCCGAGGAAGGGTCCTTATCTTATTAGAGCTTGTCCGCGGTTTGATTCTGTGTGAATTCTTACCCTGATCATACAAAAAGCGTTTAATTGCACGATGAGTAGCACCCATGGATGTTACTTATATTGGCCCTTATTAGGACTCCGGCGCTAAACCATGGTGCTAATGCCAGAGTCTGCCATGGCGGAATGGGGAATTACCACCCCATTCCGAGGTTGGCGGGGCGGTAATTCCCCATTTCGCCATGGCCCTTCCCCATTCACATTTTTGCCCCATAGGGCTCAATGGAAATGGGGAAGGCGTCAATTACGGTACCGCAAATTGCGGTACCGTAATTGCCATCAAGGTCCCTTTGCGGGTCCCTACTTTAACGGCTGCAAAGGGACCTCATAATTAGGTCCTAAGTGTTTAACGGCACTGCAGCCTTTTACGGCGCCGTTAAAGACTTAGCGCCAGGGTCCTAATGAGGGCCATAGTGTTTATAGAAAGGGCTGTTGGACTGTTTGTGGTAATTACTTTTGGGGACGGTTGGAAAACACACAGAAAGATTTAATATTCAGGTATTAATTATTAGAATACTACAAACTAAAGGGGTCATTCAAAGTTGCCCAGATTTTTTAATACAACACTAGTGCTATTTCAGAAGTAGCACCTCCAATGACGGTAATCTACAAAGGTTTTTTTTGTATTAGAAAAATGCAGCCATTTTCAGCGTCAATGTGAAGGAAGAAATGCATTATGTACAGTAGAGGCTCATATAACTACTGTTGATTTTCTTTATACACACAAGGGTCAATTCTGGCCCCATTATGCATTATATTCGCTCTATTGAAGGGAAGCACACGTGCTTCCGTTCTATACAGTAAAAAAGAAAGATTTATAAAAATGTGGGGCCAGTTAAGATTTTGTACCTCCACCTTCAAGATGGAGGTAAAAATAGGTAGATTTTCAGCAAAAAGTCTGCCTAAAATATCACTGCCGGTGTTCCCATTGAATACCACTGATGGTATTTGATCAAACCCTAAATTTGGTGGATGGTAAAATCAGCAATATTTGCCAAAAATGGATGATTTTACTGTTACCACCCAACTCTGAATGACCCTCTAAATATGTGATCGTTTTCCATTTTCTTGTCCAGAACATGCCTCTCTTATGTGACCAACAAAAGACACACATGCAAATGAACACCAGATTCAGATATATAGATTAAAGGTCACATGAACACAGATACATCCTTCCACATATATTTCACACTGTCACAAATTCACTCAAACAAATTACCCCATTATTTGAAAACTCACATAAATATAATTGACCACTCTTGTTCCCTCTCCATCACCAGGTCCAAGGTGTATCCCACTTGCAGTTCTCTCTGCTTCAGTGAGATTGAATATGCAGATGACTTTCCAAGAAAGTGCAACTTGCCAGCACAAAGAAGCCATGCCCCCTGTACACATACAGACCCCATAGACACAATTACCAGAAAAACCCAGACCACGGCTTCTTGTCGTGTCTGGCAAAGGCTGACTGGCAAATCAAGGTGGTCTACTGTCTAACTGTGAGCCAGGGCAATGGACAGTGGTGAGGAGCGAGGAATGGGCTTAGTGTATTGGGCAATTAAAGGGTGTGAGAGGCAAGGAATTGGTGACTGACCAATGTGGGCAAGTGATGGAGGAGCGTGCCAAGTAAGGGAAGGGGATTGAGTTGATAGATAAAGGATGGAGCAAAAGGGGAACAGAGGTCTGAACGTTATTTGTAAGAAACAGGGGGGCATTGTGAATGTGGTGCAAGGGAAGGACACTGGAGGATGATGGGTAAGGAAAATAGGATAAATAAGACAGAGGTACACATCTGGAACGGTAGGTCTGCAGGCTGACTGTTGCTGAGATATATGTGTGACCTCCATGCCACTACACCTGATTGTGGGACTGACTTGACCCCCTTTCTTTTTTCAGACTAAGTGATGCAGACTGCTTTATGAATTTATGTTTCAATGAATACTTATCTTTTATTTTTTCAGGTTGCTTCATCATGTGAGTGGGTGCTTTGAAAATACACACAATTGTACAGACTAAAATTATAATTATAGAAAATTGACATTATAATTATAATCATGATCTGTTTCTCAGATGTATTTGCTTCAGGATACAGATGATTAAAAGGCTACCCCTTCTAGATACATTGGTGCTTTGAAAAACAGATGTATTGAGCAGTATACTAGTTTAGCCCTGGTATAAAAACTTTGCATAGAGCATTTTTTTGTTTCTAACATTGGAGATGGAATAGGAGGAGATGTAGGCTCCCTGCCTTCTGAATTGGAAGCTGTGGAAACAGGAAGACGGGGTTCAAATCCCCACCTTCCACACTTCATGCAATATGTGATTCTGAGCAAATCACTTTTCATCACTGTGACTTATTTTCCTTAACTATCTGCAGAGAAAGCCTTGATCATATGGGTTTTTTACTCTATAATATTACTGTATGAATCATTATAATTTTAACATTTTATGTTAAGCATACTGGTGAGGAGGCAGGATTACAAGTGAAGGTCTTATGTTGCAGAGTGGGGTACTGTGAGGAACATGAAGGTGTCTCACCCGCTAGTCTCTGGATATCTGTTGTCCAGGTGGCCAGGACACCGCCATCGCTATTGGATCCAGTTCCTGGGAGTGGACCAGTGGGAGAGGATCACTTGGACGAGTGGTCTTCGGGGAGTGGAAGTGGGACATAGAGGGTTCAGACTCGGTATCCGCTTCCTTGTAACACCCTTCCCCTTTGCTACCCTGTTGGATATTTAGAATCTTTAACCCCTCCCCCCTTTTCCAAAACAAACACTGTCTTACACAGTAACAGACAATGGACTAACACCAGAGTCGTTTACCTGACATGTCCCAGGGCACGGGTCAGGCAGAGTCATGCATTTGACAATAAACAAGCACACCTAATGGCCCTTTACCTTCCCCACAGGGATAAAAGGTGCATCACGAAAGCACACGTCGAGCAAGGCCAAACGCAAGAGGAGACAGCTACACCAAAATGTTCAAGCGGAAGAGAAAGGTGGCGAGACATGGAGGGAAGACGAAGGGAGAACTGCCCTTGCCCTTTCCAACTCAGATCCTTGAATCCTCTGAAAGGGAAATCATAAGACCGGGAGTTACAGCTGGCGTGCGGAGCAGCAGATGTCAATGGTGCATATGGGGCATCCTGCATTGTTAAAGTAGGTGGAGAGGCAAGCTGGCTACCGTGGCAATATCCTTAATTGCAGAGATCAGAGAAGCCAACAGGTTCAGCACAGCCAGCGAGTCGGAGGAAGCTGATAGTAAACCAAAATGTGTTGAGCCCAAGTTTGCAAGTAGCAACATTTTGAACCCATGAAGAAAGAACTTGTGTGCATGTTTGAACTGTTAAGAAAGCCCAGATAAGGGCCAGCTGCAGAGTGGCCAGGCACCATAGAGTGCTCATTCGAAGGACTCTCACTGGCCCCTTTTGTGTTTTGTTGAAACTGCGATGACCAGAAGGCCCCAGGAAAAGGTGACGAGAAGCATCAGAGTGGTCCTACAAGGGTCACGTCAAATCCCTTGTACAATCTAATGTCTCTGACCGATTACCAGGAGAAAGCTATGGGAAGGGATTCCCGCTTTCCGGCAAGGTTGTGAACTGTGGAAAAAGGCAAGTGTGAACCCAATAGAGGGATGCTGAATGAAAGTTTGAAGAGGGAAAACCCTGCTTTCTGATGAAAATGAGCAATACATGAACTGTGTTAGAAATACATGAACTTTGTTAAAGAAAGGCCGTAGTGAACCTGATGGAGGGAGGCCCGAGTTGCAAGTAGGATCTAAGCACAGCAGAGGGAGATCCTAGCGGTGAAGAGCAATCGCCCAAAATACAAGGCTACCGAAAGAAGAATCTTTGTTTGTTTGTCGTTGTGAATCAGCAGGCCTTCTAAGGCAAGGGACTTTGTCAGGAAAGAGACTTAGCCTCTGAAGGTTTTTGATATCATTGAACAGGAACTGCGAACCTCGTGCTAATGAGGCCCACGAGTGTGCTGTGCTCAGAAGTCCCGCCTTGTCCTGTGCTTAAAACGCGGGGAATGGAGACCCAGCCAAACCATCCTCATTTATCATTTTGTGAACACTTCTTTCTTTTCAGGTGAACAATGTCCCACACTCTTTTTGTAATGTAGTAGTAAGGATTGGCAATATTTTCTTTTACTATAGGCCCTTTTTATTTGACAAGACGCCACTAGGACTGTCTTATTATTATTTGATGGGCGTAGCTGGCTACCATCTTAGATTTAGGTTTAGATTAGGCATTTGTCCCACCCATTATAAGGTTCAATATGCACCCTTAAACTGTGATCACTTGTGTCTGTCTTTACTGTTGTCACCATGAGTTCCTTACATATGGTGTCAGATTGGGATGTGACTCAATTTAAACAAATTGGGGAACCCTACAATTTCAGAAACTTAGTCAACAAGCTTCTTACCCTTCTGTTGCCATAAAAGAATCGCAAGGTTTCAATATTTGTAGCAGATGGGAAACTGTCATCCCCCCTGGGAAAAGAGGGATGTTTCCCACTGATTTGGTTCTGATACCCCCTCCAGGGTGTTACATCAGGCTGGCCCCAAAATGTGGCTTAGCATGGAAGTTCGGTTTAGACGTTTTAGCAGGCGTCATCAACCCCGACTTCCGAGGAGACGTAAAGGTTCTCTTACAAAACAATGGCAACCTCCCATTTGAAGTACATAGTGGGGATCAAATTGTTCAAGGAATTTTAAAAAAAAGGGCACTATTCCCTCACATTCTAGAAGGCGAACCAGACAAAATGGAAAGAGGTGCATTGGGCTTTGGGGAAGATGATAAACTTTATGACATTGAAGGCATGAAGGGAGAGGAGCCCACTATCTATCCCGATCTAGCCTTCACCCAGCGAAATGATCCTGCTCTCGCTGAGGCCTTCCTACAGGCTATTCCGGAAGGAGAAGGTATAGAAAAAGGGAGCCCCTTTTTCTTCTTAAACAGGGATTGTTGTACAGAAGGGAAACATTGACTGAAGGGTTGATAAAGACACAGTTGGCGGTCCCAGGACCCACCAAAAGGTTGTACTGGAGATCGCACACTCTCATCTTGCCAGGGACCACTTAGGACAAACAAAAACCCAAGCACACATCAGTGGGACGTTTTACTGGCTAGGTATCCACGCTGATATAAAGACCTTAAAAATAGCACACACGTCCCCTTACCTGCCCCTTTGAATCCTTTACCTATCATAGAAGTCCCTTTTTCAAGAATTGGAATGCACATTATTGGACCTGTAGAAACATCCAGATTAGGCAACAAGTATGTCCTAGTGATTGTTGATTATGCCACTAGATACCCCGAAGCATTCCCAATGCGAAATAATACCACCCAGCAAATTCTTAAACACCTCGTACCGTATTTTTCCAGGGTTGGCTTTCCCAAGGAAATATTGACCGATCAGGGTTCTAACTGTATGAGCAAGCTCATGGCAGAGGTCAAAGAGCTACTCCATATTACCACCTTACGAACTTCTGAGTACCACTGCCAAACTGATGGTTTGGTAGAAAGATTCAACAAAACCTTAAACTTAATCCTGCGAAAACTAGTAGATAAATACGGGAAAGACTGGGACCGAATGATCCCCTGGCACTATTTGCAGTGAGGAAAACCCCACAGGCCTCTACAGGATTTCCCCCTTTTGAGTTACTTTATGGCAGAGAGCCCAGGGATGTCCTGGACATGCGTCCTGGACATGCTCTGGGAAACTTGGGAAGTAAAAAAAAAATCTAACTACGATAAGAAAGTAAGCTGGTGATCATTTTCTTTAGGGCAAAAAATATTGGTGCTATTACCCTCCTCAGAAAACAAGCTTGTTTCTAAGTGGCATGGGCCCTATGAAATATTAGAACAAACAGGAACCTGTACTTATAGAGTAGCCCAACCGACCAAAAACAGAAGGTCCATTTATATCACATAAATCTCCTAAAGGAGTGGAAGGAGAACCCATCAGCCACCCATGCCAAAGTACTATCTTATTTGGTTCCAGAAGATATAGACAACTTTGAACTAATTCCTCCTGAGTTGACTACCCAAAAACAAGAAGATCTAAGAGATGTAATCACATCCTTCCCCGATGTATTTTCAGACAAACCAAGAAGAATTAAAGGCACTTACCACTATATTAGACCACCTAAGGGAAAAGTGGTCAATTTAAAACCCTATAGACTCCCGGAAGCCTGTAAACATATAGTGGTCGATGAAGTAAACAAAATGCTGCAAGCTAATACTATCGAGCACTCATCAAGCCCATGGTCCTCCCATATCGTGTTGGTCAATAAACCTGACCATTCCTGGAGGTTCTGTATAGATTTACGTCAAGTCAACGCGATATGACCTCATTGATAAACTAGGAGCAGCCACCTTCCAATCCACCCTAGACTTAACAAAAGGGTACTAGCAGGTACCAGCATATGGGCCAGATAACAAAAGGACAGCGTTTTCAACCCCCTTATGACTGTTTTAATTCAAAGTCCTCCCTTTTCACTTACAAAGCGCACTAGCCACTTTCCAATGCCTAATGGACAAAATCTTAGGCCCCTACTCTGACTTTTGTGGGGCTTACATTGACGATATCGTCATTTATAGTAAAACCTGGGAAGACCACCTTTTCCACCTTCATACTATTATGAGAGTCCTCAGACAAGCCGGCCTAACTGCTAATCCATCTAAATGCAGATTGGCACAATCAACTGTAAAATATCTTGAGGTTTTTGTAGGGAACGGGAACGTATATCCCCAACATGCGAGAGTAAGAGCCATCCTAGATACACTTACACCCAAAACTAAAAGGGATTGTAGAGCTTTTCTAGGGTTAATAGGATATTACTGCAGGTTTATCCCTAATTTTTCGGACAAAGCAGTAAGGCAGACTGATAAACTTAAGAACACTAAACCCCAGAAACATCAGTGGTCTGCAGAGGATGATATATGATATAACAACTTAAAGCAAACTCTGTGCCAGAAACCCATTCTGAAGGTAGTAGACTTCTCCAAAGACTTTACATTGCAGATGGACACCTCCCTTACCAGGTTAGGGGCAGACCTGTCTCAAGTTTGCGACGAATTAGAACATCCCATTCTCTTTACAAGCCGCAAACTCTTCCCACGTGAAATAAATTACTCTATGCTGGAATTAGAGGCCATGGCCATCAAGTGGGCCATTATCCACCTTAGAAATGCCCTCTTAGGAAGAAAGTTTACATTAGTCACCGATCATTCTCCCCTAGTTTGGATTAGCCAGTGCAAAGACTCAACCCCACGTGTCATGCAATGGTTTCTAGACCTGCAGCCCTACTGCTTCACGGGGAACACCGGAAGGAAAAAGACCAGGGGAATGTAGATTTCCTATTCCGGTTCCCCTGTGAAGCAGATGCAGCTACATCGCATAGAGGAAGGGTATGTGAGAAACCTGAAGGTGTTTCACCCGCTAGCCCCCGGAAATCTGACGTCCAGATGACCAGGTCATTTTCATTTGTTCACGCAAAATTAAAGAACCATGGGGAAAGGGGCCTACCTCTCATTATCAATGGACCAGCAGCAATGTAATTCAGCCAAGAAGGAGGAATCAAAGAATCCTGTGACATGGAAAACAGGATTTTTAAACATTAACAGCAAAAACGACCTACACAGGTGTTTGCAAATAAAAACGACTTTAAAAAGCCACAATGGAAAACGATATCACTGCTCACAGGAAAATGACAGGAAAACAAAACCTAGTGTGGGGGGTGACCAAAGCCAATGTATAGTATGTTTCACCCACAAAATTCCTGTAAACATGTGAAGAGACACTTACTTCAGGAAAAACCTGTTCTGGCTGAGTTCTAAATTTCACAATGAAATGCCCCATTTCCAGCTGGATGTTACACCTCCCATTAATGACACCCTGCAATAGAATCTGCTGCTGCAGGTGCTGAAACCCCACTGTTCCCTGAACTGGCTGGCACTGAAGGCAGTTAAAGCAAGGGACTTCAAAGAAAAATCATCCCTAGCTGGAGCATGACAAAAAGGCATTAGCCCTGGTTGCACTCCCTTCAAAAGAGCCCACACCACTTCAAAGAGACTTATAAAAAAAAACTCTGGTCACAGGCTGAGCACAGGGAGACAGATGGCTGTGGGGGATGAAGCAGCCTCCCTTTTGATGAACAGAAACACTCACAATTGATCCAAAAGACTTTAGGCATTTTGCGCAGCCATCAGACTGAGGATCGATCTCAATTTTATGCCATTGTTCATGTAATTTCCAGGAAGTTTTGGGGATATAAATTGTATTTACCTTGGACTCTGGGAACTGTAATGGCCAGTTAGACTAGGTTTCTGGCTGATCTGGACATGTGACAAGTATAAAGGTGGGTGAAAAGATGGAAAATGAAATTGGGAATATGCTTGATGACTTACAGATTCATAACTGTTGTACATTTTATGAAAACGACAACAATGTGAGACGTGGCCATACTACATTGTACGGATTTTGTGGTTGCCGTATCTAATTCCCTATTGTCAGCACAAACAGAATATATGTTTTATATGGCAGTGGCTAGTACAATTCTGAAGTTATGATACATAACTAGTTTTTGCCAAAAAGTTGAAATGAGAACAAAAGATGGTAATAAAGGGGAAAAGACAGATGGCACTCCAAAATCCCCTAAAATCCTGACTAGGGCGGAGGGAAAGGCAGAAACTGTCCAATCCTGGTGGCAGGGATTATTGAAGGGTACTTCCCTAGATTGTAAAATTAGTGATGTCATTTCTATATATAAGGGGGACTGTACTAGGACTCAAGAAAAAAAAAACGGGAAAGACAGAAAAAGAGAATGGAGAGAAGGCTTCTGAAACTTACCATCTTTGAGAGTGCAGGGACCAGACCCTTGCCTTTCTTTCCAGAGTGTCCTGATATCGAGCTGGTTTTCCTGAATCTTAAACAAAGGTTGCTATGTAAGTAGAAATAACCCCAGCCCTAAATTGCATAAACCCTTCAATTTTTGTAGCAGTGCATCCAATATTCCCCATTGAAAACCCCAAATTGCCAGTGTAGTTCAGCCATCTCCCCATAGAAGAATCTCTTTTTTACCTGTGTATATTAGCATATCTCCTTTGAAAAACCTCTCAGCTGACTGTGTAAATCCTTAGTATTGTTGTAAGTAAATAAATAAATTCCCCCCATTGAATTTCACGGATCGGCATTGTTGAAATTTGAAACCAACCATCCTTGTCTAGTGATTTTATTTAATTATTATAGGACCTCATTCCGCCATGGCTGCCTCCAAAATCGGTCCGACTCCGGTCTGGTGAAGGGAGTAATTACCGGTTCAGTCCGAGGTCGGTGGGACCGGTAAGTCCCCATTCACCAGAACCATTCCCCATTCCCATTTGAGCCCCCATAGGGCTCAATGGGAAGGGGGAAGGTGGCAATAACAGTACCGTAAATTACGGTACCGTTATTGACCCCGGTATCCCTTTGCGGGTCCTGTCCATAGAGGTGCCCGGTATCCCTTTGCGCCCGGGTCGTAATGACCCCCATAGTCATTAAAGTGTTGCCCAAACAGAATTATTCCCATTGTGAGCTGTAAACCGAATGTGTCTGTGTATTGTGTGCATTACCATACAAATCCCTATTTGCATCTGTCAGTTTAAACCCCAACTGGTTTCATTAGTGTGAGTAATCCCTTTGCCTAGAAGTCCACCTATTTGCATCTGTCCTATTAAACCCAAACCGTTGTTCCCATTGTGACCTGTTAGCTGCCCCTGTCATTTCCACTAAGAAACGATTTTCCTATGTGCTTTTCTCATTGTTGAAAGCGTCTGTGTCATTTCTAGCCCCTGTAAAATTAAGGTGATTTCCATTTTCGTTTTTCTAAAAATGTATTTTCATCCTTTAAAAAGAGTTTTTCTTACAGTACTCCCCCTTCCTCTATCATATTCTGAGCGCGGATTTCGAATTGCATTTTCTTCATTTTTCATTGCTCAGAGCTTTGCTGTCACTTCACAGCCCCACCAAAATTAGTGTGATTTGTCTTTTCGTTTTTCTAAAAATTTCTTTTAACCTTTGAAAACTGGTTGTTCCTAGTGTATAGCTCTCCCCTACTATACCCTGATCACTGATTTTGAATTGCATTCCTTTTATTTATTATTTTCTTTCTCATGTTTTACTTGTATTAAAAATTTAATTTCCTAAGTGTGCTAGCTAGTCTGTTTTGTAGCCTGATTTGTCCTCTAGTGTAAGCGCCCGAAGTACCCTTGTGTGCGGTCCCATAGCAGTAGTATTGAATTATTGAAAACCCATGTTTCCATTGTTGGTGCTATCACGTTGTGGTAATTGTTTGTTTTCTGTTCTGCATTAAAAAAACCCTAATTAACTGTAATAGTATATCTTAACATGGTTGTTTTGTAGAGATTATTGCATTTAATTTGCCACAACATTGGTGGCTGTGCAACTGGTTGATTTTCCCTTTTCATTAAATAATAAATTAATAAATATCTTATTGATACAAACCGGCCTGGTTCCTAGTCCATTGTGACACAGGGCGGGTCATTCTGAGTGAGGCGGTAAGGGGTTAACGGCACTGGTAATGGTGCCGGAGCCGTCAACCCCTTACGGCCCCATTACGAGGGTGCTTGCGGGACCCGCAAAGGGAGCCTGGTAAAACCAGGTGCCCTTAGCGGGTCCCGCTAGCAGACCAGGGAGCTAACAACGGGCCTGTTATTAACGAGCCCATTGTTGGCTCCCTCCCCATTCCCATTGAGCCCTATGGGGGCTCGAATGGGAATGGGGATGTACCGGGTTCCTCAAATTAGGAATTACCGGGCCATTCCAACCTTGGAGGACCCGGTACCCGGTAAGGGGGTAACCATGCCGCAAATTGCGGCATGGTTACCTCCAAGGTCGTAATCACCCACAGGGTGTTTGTCGAGGTTGGGTGCAAGACAGGTTGGAGAATCTGTAGTATATTAAAAATAAAAAGCGTTTTATTATGCGCCACGTTCATTGTAGGGAAAGGAATTCCCTGGCTGGCGTGTGCCGTGTCTGGAACCAGCTTGGACAGGTTTTCCTATTGTGATATATCACTTTTAATGGCCAAACCAACAGAGTATGTACTTACATAGGAGTACTGGCATATATTAGCAGAGCCAGTTTTGTGACCAGTACCAGTAATCATACTATAGAAAAACGTCTTAAAGCGAACATAAGTATGGTCTTATATGGAAATACTAACATACGTTGGTGGAGCCAACATGGAAATGTGTGGGCAGAGCCAGCATAAAAATGTTTTTTATACTGGCATATATTGCAGGGACCATCATGATAGTGCATTGGAAAATGCCCTAAACCTGACTGTTGGCCTTTTACCCACATTTTCCCAGAAAGTGTGCTTTGTAATGCACCATTTTAACCCGTTATTCATAACATTTACTCTGAGAAGGGGGAAGAATCCCCCCGGTGCCCCCAACCCATTTCCGTTAGTTCAGGCTCCCATGCTATGCTCAGTCGCAATCGCATGTTTGTCGCAAATATTTACACCCTCCACAAAAACAAGTCACCAGCCACTGGTGACTGGTATATTTGTGGACCAAGCACCACCCCCTTCTCTCTGTTACGTTAAAGATTTAAGCTTTGATTGAAAAACGTATGTACTTCTTTCACTTGCAGTTGTTTCATGCCCCTGCAGCTGCATAATCATCATGGACGTGGTGGTCCGGACCGGCCCAGGGTGTGGCGTGCCCTGTGCTTTGTTAAGGATTTTGGGGCGGGGGACCGACAGCATGGCTCACAGGGGAGCTGCCAAATTTTGTGCTACACCATTGGGCACAACTGGGTCTGACAAAGGGGTAGTGTGCAGTGCGCACCTTGAAGTCTGCCAGTGAGTCCCCGGGTGAAAAGCAACTTGTGGTTGCTTTCAATTTTAAATAACTGTGTGGTACTATACATTTATGTGTGCAGCAATGATATTATATTAAATGCTGTTTAAGTCCTCTGGCGCTCAGTATTACGCTTAGATAATAAAAACTATGGGGGTCTTGGGTATATTGAAAGAAACCTTCCCAGGTATTATACTGCAGCAAAGATAACATTATCATGTGCACTCCCCTCTCTGCACGCAGACCAGTCTAATAGGTTTCTTCTAACATAGTGGTAGCTGAATCATATATACATTTATAACCATTGATACTAAATCCTAGTCAATGATTTAATTTTCAGGCCTTGCTCATGCAGCATTTTTCTTCTGATTAACCAGCAGCGCATGCCTTTGCAGTTCAGTGCTTTTTTGGGTTGTTTAGCACAGCAACGCCACAGATAACACGTACATCTGTGTCCATTTGATCTATAGATGTTTCATACACTAGCTGTAGCCTGCGTTACAGATTTCATTTACCCTCTTAGAAATGCTACATTATGTATGTTTTACATATGGACCCCACGACGAATCTGGAAAATGGCATTCCCCAAATGTGTAATCGTGGACAAATCATGCCTCCCTCTGTGCCTCAGTTCTTTTATCTGTCTGAAATGAGAGAACCTGGAAACACGGGTGCTAGATGCACCTAAAAATTCAGAAGGGCATTTGCCATCACTTCCTGTGATTTCATTTGGGAGTGTGGTCAAATTACATCACTTCCTGTGATGTCATCAGGGGGTCAAGGGTCGTGTGGTGTCACTTCCGCTACCCCTGGCATGTTGGTGAAATTACATCCCTGGGAGGGTGCCCAATGGGATGAAGGAGGTGGGGGAGTGAGGAAATAGACTAGAGAACAAGCAGTGTCCAAAGGAGTTAAGAAGGGTCCCAAAGGTGAAAGAAGAGGGGAAAGGGAGTAGAAGGCGAGAATGAGAGAACACAGGTGAGAGGTGGATAAGAAAGGAAAGAGATAGAGAGTTTGTGGAAGAGGTGGAGGAGTAGAGAATCATTGGGTTAGGGATGTAAAGAAGAGGAAAGATGGAACGACAAAGAGGTGAAAGGGGAAGGGAGAGAAGGAAGTGGTTTGGGGAGTGAAATACCATTGAGGAGGAGGAAATATTAGGTGGTCCTGCAGCTTCAAAGTGTTTTTCCTAGGTGGAGAGGGTTGTCAGGATTAGTCAGGCGAGTACAAAGGCAGCGAATATGGCAAGGGAAATGTGCACTAAATCACACAGTGAATAGCCTTGAATTAAACTACGTGCACACAGGAACCAAGACTCATGTATGCTAAACCCAGTAGTGCAAATAGAGTATGACAACAAAACCAATATATGAAAAGGGATGTGGGGTAAGCACCTGACCGCGAGGAAAGTCGGCAAGTGCCTTACCCCCAATTGCTGTTACAGGTACTGACAGCGCTAAACCCACGTAGAGGGCAAGCAATGACAGGATCTGTGAACTAACACTCTTGATGGTATTAAATAAGGGAACTAAAAAAACAGTACTCACAAGGATGAGAAAAACCACTGGAATGTCAGCAAGCCCACGAACCCTGTTGATCAAACTGGGACCCAGAAAGGCTATAACAGCAATGGGAGGATAACTAAATACCTAAGTTGGAATAGTGATTACAGAATAGTGAGGAAAACATAGGCATTCACACAGGAGCTAGCTACAACAGCACACCACACCTAATAATCAAATGGGAAATAAATGCATAAGTGCAATGGAAAACATGGAATGGATCCCAATAGAAAGTAAGGATCAGGAGCAGGGAAAAACGAAATTACCAAGGCAAACTTCCCCCACTCCTCCAAGGAAAAGACAGGAAGCTAATCTAAGAGGAAGGCTAAGGCATAAAGGTTTACAGCAACAAAGGACAAAGTCAAAGAAATATAGAACACAGACAAACTGGGCTGCATCTAAAAGGGGAAAGCACTGAGAAATGCTGCCTGCAAACAGAGGAAGACAAAAAGGGAATCTAGGGAGCAGAAATCAATTTAGCACATGAATCCGAAATCCAGGGCGGAGGAACAAGAAACAGGAACTAGGAACTAGGCACAAAGCTAGGAACAAGGAACATGGGACTAGTCACAACAGGAACACTGCAACGATGACCAGCGCTGGACTGAAGTAAACTGAGGCTTTTAAAGCTGCTTAACGAGCACACCCCTCAGGTGTGCCGCCTGCTGCACCTGCAGCCACAGGTGTTGCCTATCCTCCACCTAACCGTGTCCTGCAAGGGAGAAGGTGAAGCAGTGAGCCAGGCATTCTGGGAAGCATAGTCATTTGATCAAAGTAGCATGCTGGCTGCCAAAAACCTGGAATGGATCCGGAACGGAAGTAACTTGAAAAATAAGGTTTTAGCGCTCCCAATTCATCACAGCACTGTAGCATTAGGTTCGGAGGAAATGTCCAGTAGGGAATAAACCCCAAAACATGCCCCCAAGTGGCGGGAACGGGAGCGAAGGGAGCGAGTCGTGACAAGGGTGAACAAGGCTTGAGTAGAGACGCTGAGGAGGAGGTTGAAACCAGAACAGGTGGTGGGAGAAAGAGAACCCTGGGAAAGAGTGGGATATGCAGGTGAATAATGAGAACCCCCTTGAGACTCTAGGAGAGACTCCTGTTATCCTGCGGCTCCGGCGCCTGCTCGAATGCCACTCACCAGGCTCCAGTCCGGAGGGCCGCCCCGTCACAGAGCTAGTCGAAGGGTGCAGGAACCCCTTTAAACTCGAGACTGTAAACTCACTTCCGTAGACCTGTCATCACCACACTTCCTGAGAACTGGGGGAACTTTTTGTTTGAACACTGCCTCCAAAACCTTACCGAGTCCGCCCTGGTGAATGGAGCTATTACCGCCCCATTCCAAGGTTAGCGGGGCCTGTAACATCCCATTCACCAGGGCCCTTCCCCATTCACATTTGAGCCCCCCTAGGGCTCAAATGGGAATGGGGAAGGTGCTAATAACGGTACCGCAATTTGCGGTACCGTTATTAGCTCTAAAGTCCCTTTGAGGGTCTTGTCCTTAACACCTGGAAAAACCAGGCGTTAAGGGAGGACCCGCAAAGGGAACTCGTAGTAGGGCGGTAGGGGATTACCGGCACGGCTACCCTTACCGGTGCTGGTAATCCCCTACCGCCTACCGTGTAAAGAGGCCCACTGCCTTTTGTTAAAATGCGCCCCAGAGACTACGCAGCTTGATAACTTCAGTGTTGCAGTTCCCGCCCATCTGCTTGTTATTTTGGCCCTTTTTGTACAAGGTCCCTAACAAGCTTTTTGTTTAGCACAGCTTGCTTTCTGGCCTTTATGCGGGTCATTCCGAGGTTGGAGGAAAGGGATAAACAATGCTGGTAAAGGATTACCGGCATCACTTACCGCTCCAGGCTATTCCGACCAGCCAAATTGCTATTAGCGGCACCGTAAATAACGGTGCCTCTAATAGCGGCATGGGCGCGGGCACGTGGGCCTTCATACCGGCAATAGCGGCATGCCATAAGCTGGAGGACATCACAAGTCAAGCAGACATGCAAATACCGGCATCATGAAGGCGCTAAAAGTGGATTCTGGCATGCCGTAAATAGTGGCATCGCTGGCCAACTGTAAAATGGCATGTGCAGTGTTCCCAACTGCCACAGGTGCACAACATCAGCACAGGTAGAGGCAATGGAGTCTGGGCCTGAACAAAAGGAGCACACCCACACACCACACCCCTTTCCACACCAAGATCAATCCAATAGTAGCATCAACACTTCAGCTGGAGGACATGCATGCATTGCAACACCAGCAACAACACCAACACCAACAGCAGGCACCACAGATGAGACGCAGCAGGAGAAGGAGGGTGAGACAGGTCCAGCATGCCCCACCAGTGCAGCCAGCGTAACCACGCATGCAGCCCCCAATCCCATACATCAGAGCCAGTCCTTCCAACCCAACCCAGGAGCACAACCACACCCTGTACCGTCTGGACCGGGACACCATCAACACCATCGTGGACATGATACACGATTGTCCGCCTCATTGAAATATGCACCGCCATCCCCCCTCTACTGAAGGTAGTGTCAGTGCTCCACTTCCTTTCCACAGCCAGCTACCAGCACACAGTGGGGCACATGCATGGACCATCACCATCCTTATTCACTCACATCCTGAAGCAAGTGTTGGATGCCCTCCTCAAGCACACAACAGATTACATATCCCTACCACGGACTACCCAGGAGATTTTTGAAACAAAAGGTGGCCTCCAAGCCACGGAGGTGGTTTACCGCAATCGCAAGCAATACCACTGCAACCAGGTGCAGATGGCAGGCGACGCAAGCAAGATCATCACACATTGTTGTGCCCGATATCCCGGATCAACCACAGGAATGCCGAATGTCACCATGGCAAACATCAGCGCACAATGCCTAACATTGCAGAGCCTACTGCCAACCCTCCCCATCAGTAAATCCTACATAACGCTACACATCACTAAATGGACACTGACATAGCTGTATGCGTACACAATGCATGAGCAACAACACGGCAGAGCACACCGTCTATCATCTTGAAGATGCAACCCACAACATTATTCCATGGCACAGGACACATGGAGGGCCTAAAAATGGCGTGCATACATCCAGGGACATTGCATGTGGCCAACGATAATCTGGCGGCATGTGTATCCGACGCAACGTGCACCTGCCCCCTGACATTGACCTGCAACCACCTGGTGATGATGAAGGGGATGAAGAAGAAGTGGCTGCACATCATTGTGGTGCCGATGCACAGGAGGGACATGCTGTGCGTCAGTCAGTGATTGCACAATATTACTGACACATATGGCTGCAGAGGGTGACATGATAGTTTGACAGAGGGCACTGGGTGTGGGGGTACATGCACACTATGCACTGTATAGGAATAAATGACACATACGCCATGATGAATGTCCACTCAGGTCTTGCTTTTGACACAACGGGTGTATTGAATTCAACAATGAAAACCCTCCACCACCCTCACCCCCTCTCCCTCCCCCCACAACTCTCCCACAGACCCTCACCCCTCTCTGCCTCCCCGCACAACTCCCCCACACATGTCCCATCAAGTCTCTAATGCCTACATCAGGCTGCCCAGAATATTAATTAGCACTCCCTGGACCTGGTGGCGGCATGTCTGGCCGGCGCTGGGTGTGTGATGACCGGCGGAGCGGGCTCGTCTGGGTAGAGCTAGACGAGGATGGTGTGGCCGCCTGCTCAAATTGGGTTGCCGGACACCCTGACTCCATGGCATCGGCTATGCGGCTTAGTACCTGCCGCAGGGCGGATACCTCCTTGCAGAGGCGGCTAGTGTTCTCCGCAAATATCTTACCCATGGAGGCAGTGTTGTCTGAGATGGTCCTGCCTAGACAGGCGATGTTCTCCCGCCACTCCTGCCTTGCCTGTGCGTTGTCCTCCACGAACTGCCGCACAAGGGCCGTCAGCTGCTCAGCACGCTGTGGCCCTGCGGGTGCCCCTGTGGAGGTGGACGGTTCCTGGGTGTCTTGCTCGGCCTCACTACTCGCCACTATCAGACTAAAGGGCCCTTCAATTAACTCCCGCCTAGACAGCTCCGGGGTGGTGGCGTGGTCTGTCTCAAGGGATGAGATTTGGGGGATGCCTGTGGACAGGGTGTGCGGCAGTTCTAAGGAATCGTCCTCCACGGGCACCCATACCTCATCCTGTGCCTCCTGCACAGCCTGGGGTGCTGTGGCTGCCACCTGCCCAGCCAAACTTGACTCCTCTGAATGTGGTGCCTCGGCTGTTTCCTCTGGCTGTGCAATAGGTGTTGGCGCTTCCGCCTCTACGGCCCTGGGGAGCACCGGTGCACTGGCCACCTGGGGTGTCTTCACTGGTGGTGCACGGCGGCCCTTGGGATGGCCCTTCGAGGTGGAAGGCCGGTTGGCCTCATCCCGGGACCTCTTCTGGGGTGTGGTTTTCGCAGGGGTTGAGTCCTGGGCATCGCTGTCATGGTCAGAGCCTGTGGGGGTCGAAGAGAGGGACGCATGAGTGATGTTTTGTTAGGCATCATACATACATTTAGACAATTTATCATCCACACAATCGAGGGTAATAGGCATTTGAGTTTGGATGATCACGTTGTTTGATACATGGGTGGGTTATGCAGGCATACGTCGGGGTCACTCATGTTGGCCAAGACCTATGCTATGTGACATGCATATTTGTTGGGGCCTGCATGCTGTGTGACTTATGGCATTTACATTTTGTGTGGTATGTGTCAGGTACCGCATTGCCTTGCTGTAGGCATCTGCATGTGTCTGTGATGCGTCCGGCAACTTTGCTGGGAGTGTGTGTGAGTTGGGCCATGGCTTGCCTCTTTGGACGGACATATTGGTTGACTTTCATCAGACTCTGCATTACAGTGTTTTCTTAGGACACTCACCTACATCCGCCAATGTTGTGGCGCCACACTCCATGTCACGGACACCTTCTATCGCCTCAATGCCAATCATGCTGGCACAAATGTCCTCCAATGGGGTCAGCTTGATGGGGGAGCTGGCACCTCCACCTGTTGCCATTGCCTGGCTCCTGTTGACGGAGAGTACGTTCCTTACTCGCAGCCGCAAGTCGTCCCAGGGCTTCCTGCAGTCTTTTGTGGTGCGTGGGGGGTTCCCAACTGCACTCACTTTCTGCGCCACAAGTGCCCAGATCTCTTTTTTTGTAATGATGGCCTCCCTCTTCATGCTGTTAGAGAACACAATCTCAGCATGTTCCTGCAGGGTCCCAGCTAGCATCTCCAACTCGTCTTCGTTGAAGCGCTCCTTGCGCTGGCGGGCGGCTCCCTTCTTAAGGTCCTTGAGCATTGTGGTGTGTTAGATGAAGGTTTTCAAACAAACAGCATACTCCCACAGGTCCTGTGTGCTGAGGATGGCAATGGATTGTGTTTTTAAAGATGGCCGCCATGCTCCTTCCCGTTCCTGTGCGATGACGCTACTTCCAGTTCCGCTTATTTATGGTGACCGCTAATAGCGGTCACCGCCGCCAATGCTGCATTGGTTCATGCCGGTAGTGCAATCAGCGCTATGCATGATGCCGCTAATGCCCTTACCGACACGGTGCAAAGCTCGTGCCCGCGAAGTCGTAATAGCCCTCTATTAGCAGGCTATTGACTATACAGACACGCTATTTGCGCCATGCCGGTAAGGACCATTACTTACCTCCAACCTCGGGATGACCCCCTATGTGTCGAACCCAGTCAGCATCGGTGACACTGTATAAAGTTACTGATCAGTAGCAACTCGGGCAGGGGTGGTCGGGAATATATGGAACTCTGGAGATTTCACGTAAGGCCTCTGCACCCTGGGCCTCTTTTGGGTGGTATTTCCAAATGGTCCCATAGGAATAGGGTTGGGCTTGCTGAAAATGTGTAACCTGGAGCCCTTTGAAAATTATTTCCAGGGACTCTTTTGGTTCCCAGTCCACCTCTGAACTCGGGTGGCACATACCCCTTCTGGGCACCATTCCCCCTCCCCCTGTCACATCCGCGAGCTCTGCATAACTGTGTCCCCAGGTGGCATCCAGGGGAAATGACTCTAGAGTGGAGGTGTCTCCTATTGGAGTCAATGGTGTGAGTTGAACCTGTTGGGAGAGTGCAATTAGTCCACGCCGGGGCGTCCACCCCGAAATTATAGTGAGTAGCGAGGTGTGAAAAGCCTACGTGCCAGCTTTTGCATGTAGAAAAACTGAACACAGTTCACTATCACATGATTTTATGTGCACAATGATATGCACGAGCGTATGTGCATAAGAAGGATAATGAGAATAATAGTGAGCAACTGTTTTTGTATAGCGCAGTTCTATACAAAAACAGCTGTTCACTATTATTATTAGTATCCCTGGTGTGTAATGTTGGGTAAGTGCAGTGATCAGAAGTTCTTGTGAGATGTTCGTCATTCATGAAGATGACGAAATCTCAGCAGATCGTTAATGGATTTCATGGCCAGATTCGCCTGCCTGACTGTGAAGCTTGCCCGCAAACACTACCCTTTTACTTTAATATGGCATATGCGGTGTCCATGATACTAAAACCTTTTCTACAACCATGATTAAGTTGCTTCAAGTTTTCAGAAATGTGAATCAAGGGCGCCATCTGGTGGCGATTTGGTCACATTGAGAAATGTATTGCAGGTTTGGATTGTTAATGTTGCTGAAAACAAACGGCCAGGCCTACCTACGCACCACACACTCACTGGGAGATCAGGGTAATTTGTAATTTTATTTATTTGTAAAGCGCAGCGAATTCAGACAACTGCTACTTCCAAATACTAATGCGATCTCCCCATTCAGCTAAACGTAAAGTGAATGTTTTGCTTTACAGTGATTAACTAACTTAAAATTAAAGTGAGACTTTGAGGGGGATTGAGTTCCTGACCCTAAGCAATTTCAAACTGCTTTGAAATTCTATATCTACCTCGTACTAATAGTAAATCAGGAAGACAGGCATTCAGCATTCAAAGACATGCCTTCTGTACGGACAAGAAATACCTACCGCTGACATCTTTCGGTCCCCCCAAAACGGCAATAGCAACGACATAGGTATTCTTCTCTGGGACTCTGTTAGTTAAAGCCTTCAAGTTGGGGAAAGCGTCTTTGGCGCTCATTATTAGTTCAGTGGTATCTGGCCGGTAAACCCGGCATGATACCACCAAACGGTATTACCGTTACTGCCGCTTGATCTGCCGGAATTCGGTAAATGTATGTAATTTCCCATTCCATGGTGGCGGGACGCCATTGGGGAATAGCCGATATTACCGACGCTGGTGGTGGGGTGCCGGGATTACCGGCAGCTCAGAGCTGCAGGTAAATCTGGCCACCCCACCACCAAACTTGTAGTTTGCCAGTGCAGGAAAAGTGTCGCTAACAGAATTACAGCCACTTTTATCCCTGCATCGCGATCCTTGTGTTGGGCCCCTCTGTGTCTGAGAAATCCTCACTCATATGGACCACCTTCAGCATCTACCAAACTTGGAACCATTCCAGAACAATCAAGACGCAAAACCATCCTGTTAGGTGACCTTAACGTAGGCCTGCATGACCCAAAGGACAAAGCAGCCGCTTCCTTAGCTAAGGAACTATCCAACATTGGGTTTCAACACAAAATCACTACTGCTACTCACTGCAAAGGCAGATCCATTGACTGGATCGCAGACCACAACTGCTCCACTTCCATTACTAATATTTCAGCCCCCCCGCCCCCCGGGCTGACCCTCACTGTATTCTCTTCTCTATTCCCACCCACCCTACTCGCAAGGTACTCTCATATGCCTCACCGGCCTAGTCAGAAGCTCGAAAAAACTCACCAAAATCAACCTCACACCTCTCCTCGACATCCCTGAACTTAAACATCCATTCACCAACGACCCCATCTCTCTTGCCAACACCTATGCCCACGCCCTTACCCAAGCCATTGAGGCCATAGCACCCCTAGGAGATGAAAAAGCAAAGAAATCAATGCATTCTAATGCATGGTTCATGGAAGAACTATCTACGTTACACACGAGTAAACGCCAAGCTCTAGCAAAATGGCAATCCTCGCATGATCAATCCTCTCTAGAAGAATTCAGAGAAATCTCTTCCTCATACAAAAAAAGCCATATTCTTAGCCAAATCAGAATCATTCAACCACAGAATCTCCAAAGCTAGTTCCAAATCGAAAGAAATATTCTTGATTTTCAAAGATCTCATAGCCCCTGCCTCCTGCCCTGTTGAAATCATCAAAGACGAAACCTGGTGTTCCAACATACAGGCCACTGTTATAAATAAGGTCAAGATGCTCGAAGAAAAAATATTAGCACAGCGCAAAACCCTTCCCAATCAAGGCACCTCACCCACACCCTCCTCACCCAACCCCATTGACCAAACCCCTCTCTTCCTATTTAGGAACGTCACTGAGACAGAATTCATAGACCTCCTCAAACACATTAAAACTTCTGCATGTAAAGGGGACATATGTCTCCAGACCATCATTAAAGAATGCTGTCATGATGCCTGCTCCCGGGGAGCCGGTTCAAGCCCGGCGTCCCCGAAAGCAGACATCCAGTCCCCAAGGAAGGACCCAGCAACCCCATATAGGGGCCCTTTGGACAGTGTCCTGGCGCCTTTGGCGCCAGGCTCATAAAAGACATCAGTCCTGGCGCCATAGGCGCCAGGATCATTATGGGAATGCTTGGGTGCACTTACCTGATGCAGACCATGCTGAAGGATCCCGGCCTACTTGAGGCCTGAAAGGAACTACTTTACCTGTGGGACTAATTTACCATCCGGGCGTGGTCGGGGAAGGATACATACCTGATTGGAGGAAGGATACATACCTGGAACTTCTTCCAAGGCTATTTAAACCCCACCCGAACAGCCACACGTGCTTCGCGTCGTTCTGCATCTAGCAGCTAGACGCTCACCGTGTCTGCTCCTGCATCCTGACTTCTGCCACGCTTGCCAGCATCTTGGATCACCTGCAAAGGAAGAGAAGAAGAGAACAGAAGAAGGAAAAGTCCTTACCTGCTAAATCCGCATCCCGGAGACATCTCGCCGACAATCCTGAAAAGGAAGACTTTAATTTAAAAGCTCATCGCGTCGATCGCTGCAGCGCCGCATTCCACTCACCTTTACAGGGCGCCTCCATGTTCAGCAGCGATCATCTGGATTCGCAGTCACGCCCCAGCGCCTAGGGAGAAAAAGACCAGAACAAAAGGTGAGAGAGAGAAGGGAATAAGGAAAGCTAAATCTCCATGCTAAGACTTACCTGTTGATTCATTCCCTCTTCATTTCGGGTCCGCGCCGCATCCTGGCATTTCCGGACCCCGGCCCCCAAGGGGAAAAAGAGACATCAGCGTTAATGAGCGAATGAAAAGACATTACCAAAAACCGCTCATTAAAGACTTACCTGATTTCTACAAGGATTTCACCTCTCATCTCGGGTCGGTGCCTGTTCCCTGGCATTCCGTACCCCAGCCCCTATGGGGAAAAAGACACTAGCATTAGTACATTAATGCATGGACACAAGGGGAACCTCTTATAAAAAAAAACTACCTGGAAGCCAAGCAAGTTTGGTTCTCACCAATCCGAAAATCCATTGAAGTAACTGGATACCAACGCGCCCCTGCATCAGAAGCAGGATGGAGAGCTCGTCCTTCCAGACCCTAAGGTGAGACGCTACAAGAAATCACAGAAGGGTTTCAAGGAGGGTGAGAGGGGAAAGTGGGAGGCCGATTGCATTACCCCGCAGACAGTTAATTCCCTATTTTCGCCTACAGAAGGATACTTCTGCGAGCCAGACAAGCCAGATTTGGGGGCCCGGTCCAGTCCGTCTTCCGAACCCTGCGCATCACCTTAGAAGAGGTCACAGCAGCGCGAATCAGGCCAGCGCCTCCGTGGGAGTCAGGTGAGCGTATGTCATGCCTGCGCCATGGGCGCATCCATTTACGCTCAATTTGGACTATATGTTTATCATTTATTTACAACAGACTCTTGGATCCATCTATATTTACTTTGGGAACTTTATTTCCCATTTGCGAGACTTTGCTGCTTAATTATTATTTCCAACAAACTACGCATACCATAATGCACCTGGCTACAAGCATCGATTCCTGGCTGTTCCTATTGGTTATCAAAGGAACTACACCCCCCAGAAGCCCTAGAGACTTGCGCTGCTTCCACCAGCCCAGGAACAGAAAGGGAGGTGGCCGATTGCCTGCAGGTGTGCTTCGCCAGGTGCAACCAATTAGCCTGCCCCTGAGCTGGGCTAGGCAGTATAAAGCTGCTGCCTGCAGTGGCTCAGCCTCTTGCATCTGAGAGTCCTTCCTCCACCTTTTGCATCTTCCTATGGATCTTGTATGCTACTTACCTTCACTCCTGCTTGGACCCTGTCTTGTTGCTTGCTCCACCCTGCTGCCTCCAGCCATAGCCTGCCAGGCTCCCTGCCTCACAGCCCTGCTCCTCTGGGCTCTCCACACTGCAGCTGATCATGCTCTGCTGCCTTCCAGCCTTCGCCCTTGCCCTGCCGGGCTCTCCACATTGCAGCCGATCACGCTCTGCTGCCTTCCAGCCTTCGCCCTTGCCCTGCCGGGCTCTCCACATTGCAGCTGATCACGCTCTGCTGCCTTCCAGTCTCCGCCCTTGCCCTGCCGGGCTCTCCACATTGGAGCCGATCACGCTCTGCTGCCTTCCAGCCTTCGCCCTAGCCCTGCCGGGCTCTCCACATTGCAGCTGATCACGCTCTGCTGCCTTCCAGTCTCCGCCCTAGCCCTGCCGGGCTCTCCACATTGCAGCCGATCACGCTCTGCTGCCTTCCAGCCTCCGCCCTTGCCCTGCCGGGCTCTCCACATTGCAGCCGATCACACTCTGCTGCCTTCCACCTCCGCCCTTGCCCTGCGGACCCTCTACATTGCAGCTGATCACGCTCTGCTGCTTTCCTTCCTCAGCCCTTGTCCTCTGGGCTCCCTGCCCTGCAGCCTGCCTCACTCTGGCTGCCTTAGCCCTTGTCCTCTGGGGCTCCCTGCTCTGCAGCCTACCTCTCTCTGGCTACCTACAGCCCTTGTCCTCCTGGCCTTCCTACTTTGCAGCTTATCACGCTCTGCTGCCTACTATCTACCTTTTCCGCTGGGTTCTCGGCCTAGCAGCTCTCTACAGTCCTCTGCTACCTTCTACGTTCAGCGGCCCTGTCCCTCAGGGTTCACTCCTTACTGCCCGGCCCTTACGGGATCCTTGCCGTGCAGTCTGCTTTACTCTGCTGCCCTAAGCCCTTTTTCCTCTGGGCGTTCTACCTTACAGTCCTACTCCTGTGGGCTTACTCATTGCTTTCCTGCTCCTCTGAGCTCTCAACCTTGTTCCTTACTGTCCTCTGCTATCCTATCCTGTTACACGACTTTCCTTTCATTTCCTTCTGTTAGTTTGCTATCACCTCCTTTACTGGATTTGTCTGTAGTATCTTCTCTTGTACTGATTGTAGACCCTTTTGTACAGAGCTTGTCTGTTGGTTCCCATCAGTCAACCTCTGCCCCTTCCCTTGTCCTGTTTCTACATTACAGACACCCAGAGCTGCTGTTCCAAGTCATGAGCAATCAGCGTGGGCCTCTGTTATAGCAAACTGTGCAGAAGGCTAGAGTATTTCCAAGGTTCGTGGAATACTCTTTTCCTATATCTGCATACACCCCAAGAGGGTATTCATTCTGTATCTTTTCCCTTGCTACTCTTGCTTACTCTTCGTTCTCTTTCCTTTCCGCTGTGTGTGTTCTTATCTGTCCACTTTATTTGGCACAACCACCCAAACCCTTTCTGGGTGTCCTGTGCCACTCTTAATAGAGTGCCATCCCTGACAGCATAACAGAACGCGAAGCCTTCCTACAAATTCCCACCCAGGCGATATGGAAAGTTCTGAGACTGATCAGTTGGCCCAATTACTGGGGGAATTACAGGCCGAAGTACATGCCGCTCGTCAAGAGACTAATGCCCTCAGGAGGGAATTAATAATATCAAAGGAAAGAACTGATGACCTGGCCAGACAGCTTTTGCAAGGTCAAGCTGGGCAAACTCCTGTACCCGGTTCCGGAGGGAACCCCGCTCCTGTGGGTTCCAGTAACCCTGTGCAGATTAATCTACCTGGAAACATGTCGCTGGCCCCACCCGAACGCTTTGCTGGGGACCCCAAACGATTTGCCGTATTCATGAATCAGTGTCGTTTGCACTTCCTGTGCAGACCTGGGGCCTTCCCTAATGATCAGACCAAGGTAGCCTTTGTATTGTCATATCTCAGCGGCTGCGCTGCCGATTGGTCAGTTTCACTATTTACTCAAGATGACCCGATTCTCCGTGATTTTCAAAGGTTTCAAGCAAGCATGGAAAGGTTATTTGCTCGACACTCTCAGGGGCAGGCTCTGGATGACGAACTTCTATCCCTGCGACAGGGCAATCAGGACCTCCTATCCTATATTGCAACCTTTAATAGACTAATTGTGGAAACGGGATGGCCAGAGGATAAAAGAGTCACGTTGTTTTATCGAGGCCTTCGCGGAGAACTTAAAGATGTCTTGGCCCAAGTTGTAAATCCGCCCCAAGAATGCACAGAGTATATAGACTTAGTGGTCCAATTGGATCACAGACTTCAAAACAGAAAAGCAGATCAGTCCAGGTTTGAGACCCGGGTGTTGGTCAAGACCCATGCTAATCCCAAGGGAGTTGATGTCTCTGAGCCTATGCAAATTGGAGGGGTTAAAGTACCCTTAACTCAAAAGGAACGTGAAAGGAGGCAGCAGTTAAAATTATGTCTTTATTGTGGGAATTCTGGACACTTTCTACGAGATTGCCCGGCAAAACCGCCCCGAAAGGCGGTAGGAGCCGCTGATAAAAACCATGAAGACTCTGTTTCGGGAAATGACTCCGCCAGACAAGTGTAGGGGTCCGCTTGCCGAGCTTGAAAACTAACTCTCAGACCTCGCATTTCATTGTGCCAATGGTTCTCGTAGATCCAGAACAGCCGAACAGCCTAAGCGGTTGCATGCAATAAAGGCATACATCGAAAGTGGGGCTATTGGAAACTATGTGGATCGTGAATTGGTCTCTAGGATTAACCTTACTCTCCGTCCTAAAACCAGCAAAGATGTCATCACCACAGTCGATGTAACTGAAATTGCCTCTGGACCGGTAACACATTCCACTACTGAGGTGACTCTTATTGGTCCCGACGGCCATCGGGAGGGTGTTGTGTTTGATGTAATCAAGGCTCGACAGTTTCAGGTTATTCTTGGAATCCCTTGGTTAGAGACACATAATCCTCGAATTGATTGGCGAGCTAAGAGAATAACCTTCTGGATTGTACACAAACCTGCTACCCAGAAAACCTGAAGATTAATCTAGCATCTGTAACCTCTGCCTCCATGCAACTACCTCCGGAATACCAAGACTTTCAGGACGTCTTCCAAAAGGAACAGGCCAACACGTTACCTCCTCACAGATCGTACGATTGCCAAATCGATCTGGTGCCCGGTGCACAACCCCCTTGTAGCAGGATTTATGCCCTTACCGAACCTGAGAATCTGCATTTGAGACAATATTTGGATCAATACCTAGCTAATGGTTTTATTCGCCCGTCAAAGTCCCCGGCATCCTCGGCTTTGTTCTTCGTGCCCAAAAAAGAAGGCGACCTTAGAACTTGTATCGATTACCGCGCATTGAACCAGATAACGGTTAAAAACCGTTACCTCTGCCTCTGATCCCTGAACTCCTTGACCAGGTGAAGGACGCTTGCATATACACCAAGTTAGATCTCCGGGGGGCTTATCATCTGGTACGAGTTAAAGAAGGCGACGAATAGAAAGCTGCCTTCCGTACTAAATACGGATTATTCGAGTACCAGGTGATGCCTATTCGGATTGTGTAACGCGCCGGCTGCCTTCCAATACTTCATGAATGATGTCCTTCGAGAACTCATCGATGTTTGTGTTGTTGTATATATCGATGACATTCTGGTGTACTCCTCTTCGGAATCTGATCACAGAAAACACGTCAGGGCAGTACTTGAAAAACTGCACCAACACAAACTATTTGCTAAATTGGAGAAATGTGTTTTCCATACCACAGAAGTCGAGTTTCTAGGTTTCATCCTGACACCCAAAGGAGTCCGAATGGACTCAAGAAAAGTGGATGCCATCCTCAAATGGCCATCACCTAGCTCTGTAAAAGGGGTTCAAAGCATGCTCGGCTTTGCCAATTTCTATCGCAGGTTTATCCCGGAATTTTCACGTTTGGTACAACCCATTACTGCACTCTTGAGGAAAAATAAACGTTTTGAATGGTCTGAAGAAGCCGAGCAGGCCTTTCAGGATTTAAAAGCTAAGTTTACCTCTGCACCTATATTGAAACACCCGCGTCCAGATCTCCCTTATGTCGTCGAGACTGACGCATCCAGCCTAGCCATGGGAGCTGTCCTGTCCCAAAGAGATCCCGAAACCAACCAACTGCATCCTGTAGCATTTTGGTCCAGAAAATTCTCGGCACCCGAGGTTAATTATGCAATCACGGACAAAGAACTGTTAGCCATTAAGTCCGCTTTTAAAGCCTGGCGGCATTATCTGCTTGGCGCTCGACATACCATCACAGTGATCACTGATCACCGGAATTTACAGTATTTGAAAACCGCCAAGGCTCAGTCATCTCGGCAGCTCCGATGGGCTTTGTTTTTCGCTGAATTTGATTTCGTGATTACCTATCGACCTGGCTGCAAGAATGGCAAAGCAGACGCCTTATCCCGAATTGGAATGGGAGAATCTGATACAAACTCAGAACCAGTACCAATAAGTCCCGAACAGAGGATTCTAGGCATGACTTTGTTACAGACGCTTGAAGACATTCAAGCCAGAGTGAAACAACTCCTGGACCCTACAACCTTACAGGAATGGATACAAAAGGGATCAGACTTTACCATAGATAATGGTTTACCTTATTTCCATGGACGCTTATTCCTGCCACATAAGGAATTACACGAACTAGTTATTTCCGGTTATCATGATACATTAATAGAGGGACACCCCGGTATTGCCAAGACAGAGGAAAAGGTGAAACGACAATTTTGGTGGCCCTCTTGGCGAAAAGATATTAAATCTTTTGTGATGTCCTGTGGTGTTTGCGCCCAAAATAAAAGTCAAAAGAAAAGACCAGCCGGTCTCCTTCAACCTCTAGACATACCACCAGCACCCTGGCACACCCTATCAATGGATTTTATTACGGACCTGCCTCCTTGTTCGGGGTACAATACTATTCTGGTAATTGTGGATTTGTTTTCCAAAATGGCCCATTTTATTCCTTTGAAAGGTTTACCTTCAGCTTCTGTCCTAGCCAAAGAATTCCTCGAAAATATTGTTCGGCTACATGGATTCCCATCTATACTAATCTCTGACCAGGGAAGCCAATTCATTTCCCACTTCTGGCGCAAATGTTGTCAAATGGCGCAGATCGACGTAAGATTATTGACCAGTCACCACCCTCAGACCGATGGTCAGACCGAGAGGACAAATCAGACCCTTGAACAGTACTTACGGTGTATGTTACAGCAATCTGAAAGCAACTGGAAAGACATTCTTTGGATAGCCGAATACGCATATAATAATTCGGTACACTCTGGAACTGGCCACAGTCCTTTTTATACTTTGTTTGGGCATCACCCTAGAACCTGAAACCTTGACTCACCTCAGAACCTCGGAATTCCTGCAGTAGAACATCTGCATTCTACAATTATCCAAGCCTTCAAAGAGGCAACTACGCATTTACAACAAGCCAAGAGAAAATACAAGGAGAATGCTGATCTACGTCGGAGTGAAGCACCTCCCTATCAGACTGGGGATCAAGTGTGGTTAGCTACCAGACATTTACCACTCAAAGGGCCTCGAACTTTTAACCCAAAATATCTGGGAGCTTATTCTATTACGGCAATAATTAACCCAGTGGCTGTTAAACTTGATTTACCAGCTAGTATGCGAATTCACCCTGTTTTTCATGTGTCACTTCTGAAACCAGTGGTACCCGGAACCCGACTACTCAAACCTCCAGAACCTATTCTAATAGATGGGGAGACCGAATTCGAAGTGAAAAACATTTTAGACTCAAAAATGTTTAGGTCAAAACTGTTCTAGCTAATTGATTGGAAGGGGTAAGGACCTCAGGAGAGGTCGTGGGAACCCAGCGACCATGTGCATGCACCTCGATTAGTCAGGAAATTCCACCGACTCTTCCCAGACAAACCAAAACCCCCGGAGGGAACAACCTTGGGAGGGGACTTGGGGGGGAGTGCTGTCATGATGCCCGCTCCCGGGGAGCCGGTTCAAGCTCGGCGTCCCCGAAAGCGGACATCCAGTCCCCAAGGAAGGACCCAGCAACCCCATATAGGGGCCCTTTGGACAGTGTCCTGGCGCCTATGGCGCCAGGCTCATAAAAGACATCAGTCCTGGCGCCATAGGCGCCAGGCTCATTATGGGAATGCTTGGGTGCACTTACCTGATGCAGACCATGCTGCAGGATCCCGGCCTCCTTGAGGCCTGAAAGGAACTACTTTACCTGTGGGACTAATTTACCATCCGGGCGTGGTCGGGGAAGGATACATACCTGATTGGAGGAAGGATACATACCTGGAACTTCTTCCAAGGCTATTTAAACCCCACCCGAACAGCCACACGTGCTTCGCGTTGTTCTGCATCTAGCAGCTGGACGCTCACCGTGTCTGCTCCTGCAACCTGACTTCTGCCACGCTTGCCAGCATCCTGGATCACCTGCAAAGGAAGAGAAGAAGAGAACAGAAGAAGGAAAAGTCCTTACCTGCTAAATCTGCATCCCGGAGACATCTCGCCTACAATCCTGAAAAGGAAGACTTTAATTTAAAAGCTCATCGCGTCGATCGCTGCAGCGCCGCATTCCACTCACCTTTACAGGGCGCCTCCATGTTCAGCAGCGATCATCCGGATTTGCAGTCACGCCCCAGCGCCTAGGGAGAAAAAGACCAGAACAAAAGGTGAGAGAGAGAAGGGAATAAGGAAAGCTAAATCTCCATGTTAAGACTTACCTGTTGATTCATTCCCTCTTCATTTCGGGTCCGCGCCGCATCCTGGCAATGAGCGAATGAAAAGACATTACCAAAAAAACACTCATTAAAGACTTACCTGATTTCTACAAGGATTTCACCTCTCATCTCGGGTCGGTGCCTGTTCCCCGGCATTCCGTACCCCGGCCCCTATGGGGAAAAAGACACTAGCATTAGTACATTAATGCATGGACACAAGGGGAACCTCTTATCAAAAAAAACTACCTGGAAGCCAAGCAAGTTTGGTTCTCACCAATCCGAAAATCCAGTGAAGTAACTGGATACCAACGCGCCCCTGCATCAGAAGCAGGATGGAGAGCTCGTCCTTCCAGACCCTAAGGTGAGACGCTACGAGAAATCACAGAAGGGTTTCAAGGAGGGTGAGAGGGGAAAGTGGGAGGCCGATTGCATTACCCCGCAGACAGTTAATCCCCTATTTTCGCCTACAGAAGGATACTTCTGCGAGCCAGACAAGCCAGATTTGGGGGCCCGGTCCAGTCCGTCTTCCGAACCCTGCGCATCACCTTAGAAGAGGTCACAGCAGCGCGAACCAGGCCAGCGCCTCCATGGGAGTCAGGTGAGCGTAACAAATGCACAGACTCATTGCTCCCGATCATCACAGCATTCATTAATGCCTCATTCACCTCTGGAATTGTCCCACAAAACTTAAAAGAAGCTTGGGTTCACCCACTCATAAAAAACCTACTCTGGACCCCGCCTTTCCTAACAACTACCGCCCAATCACCACTGTCCCCTTTCTCCTCAAAATTCTTGACAAAGCAGCCCTCATCCAAATCTAACACTACCTAGAATCCAATGCCATCCTAGGTAGGAGACAATCAGGCTTCCGCAAAGGACAAGGCACAGAAACTGCACTCTTAGATTTAAAAAACCAAATCACTAAAATAATGGACAAAGGCAATCCAGCCCTCCTGCTCCTCCTCTATCTCTCTGCAGCGTTTGATCTCGTCGACCACGGCACCCTCACATCCTATCTATCTAACTCAGCCCACTTCTCTTATAAAGCTTCCTCCTGGATATCTTCCTTCTTAGAAGGAAGGGCCATGAAGGTGTACTCAGATCATGCCAATTCAGCCCCCACCACCATCAACTGTGGAGTCCCCAGGGATCATGTACTGCACCCACACTCCACAACCTGTTCACCAAGCCTCTCTTTGACCTACTGGTTGCGCTAGGCATAGCTTACACAAACTATGCCGACGACACCCAAGTCCTCCTCCCCCTCACTGGTGATTATGACGAAGATGGAGAATCCCTCTCCCAGATATATGCCACCATCCAAACCTGGATGGCAATCAATGGCCTCTACCTTAAAGGGGACAAAACTGAGATCATCATCTTAGGCCCCAAGGAAACCCTCTCCAAACGTAACCAAAAATACTCCCAGTTCACCATCGACAACACAAACATATCAGTTTCCACATCAGTAAAGACCTTTGGAGTCTACTTAGACTCCACACTCTCAATGACAAAACAGGTCAGCGCCATCTCATCTGCTTCCGCCCTCACCACTAAACTGATATATGCTATAAAACCCTTCCTAACCACCCAAAACTGCCTCTCCATCACCAGGGCCACCATAGGAGCAAGACTCGACTATTGCAATGCCTTTCTGGCAGGTACCTCTACTACAAACATAAACAGGCTACAAATAGTTCAAAACAATGTGCTCCGCGCTGCCTTACACATCCCCAAAAATGAACACGTAACAGAGGCCAGATGAGACGCCCACTGGCTCCCAGTCAAAGAAAGGATCAACTTCAAAATCCTCACCCTTACACACAAGTGCATCAATCTCTCAGCTCCATCTTATCTATCAGAAACCATATCTATGAATATCTCTGCCTGCCCCAAAAGGAGCCACCACACCAACCAACTTGCCATACCCCCCATAAAAAAGAGCCAAAGCCGGAGGCATCGGCTTCCCCTACATAGCGCCCAAACTCTGGAATGCCCTACCCAAAGCTCTCAGAGCAGAACCCTCTTTACTCTCCTTTCGTAAATCCCTGAAAACCACGCTATTCACATAGCTTCACCCACCCTCCTAGAGACCTCAGCCTCTCACTGCCTGCAATTGTGTACCCAAACAGAAAATGCAACTATAAGTAAGAACGAAAATGTATACATTTCATGTAACTGCTAAGCTTTTCTTCCTATGTAACCAGTAATGAATTTATGTAAAGGCACCACGATGCCTAAGGGCTGATGTGTGCTTTAAAAATACAAATAAATAAATACATAAATGTATAACCGGCAGGCTTCCGCCAAACTTGCGAAAATTTCCGCCACCTGCGAATGGGCAATTACATGGTCATTACGGCCCCGCTGGACCCAGTAATTGCCAATTCCCGGGCACCGGAATGAAATGCTTCCCATTCCTTTTGAGCCCTAAAGGGCTCAAAGGGAATGGGGAGGTCAGATGCACCGGCACGCACCATTCAGAATGGTCCCGGTGCATCCGACATGCTCTGCTCGCAGGTGCCGGTATGCCCGCTAGGTCAGACCTGGTGGGCTCAACGCACCCGTGAGCAGAACTCGTAGTTTGCCGGGCCGGGAACTAGGATACCGGCAAGCTTACCAGGACCATAGTTCCAGGACCAGCAAACTTGTAATGACCCCCCACACTCTGCTGAGTAAAATAAACAAGATTCTACCAAATCTCTGTAGACAAGAAGCCACATACCCTCCTGAAACCAGCACAGAACCTAAAGACACGCATCCAGTGGTGAATAACCAGAAAACTGTGGTCCTTGGACCCAAACTGACATAGAAAGAGGACGCACAGAGAGTCAAGTGCAAGGTGAGAGCAGAAGTCAAAGGCCATAAGCTGCCATAGGCCAAAAAGCAACATCGGCTCGACATGCATGGCTTCGGTGAATCAGACCCAAGTCACCACAGACAACCCAACCTTAGACAGAGGAACGGCGGCCACAATACTATATGGTTGGAAAGAACAGGCCAAGAGAAATATTGTAAAAGGTAAGACAACCTCAGTAAACCTAAAAACAGGAGTCGTTAAGGCTAGAACAAACAAAAATACAAGCAACATCCATGACGTACTACTAAATTCCAAACTAGACAGGGGTCCAGAAAAATTGTTTAATAGTAACTAATCTCTAGCTTCTTTCACTTTACCATCCCCCTAATCAACATGTTTTACCTTCTGTAGCCATGGCCCAAATTGAGCCTGGCTAGGCTGTGCTACATACTTGTCCCCTAAGAGAAATACAGAAATAAAGATGCAGACCCAAGGGTGTAGGAATAATATACTTTATTTAGTGTTTGTGTAGTGTTTGTGTTTATTTGGGGATCTTACCTGGACTGAACGGCCCAGCCCACCATGGGGTTGGATGGAATGTTAAAAGAGGAAAAAAACAAAGACTGGCACTTTCCTGTCCTCGGCCTAAAAATGGGTTGGACACAGGAGAAAAGATTCTAAAAAAAACATTGGAGGGCGGTTGAATAAGGAGACAGGAAATGTAGCAGCAAGTGGTGGCTCCCTGGGAGGCTGTAGCCTCGAGCAGCCCACAGAAAAAAAAAGAATTAATACTTTGACCGCCGGGTCGTGTGTGGAGGGTGACTGGACATCATTACCACAAGCCCGTTCTGCATGCCTGGAGCAGCCCGGGTACCCAGGGAGCCATGATGGTTGGCAGACCACCCCAGGACTAGACTGGATGGGCCCAAAACTCAAGTACCGGACTCTGTGTGCGTGGTAGTCCAGGTGAAGTATGACAAACCCAGCCCAAGCCGCGTGCAGGGGTTTGTCCCAAACTGGGTGACCTGACCATGCCCTGTGTGGTCCCATCTCTTAGCCATGCAGGCCTTGGAAAGAAGCCTTCCCGTGCCGCATATGCTAGGTGCGCCCCTGGAGGTGAAGAGGCTGTGGCTGAAGTTGGGCGGGTCAGTGAATCAAAGATCTGGGCCGCCACATTGGGTGGCCCAGGTGAAGCAGTGTAACGGTTTATTGAGAAGCCACCCTCAGCACAGGGAGTTCCTTCCCTCCCCACTCAAGTGGTTATTCAACAAACTGTTTAACAGATTCTTTTCTAGCCCTAACTCAGGCACATATCAGGCCCCTTGGATCCCTCTCCCCTGAGCTAACAACGCGCCAAGAACCAGGCCGGTGTGCAGGAAATATATTGGTATTTATTTAAATTAACAGTAATAGAAATTAGCACGAAAATACTGAAAAAAACATCAGTTTATCCATGGTAGAACACAATCAACTTCTCTCAGCATAAATAAATCACAAAAGTGAGTTAAAAAGAACGCAGACCCAATTCTTTCCTTTCTGTAAATTTCACTTCACAAAATAATTACACTGATCAATAATATAATATTGCCCAAACCTTTGGTTTAAAATAAACACAGGGTGATTTATTGTTTTGTTTTTCAGAGCCCCCGCCCCGTTTTCTTTGGTCTATGTTGCGAAGTCAGATAGAAAAATTGGAATGCTTTGGGGAATTTTGAATTTCAGACCCCCTTACTGGAAGGCCTGTGTTGGGGAAGCTGGATGAAAAGGTTGGATTGATTTAAGAACAAAGACACCACTCTTCCTTAAAGAAGTTGGGGTCAGCTGTACAACAAGGATTACCCAATTAAATTATAGGCTAGAGTTTTCAGCGCACAGTGGGAAGTGAGCTTTGTTAATTTTGAATTTTAACAAAGTTCACTCCATAGTGTTCTGCCAACTGGGAAATTAATTCCATTAATATTTTTGGTTACATAGGCTAAGGATCTACACAGTTTTGCCCCCCTCCGCCCACCCACTATAAAGAGAAAGGATTCAAGGCAAGCAGACTCCCCTCCTACCCCCCCACCTTTTGGTTTTCCAGGGCTTAGTTCTACTTCCATAGCAATCCTCTGTTTAAGGTTGCATCACAGGACACTCTGGACAGATAGGGCAGGGATCTGGTCACTCCACTCTCAAAGATGGCCTCCCCCTCTCCACCACAGGACCCAGTCAGCTTTGAGACCTTCCTAGAAATAGACAGCTCCACCCACATGCACTCTCGGCAATCGCCTCTAGCGTCTCCTTACAGCTGTCAAATGGTAAGTTTCAGCAGCCTTCTTGATGTTCTGTCTCTTCTCTCTGTCCTCCTGTCTTTCTCCTTTTTCTGACTCTCCAGTTTGTGTGTGTCCCCTGTCTTAGTGCAGTCCCCCTTATATAGCAGCAATGACATCACCAATTTTACAATCTTGGGGAAGTACCCTGCAATAATCCCTGCCACTAGGATTGGACAGTTACCCTCACTCTCCTTCCAACCCCGCCTCCATGTCAGGATTGGTTTAGGGGTCTGGAGCAACATATGGCAATTGCTATTTGTAATCGCCCCTTTGTTCTCCTGTCAACTTTTTGGCAAAAACTAGTTATGTATCACAACTTCATAATTTTACTAGCAACTGCCATACTAAACATATTGGGCCGTATTATTTGTTTGCCGGTCCGGTAACAACGGTACCAGTAAGCTTGCTGGTACCGTTGTAACCAAACCGACAAACTACGTGTTCTGCTTGCGGGTGCCTTCCCGCCCGCCAGGTCAGACCTGGCGGGCGTACCGGCAACTGCGAGCAGAGCATGTTGGATGCACCGGCACCATTCTGAATGTTGCCGGTGCATCCAACCTCCCCATTCCCATTGAGCCCTATGGGGCTCAAATGGCAATGGGGAGCTTTTCATTCCGGTGCCCGCAAATGGGCAATTACGGGTCTGGCAGGGCCGTAATGACCCAGTAATTGCCCATTCACAGGCACCAGAAAAAAAAGGTTACCGGCGGCAGCCGTGTTGGTTTTACCGGCACGGCTACCACCGGTCTCATAATGAGGCCCATTTTCTGTTTTAGCTGATCATGGAGAATTAGATAAGCCGACCACCAAATCCATATGATGTAGCATGGCCATGTTCACTCTTTACTTTACTTTAATTTATTTATAATGCACAACCATGAACCCTTAGGCACGAGGGCGCGGACAAGGAACAATAAAACACAGAAGAAAAGCACAGTACGGCGAAAAGATGACGTGAATCGGGCCTCATAGCTTGATCAATGGAACAACAGGGTCTTCAGCTCTTTCTTAACGCTAGGTAAAGAGGTATAACCTTGCAATGCCGGTGGCAGCGAGTTCCATGTCATGGGGGCCACGATGAAAAAGGATCCCATCTGTACCATCTTAGTTCTAGATCTGGGCAGGAACAAAAAGTTCTGATTTTTGGACATGAGATTTCTCCAGCTGGGCTTCTCTCTCATATGATCCTGCAGGTAGGTAGGTGTAATCCCCAATCTGCATTTAAAGGTAATGACCTCAAGTCTAAACATAATTCATGCTTCAACTGGGAGCCAGTGTAGTGAACGTGTGTCCTCGGAGATGTGGGCACGGCGGGTTAGTCCAACAACAACTCTGACTGCGCCATTTTGTACCATTTGGAGTCTATTTATGACTGCTTTACTGACTCCTGCGAGAAGGCTACTGCAGTAATCAATTTTCGCCCCTACTATTGCTTGTGCAATTGATTCTGCGTTGGCTTGTGATATATACGGTCTGAGGTGAGCCAGTAGTTTGACATAGTAGATAGCTGCTGATACCATGCTCCCCACATGAAATTTCATGTTTAGCAGCTGGTCCAGGGTTACACCAACGATTTTTTAATTTGGGTTGCAGCACGATAGTCACTGGAAGTTCCTGTACGCAGGATCTAATTTTGCAAGGTTCGCTGGTGTACCTACGATCATAAATTCAGCCTTCCCTCCATTCAGTACTAAGTTGTTACGCATCATCCAGTTCTCTATAATAGTGAATACTCTATTGAGTTCAAGTTCATCTTGAGAATGGGAGCCTGTAAGAGGAATAACACACTGAGTGTCATCAGTGTAGTTAAAGAATAGGAAATGTGGCCCATTTCTGCCATTTTCATAAAAAGCAAAAAGCACAACAGTTATGAATATGTAAGTTATTAAGCATATCCCTAATTTCATTTTCCACCCACTCACCAATTCAAATATTTGGAACATGTTCAGATCAGCCAGAAACCTAGTCTTACTGACCATTACAGTTCCCAGAGTCACAGGTAGTTGAATTTTATATCCCCCAAATCGCCCCCAGAAATTACATAAAAAATGGTACAAAAATTAAATCAATCCACCTTACGATGTCTGAAACAGGCCTAAAGGATAATAGTCCTTTAAAAATAATTGTTCATCTGTATGCTCAGCAAATGGGAGATCTGCTTCATCCACCACAGCCATCTGTCTCCCTGGGCCAGCCTGTGACCAGAGTTTATTTATGAGTCTCTCTGAAGTTGGTAGTTTGCGCTTTGAAGTTTCAGCCCCCAGTCTTCACACCTTTCAGTCATGCTCCAGCCAAGGATGACTTTCCTTGAAGTCCCTGCTTTCAGAGCCAGCATGCCTGGAGAGCACTGGACTTTCAAAACCTTCAGCAGTGTGGCTAGTCATTAGATGGGAAATGTGACATCCAAGCAGGAAGTGGGAGTTTTTCTTTGGGAAGTTTTGACCACAGTCAGAACAGGGTCTGCCTTGGGCTGACATTTTCCACAAAGACAAAATGGCTCTTCAAATGTCACTGGAGTTTCGTAGGTGAAACATAATATACATTTCTTTTGTCAACCCACACATCATGTTTTGTTTCCTGACATGTTTCTGTGAGCAGTGACATTTGTTTTCCACTTTGGATTTTTAAAGGCATTTTTATTTGCACACACATGTGCAGGCAGTTTTTGTTTTCAGTATTTAAAAATCCTGTTTTCCATGTGACAGGTATCTTTGATTCCTCCTTCTTTTGTAAATTAAAATACTACTTATCCATTGGTAAGGCCAGGTAGGCCCATTTTCACATGGCTCTTTAACTTTACTTGAAAAACAAAAACAAAAGCCACGCCGTTTTTGTTTCAGTGTTTAACATCTTGCTATTCATGTGAAAGGGACTTCTATTTCGGGCCTTTAAATGCACCCCACAGAAGGGAGCTCTGGCATGCTGGCCAGAGCTCATAGAGGATAGCGGTACGCCCCCTGTGTTCCTCTGATGCAATGAAAAGAGGGGTCTAGGCCACCAGTTCCAACAGGGACGCCAATAGAAGAGATAATGGTGCTATGGCGTAGATTGTGGGCGACCCCAGCAGATCCTGGTGCCGCCCAAGAAGACCTGAAAGTGTCACAAACACGGTGGTAAGTGCTGCAGGCCCCCATCCGTGCATGGGAGCCCCCTAAGGACAATTTGTTTGTACAGGGTGCACAGTGAGTTTGAGTGGCACCACATGGTGGACTGGACCACCCCAGAAGGATAGACTGGGAGGGGGACACCACAGCCCCTCTTTCCATTGGGAGTAGACCTCTCAACCATTAAGGGTACCACATGAGACCAGGTCCTGAGAAGGGGTGTCTGACTGCAGCAGTTACCCCTATGAAGTATAGTATGGTTTTAGATGTTATTGTTTGTATGTGTCTAAATGTATATTTAGGAGCATGTTTATAATTATAGTTATGTAGTAAAATAGTTATCAGGAATAGTCCATGTTAGTATTTGAGTAGGGCCCAAAGTAGGGGAATGTTTATAGTTTTGGGTAGTTGTGTATATAAGGCAGAGGGGATGGGGAAATTAGGGTGTAATGTACCCTGGTGTGAGGTTGGTAAGGGAAGTGGCAGCCTACCAGAGGCCATCTATGGGGGTGGGCCTCTACAGTGGGTGGTACCAGGTAGAGATAAGGGCTCGGTTCCATCAGGTCCACCTATGTGTCTCCTTTAGACTGATCCAAGGATGGGAGGGCTGATGCAACAGATCCCTCAGAAAGAGCTCACTCCAGGTGGACACAGAAAAGGGCACTCGGTTTAGGAAAACATTTTCAGGGACTGTTGATTAAGAAAAGGTGTTTTGTGTTTTTATAAATAAAAAAGGTCCACCATTGGCATGCCGAAAAAATCCACCTTGTTGTCTGTTTCCCATTGGAGTGGAATAAGGTGAGGACTTAGGGCATAGCCCATCTCCTGTGTAACAACAATTTAATTTGCAGGTGCACCGCCCCTTCCTATTCAGTTGGCTGGGGAGTGGGGGCAGAGTATTTGGCTCCATGGGATCTATCCCTGGCGTGGTGCAGGGAAAGCACAATTCCTAGACCCGTCTGGGGCCAGAAAACAGGGCCTCCATTGGCGGTCCTGTTGAGATGGGCTAGGTCCTTGAGGACCCCTGGGGTGCCATCACAGCAACGCTTTCTCGCGTCTCTGGGATTGGTATTCCCAGGGTCTGGAATTTCCCAAAGGTGGGGAGCATTGAAGCCCATGAACCAAATTGGGGCCCGCTATGCTGGGCTACATACTTGCCCCTTAGGTAAATAAATAAATACAGAGACACCACGGTGTAGGAATAAAATACTTTAATTTGTGTTTGTGTATTGTGCAGTTTTTGTGTTTTCTTGGGGAACCTACATTGACTGTGGATCCAGCCCACCATGGAGCTGGAGCTCACTTGCCCCCTTCCTAAGAATAGGCTGCGAAGGGGAGAAAGGATACGAAAGAAATCAGTTGGCAAATGGTTGAGAAAGGAGCCGGGAAAAGCAGCAGCAAGTGATGGCCGCCTGGCGGGCCATGGCCACGAGCGGCCCTCTATGGATAAAAAAAGACTTTTGTCACTGGGCCATGTGTGGGGGCGACTCAACCTCATTATTGTGGGTTCAGGCTCTGTGCCCACCAAGGGGCCGGACTGGATGGACCCAACACTCAAGTCTTGGTACACATTTACATGGAGGTCTGGGTGAAGTGCAAGCCGCTCAGTCCGGGCCGCATACGTTGGGCAGCTCAAACTGGGCCAGCCCAGCATGCCGCGTGTCACCAGCACGCCGCATGCAGGCCTGCCTCAAGCCTAGTCCAGCGGGGCTGGAATAGAAGTTCTTCCAGCCCACGTATGCCAGGTGCAGCACAGGTGGTGAAGAGGCTTTTGCTGAAATCCACCCCACCCCGCAAGCTGGGGTGGTGAAGAAAAGTCTTAGGAGTCCATGTCAGGCGGCCCGGGTAATGCAGGGAGCTCTGCCACGCCAGTCTCAAGAGCAGGCTGGACTTACATCCAGCATTACCTCTTAACTAGAGTGTGTGATCATCGGGTCATCATTTTTTGCCCCCTTCCTAAGAATAGGCTGCGAAGGGGAGAAAGGATACGAAAGAAATCAGTTGGCAAATGGTTGAGAAAGGAGCCGGGAAAAGCAGCAGCAAGTGATGGCGCCCTGGCGGGCCATGGCCACGAGCGGCCCTCTATGGATAAAAAAAGACTTTTGTCACTGGGCCATGTGTGGGGGCGACTCAACCTCATTATTGTGGGTTCAGGCTCTGTGCCCACCCAGGGGCCGGACTGGATGGACCCAACACTCAAGTCTTGGTACACATTTACATGGAGGTCTGGGTGAAGTGCAAGCCGCTCAGTCCGGGCCGCATACGTTGGGCAGCTCAAACTGGGCCAGCCCAGCATGCCGCGTGTCACCAGCACGCCGCATGACGGCCTGCCTCAAGCCTAGTCCAGCGGGGCTGGAATAGAAGTCCTTCCAGCCCACGTATGCCAGGTGCAGCACAGGTGGTGAAGAGGCTTTTGCTGAAATCCACCCCTCCCCGCAAGCTGGGGTGGTGAAGAAAAGTCTTGGGAGTCCATGCCAGGCGGCCCGGGTAATGCAGGGAGCTCTGCCACGCCAGTCTCAAGAGCAGGCTGGACTTACATCCAGCATTACCTCTTAACTAGAGTGTGTGATCATCGGGTCATCATTTTGTTTCACTGTGCTAAAGCTGTCAAACAAGTGTTGCCAAGTGTGGGTTTTGTGTTGTGGGGGGCAACACAGATTTTGTATGGGAAGATAGAACCCAACGTATGAATTTTGTGTTTAGGGGCATGGCTCCCAACTCCCCCACATTTGGCGGTTGTCACCCCCACCCAAACGTGGTTCACTCTCATGGTAAATCCAACTCTCCTCCATAGATATCAATGGGCTGTAGCCTGTCACCCACCAACACATCAGATTTGTCCTGGCTTGGAGTATCAAGAGGTTAAGCGGTATGATATGAGGTTTGTAAAATGTTGAGGCAGGACACCAGATATGGACTTTATTTTGTGGGTGGTGGGACGGCAAGATGTCATGTCTGCCTTTTGCAGTGGGGGGATAGGCATGGCACCAGGTTTGTGCCTTGTGCTGTGGGAGAGGGGCTGGCTATAAGAGCTGAGACGCACACCATTACTGGGCTCTAGCTCAGCCCAGGACTTCCATGGCTCCACCCATTTAAAAGTGCATTAATGCTTCTGGTCTTCTGTCGACGGTGCCTGCGTGTTTTGCCCTCAGTTGCTCTTTGCAGATTCGTTAACCTGCCACCATGTTTGAAGAAAATATATATATATGAACGTGCCTCATACTGCGTGAAATATTGCATTTGTCATTTTGTATGTTGCCCTTTGTTTGGTGCACAATGCTGTGGCAGCCTGCAGGTCACGTCAGAGAGGACCCCATGAACATAGCAATTACACGGTGCGCAAGGAATGCTGGGGCGTGTGACCACACATGAGCAAAAGAAAACCATGTGTTTGGACAGAAAGGCGCGGAGTAGAGACATGTTAATGTTAATGTTAAAGGATACTTATACTGCGCACTATCAACACCGGAGTGGTCCCCTGGTACTCTGGCGGTTCTAAAAGAAAGGTGGTGTGGGGGGTGTTAGTGGGGATGAGCTGGAGAAGTGCAAGAGAGCAGTGATGTTCTGTTGGCGGCCTCAGCCCAGAATTCCGTTGGCTGGGCTTGGGGTGTTATACTGTCAGAAGACGTTGTGTGCTGTTGTGCGGGTCTATGTGTGCTTTGTTTTGTTGTTGCAGTGTGGTGAAGTTTGTGCGGATTGCTGTGTTATGAGTTTGTGGTTGTGTTTGGTTAGCATTTGAGAGGTGTATGGAGAGGGTGGAGTTGTTAGGGGGTTGGTTAGTTGGCATTCCTGTCTTGAAATGAGGCGCCACATTTTCGTATTTCTAATCAGGTGGGGTGTGTGGGCGTCTCTGTGTTTATGTCCAGCTCAGGGCTGTACGACACTCACGGTCCATTTCCAATATGGCATCAGTTCATATGCATAACCTTGCCCAAGTTTGGCAACCGGCTGCCTACGTGGCCCCTGTTTGTATGCGGGGCGGGCAGGCGTTTGTGCGTCCTTCGCAGTCTAGCCCAGAAAGCATTCCTAATCTAGTCGGAGGGCGGCATTGGTAAGCACGGGTTTACTCTCTCCATGTGTTGAGGCCTGCTTGGCATTTATCATCTTATTTGGTTGTTGATTCATTTTACCCTCCTACCCCCTTTGGTATGTTGCAATGCTAACGCTTGCACTTATGCCCAGGGGCGGCGTCTGCCTAGATTCACAGCTCTCATTAGTCCATGCCCCTGCCAATATCCACAGATTAATTAGTGTGGCCGTGGCAAGTGCTAATGTTCACCCAACTTTATACAGGTATGATCTATAGTAGCATTTATCGAGCGGGTACAGGTTGTTCGCTGAAAATTGGCTAGGGACGCTGGATTCTGTCCTTATGGGTGTCGCCTCTCTTATTGTAGTAAGAGTTTCTTTATTTGGTTCTAGATGTTGTCATTGTCGTTCTAGATTTGTTTGTTGGGAGTTGGCTAGGGACGCTGGATTCTGTCCTTATGGGTGTCGTTTGTGTCCTATTAGACATTGTGTCGTCTCTCTTGTTGTAGTAAGAGATTCGGTCCTAGATGTTGTTATTGTCGTCCTAGGTTTGTCATCCTTTTTATTGTGTTTCCCGTTTGGTGGTTTAGTTTTTTTCAGTTTGCATCTGTGATGTTGAAGAGCCAGGTTTTTATTAATTTTCTGAATTGTAGGTGGTCTTTGGTGTTTCTTATTTCTTTTGGGATGTTGTTCCAGGTTTTTGTGGCTAAGTGGGAGAAGGAGGAGCCCCCAAGTTTTTTCTTCAAGGAATGTTTTTTCTTCCAGACGGATTTCATTGCTTGATCTGAGGAGTCTCGTAGGCTTGTAGATTGTTAGTTTCTTTTGCAGGAATTCAGCTCCTTGTCCGCTGATTGCCCTGTGTGTTATGCACATTGTTTGGAAGGCGATCCGATGTTTGACTGGGAGCCAGATCAGTGTTTTTAGTGCCGGGGTGATGTGGTCTCTTCTGGATAGTTTGAGGAGGAGTCTGGCTGCTGCATTTTGGATCCATTGTGGTTTCTTCAGGAGGTATTCTGGTATCCTGAGATAGAGGCTGTTTGCATAGTCGATTCTTGACATGATTAGGGCGACGATTGTGAATGTTTTGTGGGTGAAGGAGAGGAGAGGTAAGATTCTTCTTGCCGTGTGAAGAAGGAAGAAGCATTTCTTGATTATTGCATTTATTTGTGGTTCTAAGGTTAGGGTGTTGTCCATCAGGACTCCCAGATTTTTTACTACCTTGGATGGAATTGGTGCGGCTCCCATTTCCATTGGCCATGAAATAGGTTCTCTTGACCTTTGGATATAATCATGATTTCTGTCTTACCTGCGTTGATTTTCAAGTTGTTGACATTCATCCAATTAAATACTTCTTTTAGACACTCGATTAGGGTTGAGTGATCGGCTTGATTGTCTTCGATTTTACAGATGATTTGAGTGTCATCTGCGTAGTTGTAGCATGTAATGTTGTATTTTTTGAAGATTCTGATTAGCGCAGTTTGGTAGATGTTGAAGTACATTGGTGATAGTGAGGACCCTTGTGGTACTCCACAGTTGTTGACTCGTGGTGTGGATTTGAAGGGCTTTAACCAAACAGTTTATGTTCTGTCTGCTAGGAAGGATTTAGTCCAGAGTAGTGCAGTGTCTGTTATGCCTATGTCTTCTAGTCTTTTGATTAGGGTGTCATGGCTGACTGTGTCAAAAGCTGCGGAGAGGTCGAGCAGAATCAGGGCTGAGGTTGTGTCGGAGTCCGCGTTTGTTTTTAGGTCATCGCAGATGGACAATAGTGCTGTTTCTGTTCCTCTTGCAGGTCTGAAGCTGACTTGTGCTTGGTCCAACAGGTGGGGTTTTTGTATGTGTTCTTGTGTTAATTTGTAGACGTAGGTTTCCAGGAGTTTTGCTGGGTAGGGAATGTTTGAGATCGGCCTGTAGTTGGAGAGGTCTTCTGCGTCCCCACTTGTGCTTTTCAAGAGTGGTTTGATATATGCTGATTTGAATGTTTTTGGTACGGTCCCTCTTGCTAGTGAGAGATTTAGGAGGTTTCTGTAGTATTCTGATGGTGTTCCTTGTGCGAGGATTGATTTGTAGATGTCAGGCGGGCATGGATCCATGGGTGAACCTGATTTCTTGCTGTGTTTCACCAGCAAGACGAAAGCCTCTGCCGATATTTTAGGAAAGTTTTAGAGTTTGTGGTGTGGTTCTGTGTTAGGTTTGGTTTGTTGGATGTTGTGGTCGGTTGGTTTATTTTGAATGTTTTGTAGGATGTTGTTGATTTTGTTCTTGAAGTGGTCTGCCAGGTCGTTGCAAAGTTTCTCAGAGGGGATTGGGGTGTTGTCGCAGCCTGGTGGGTTTCTTATTTCTTTGATGATGTTGAACATTTCTTTTTGTGAGTTTGTTGCATTGGTGATTCTGTCGTCATAATGCCTTCTCTTCGCCTTTTATATTTCCTTCTTGTATGTTCGGATTTGTTTCTGTAACAGTTTTGTCTTCTCTGGGATGTATTCTTTCCTCCATTCCAGCTCCATTTTCTTGTTGTCCTTTTTCATGGTGCTTAGTAGTGGTGTGAACCATTTTGCCATTGCTCTTTTTTTTGATGGGGTGAATGGTTTTTCCGGGGCAATCTTTTCGATTGTGTCGAGATGCATCCACTTGCTATGCATAATTGGCGATCAGGATCAAGGACAGTACTCATCATCATGATGCAAGGTGCAATTGCTCCACCAGCATTTCTGCAGTCTCCAGGTAGGCATGTGATTCCATGGCCACAATGAAAACCATTATTTACTACGCATTTAGAAGCGGCGGGTGGCATGGACTGTACTGCTGGACGAAAGAAGGCCATGTTACTCAATCCCATGGGGGTTGAAGGCCAAAGGATATTTGCCAGGTTGAAGCCTGAACCGGTCGATGGGGGTGGTGATGACATATTTTAAGAGGCCACCCGCAGGATCGGTCAGAGATTTAAAAATAGAGAAAATACTGTGCTGCATCGATTGAGGTTTTACAATAAGAAACAGGAGAGCACGGAGCCAGTAGATGACTGCGCCACCAGAATGCGAGAGATGGATTCGCTGTGCGGCTTTGGAGAGAATACGGAGACTATAATATGTGATATGTTAATTGTGCATACCAACTGCAGAAAAGTGCAGGACAAATTCATACTGTAAAAGGAATTACAATTGGATAAAGCTGTCCAGAGAGCCTGAGCAGCGGAAGAGACCTTGTGTAGGCACAAAGAAATGGTGGGAACTGCGCAGGCCACCCATGTACATGCGGTGCAATGGAAAGGGCAAAGAGACAAACGCAGACGTGAGATCAATCATGAAAGAGGAGGGAAGGGAGAACTTCTGAAATGACACGGATGTACCAGCACATGTCACTTGGTGAATGACAAAGACTGTCCCGCAAGGAGTAAAGAATGCTCAAACTGCAGGAGATATGGTGATATCGTAATAGCATGCAAATGGTGGGGAAAGAAAGTGACGTACATAGAGGGTGAGGTGGACATGAGTGGAGACGATGCATGCGAGGAAGATAGGCCTACGGTCATCATGGTGAACAGTTCAAGAGTGAGAAGAGAAAAGCCACATTGTCTGATGAAGGTGGATTGCAACGAAACTCGAGTGATGGCTGATTCGGGTCAGATTTAACAATCCTGACCATTCAAAGATACAAGGACATGGTGAGACAGCACAAAGTGGAAGTAAGGAGGACAAAACACAGATCCACTGTGTTTGGGGGAGCCTGAGTGAAACTATTGGGCTACATCAATGCAGGCATTGAATTTTAAGGCAGACAGACTACGACCAGAGTTTATTTTTCCAAAGAGGGTCCGGCAGTATTGGGGTGGGATGACCAGCACAAACTGAACATTAGGCTCGATCCCAGCATGGGTGATCAGGTACTCTTAATAAGAACCGGAGGAGCGTTGGTATCTAGAGATGAATTCCCCATCTTGTTTTTTGAGGTACCTGGGAAAATAAAGAACTATGCACACAAAACCCATCTGAGACCAAATGCTGTCCCAGTCAAGCACAAGGTGAGACCTGTGCCCGCAACTGCAAGAAGCACTCTGCAAGCCCAACTAGCCAAAATGGTTAATTGTTTCTGTGTTCATTCTTTGACTGTTTTCTTTTTGCCGAAAACATTTTGCCGAAAGAAATCATTGAATTTATTTTATGTAGGGGCGGGGGGGCCCATCCAGCTCCGCTATTCTTTATCCCAATACATCACCAATATTTTTTGATGTTTTTTTCGGCTAAAAATGTTCAGCCAAAAGTGCAGGGGAAACAAAACGAGGGATGAATGAACGTTGTACCGGTTAATTAAGGTACCATTGAAACGGTGGAGTCTTCCGAATGGTTGAGCCTGGTTGTACTCATAAAGAAACAGCAGTCGGACAACATCAGGTGTGCATTGACCTGACCAGTCTGAACATGGACGTAACAAAGGAAAGTTACATGCTACTCTGCATAAATGAACTAATACTCATGATGAAAGAGGCCCAGTTCTTTTCAAAACTAGAGATGACAGACACTTACCATAAGATAAGCTGGCACAAAGAGTCAAGACTGCTAACAGCTTTCATCACTCTGTTTGACACCTACCAATTCACCCGCATGCCCTTTGGGTTGTCATCAGCCTCTTCAGCATTCCCAAGAATGATGGACTCTCTCCTGTGCAACATAGGTAACATGTCATATTTTCCAGACAACATCTTTATCTATGCAGAAGATGCAGAGAGACTCATGCGGTCCTGAGGAAGGTACTTCTGAAACTTCAGGAGACAGGAGTACGCTAGAGGTATGAAAGGTGCAACATCAAAGTGAGTAAAGTGGAATGCCTGGGGTGTAAAACATCAAAGGAAGGTCAGTCCCAAGAAGAATATCCTACAAGCCATAGCTAAAGCCCCAGCCCAACCTCAAAGGATGAACTAAAATCCTTTCTAGGACTGGCAGAGTACTACGCAAAATGTGTACCCCAGCTCTAGGAAATCACTGCTCCATTGAGAGAGCTTGTGAGGAAAGGGACGGAATATTTGCATATATTAAGGAGCTCCTTAAGTTCAGGAAACTCCTCAAGACCTTCCTCTTCCCTTCCTCTTTCTCTCTCCCTCTCCCCTTCTAACCTCCTCTCTTTTTCTCTCTGCCTCAATCCTCCATATCTCCCTTAACTCTGTTCAGCTTTTTCTGATGGGTCGCCTGGCTCACCTCCAGAGCCTCACAGGTCCCAGGCTCCCCCGCCAGTCTTTGCACTTGCCTCCGAGCCGCTGCACTATGCTCAGCACTACTGCACTTTCAGCATACATTCCATGCGAAGGGAAACCTCTCTGCACTTAACCCAGAGCTCTGCTGGACAGAGCACACTTGTTCCCCCTCCCCACTGCCTTGCACCTCCGTCTGTACACTTGCATGACCTGAATTTACTAGACCTAGTAAGTTCTGTCTTGTCCCCCCCTTTGTCTCCCCTCCCTAATCTGGTTGCGCCTGAAACACTTCATGCGCTTGCAGTAGGAGAAATGCCGTCAGCCCTAGTACGCTAGTTACTTTTTTGTTAGATCATTTGGAAACCTCAAGGCCTAAGAATGACTACTCTATTCCCTTGCTCCCTTCCTGCCTTGCAGCGCATTGAAGCACTTCACTTGTGTATAAGCGCTGTACAAATAAACAATTACAATATGAATGGTGGCAGGGGCAGAAAGAAGCCTTTGAGGAAGTCAAAAAGAGAATAGTAAATGCCCCGTGTTTGAAACTGTTCAACCCATTATGGGAAACCTATATAACCAATGATGCCAGTGCATATGGGTTAGGAGCCACACTGACCCAGAAGAAAGGTGACACACATAGCATGTAGTAGCGTTTGCTTCCAAAGGACTGTCTGAGACAGAGAAGAACTCTACCACGGTGGAAAAATAAATGCTAGCATGTGTCTGCGCAGTGGAGTATTTGAGGACGTACATGTGAGGCACAATGTTTCATTTGGTCACAGACCATAAACCACTGATTCACATGTTAAGCCCCGGAGGCACGAAGACGTCCACTCCAAGACTAACACACATTGCAGCCAAATGGCAAGAGTATGCCTACGAAATAATTTACATAGCAGGTTTGAAGAATGCTCAAGCAGACTGCATGTCGTGTCTACCAGAACACAAAGAAACAGCAACCACAATCCTCAAAGATGAATGTGTGGTGGCATCGGTCAGTGACCTAAGAATCAGAGAATTACCGTAAATGAGTGAAAATCTTGGGATGGAAGAGTCGGCCAAAGATGTGACCCTGGCAAGAGTTACTGAATGGGCTCGAATTGGGTATCCGAGGGAAAGAACCATTACGGAAGGATTGAGGCCGTACGGGAAAGTAATTGAGGAGATTTATGAAGACGGCAGGTTGTTAATAAGAGGGGATCAAGTGGTACCGCCGCTGGGAATGAGAAAAGTAAATCTGTGCAGGGCACACTCTGGACATTTAGGTAGTAATATGACCAGACGAAGAGAGCAAGAGTCATATTGGTGGCCGTGGATGGATCAAGACATCAGAGTAATAATGGAAAGATGCCATGAATGCGTTAACAGTGATAATAGACTCAAAGTGCGGCAAGCTCCATTGATCCCCCCGGAGATTCCTGAGGGTGTGTGGCACAAGACAGGACTCAATTTCATTGGACCACTTGATGCAATGTCGGTTGACCGCAGGTATGGAGTGGTAATGATAGACTACCTAGCAAAGTGGGTAGATGCAGAATGTGTGCCCAATATCACCACGGCTACAGTCATAGAAGTGTTAAATGCTGTCTTTCAGAGGGAAGGCCTGCCAAAACAAATAGTGACTGACAACGGCATCCAGCTAGTATCGAAAGAAATGGAAACATGTTTGCTAAACCATAATATCAAGCAAATAAAAGCAAGTCTCTATCTTCCCCAGACCAACGGATTGGTAAAACGGACTAACAGGTTCATTAAAGGTGCCCTACAACTGCTTGCAGCCTCGGGGATGGACCCCTACAAAACCGTTAAGGAAGTGGTAGGTGCCCACTGCCTCACTCCAAATGCAACCACTAATGAGTCTCCTGTTCAAATTTTGAGAGGGAGGAGGGCCGCCTCCACACTGGTACCCCATGGTTAGCCATTGAGAGGCAGAATGAGACAGCCTACATGAAGGATGTGGTGAGGAAAATTCAAAAGTGCAAAGACCAGATGAAACTAAGGAGTGACACTCGCAGAGCAGTCCAATGAACAGAGGTGAATGAAGGTGATATGGTTCAAATAAAATTCCTACACAAGGGTCAAATAACAGAACCAAGGTACAGTCAACCCATAGAAGTAGTTAAAAAAAGGCATTAATCATGTGTGCACCCAAGATGGCAAAAAGTGACATTTAGAAAGAGTTGCAGTGTTCAGAAGGCGGCTCCTTGAGTCAAGAGAGTCATCCATGATAGAACTAGCACCACAGGAGCGAGAAGCCAACAGGGAACAGGAGAATGTCGGAAGAGAGGTCGAGGACAGTCAAGAGGTGATTCAGGAAATGAGCATAACAGGAGACATCACAAGGGATTTGAGAGACTTGCAAAGAGAAGGTGATATGTCAATATCATCCAGAGAAAGATCAGAAAGAGGAGAGCGCCTATCACCAAGGCTATCGCCGAGTGAGAATCATCCCCAACGAGAGAGGCGCAGACTGACGAATTACAAGGACTTCATGATGGTGTGGTCCCAAGGTGCTCGACAAAAGGAGATATGTGAGGAAGTAGTGTAGCGAGATAGTGGCGGCCGCCGGAAAACCTCACGGGACTTGCGCAGTGAAGACATTGTGAGCGCAAATAAGGGAGAACGCAATGACCCCGGCGCACCTCCTGGCTACAAGGCCTGAGCCGGACCCTAACTGGTTTGTTTGTTTGTTTATTTATTTGTTAAGTGCACCGAACCCGCGGGTATCTGGGCGCATTACAGGACTTGCAAAGGTTACATGTCCATAGATATACATTTGTAATAATGAAAAGCGACAAAAAGATATTTACAGGCAATATGGCATTCAACTGTTGGTGAACACAGTATAAGAGAAGTACACGACGCAGTCTATTTACAAGCAATCTTGAGGAACATTATTGACCAATTTATAGCAGAAAACGGGTACTGTGCAAAACTGAACCCAAGAGGACTTAAGAAAACAGACTTACGTGGTCAGACAGACTTACCATTTAACACTTACCAGATTTTAGTATGTTTCCTGAAACTTTGGAAGGTCTGGTTGATTCGCAGGTGAATAGCTAGAGCGTTCCAATAGTGGGCCACCTGAACAGGATAGCTAATGCCCCCAGCCCTTTTCAGGTTATATCTAGGCATTGATATACAGTGTGAATTTGTTGACCTTGAGGGGGGTGAAGATGATTTTTTGTTGATTTTCTCTCTTAGATACTGTGGGGCAGCATTGTTAAGGCATTTATAAGTGATAGAGACTATTTTGAGCTGGATCCTGTCCTTAATGGATAGTCATTTGTTATTCCTTCTGGCCTCAAAGATGCGTTGTCTCCTGGGGATATTTAACGCAGTTCTCAGAGCATTATTTTGTAGGGTCTGCAGTTTGTTCAGGATTTGTTTGTTCGCTCCTGCATAGAGGGCATTGCAATAATCCAGTTTGGATAGGATCAAAGCTCTCGCTAGTATGACGCAACTATTAGTGGATAAAAAAGGTTTGCACGGATGTATCAGCTTGCATGTATACGCTGTTGCAGAGGCTGTGGCGTTAAAGGAGAGTTCCGGGACTTTTTTTTTATTGTCCCTACGGTTCGGCCATGTGTTTTTAAGCATAACTCGGTAGATCGTAGAAAACTTTCCTATGGACCTTACCCGACTTTTCGTCCATTAACGCACTCGAAATCAGCCGCCATTTTATGATAATCCTATCATTTCCCCCCATCGCCCTGGCTCACCTGCTTTTGCGGCACTAAATCAAATCCCCCGCCCCTGAGCCTGACATCAGCAGACGCGTACCGCCCATTTCCCAATGCCAAAGCACGTTTCGTGTCAACAATCGCTGCGCCTCAGCTAATGAAGTGTCGCCATGGAAATGGCAGGACGCCTCTTTCCTCAATAAGTATAAACACACCGTTTCACAACACACAGCAGCAGATTTTCGATTCCATTCCTCTCTCTGTGTTACTTTGAGTATTCTGTGACTCGTTTCTGTGCTCTGGTCAGCTACCTTCGCCGCTTCTAGGCCTTGTGAACACCTGTACCATCTCTGTAAATTATTTTACTTTCTTTACCACACAATGGCTACAATAATGCCGTATATGTACGAGCCCGAGTACACCGAGGAAGAACTACTGGAAAGGCAAGCACGCGAAAACGATGGGGATTCGGACGGCAGTTGGGAGGACCAGTCAACGGATGAAGAGCCTAGACCATGTCGCATGGACGGCGTCTCCACCTGGTGCACGTGCAATCGGTGCGAGCTAATGCCAACTGAGGAGGAGAACTGCTGCTGCCGTGAAAATTCCGGGTGCTTGGCCTACATTTCAGAAGGCGAGCCAAGTCCGCAATGCATCACCGAGCTGCCAGAGTTCAGGGAAGCCTGCCTCTCACGGACCGTGTTGAGGATGATGATGGTGCTTATGCACGAACTTCGCGGCACTGTTCGTCCGCGTAATCCGAGTAACGAGTAAGTATACTCTGGTTTTGATGTCAGTGATGCCACTACTATGTCATGGTCGTCTCCCACATATAAAATTACATCTACATATCATTCGAATGCATGTAAACTGGTTCCATATTGTGCATTTTCTAGATAGAATTTTTTTCAAAGCAGAATGACATTTTTTACCTGAATCGACAGTGATAAGAAAGTTTTGTCATTTTAATACAGTTTGCATCTTTCATTTTCACAGGTGGTACAGGCTGGTGGCCTATCGTTGCTTCACTTGGTGGCTTCACGGGAGGCTCGGACACCGCGTTCGGAGAGTAATACCTGCTTGTGCGGTACTTGCCATTAGACAACATTTCCCCAGCGACAGTGGACAATACCGCGGATTTTCCCTGGATGTGCTGCAACCGGAACTTTACAATGTGTAATGTTTATTATTTATGTTCAATTGAAATTAAGATCTAAAATAAAACCCAACATATATTTTAACAATGGTTGTTTGGATTTTTTAAATGAATCTAGTGTGTCTCCATTGAATAGTCTTCCTGTGCCTTGTCTTGTCACACCACATGTCTCCGGCCAGCATCCTGCAGCCTGCCTCTTACATGCAGTTAGATGGCCTCTCCTTGGTGAGGCCCTGCGGCAAACGAGTCTTGTCTGCACGACCACTGCCCCAATCCACCCCCCCGCCCTATCAAAGGCAGTTCGCACCGGGGTACTTGCGCTGGCAAGTGGAGCTGTCAGGGAGCGATAAAGGCCAAGAGGTGCCAAAGACCATGTACACTTCAAAGTGGTCTATAGAGCATGGGTTGTTGTTCCCATGTCTACCTCCAGACCCCGTGTCTCCTGCCAAGCATCCCCCCTCACGCTGGACGGCCCCCTGCAATCCACATAAGTGTGTCTCCATTCACGAGTCTTCCTGTGTCTTGTCTGCACGACCACCGCCCCAATCCACCCCCCCGCCCTATCAAAGGCAGTTCGCACCGGGGTACTTGTGCTGGCAAGTGGAGCTGTCAGGGAGCGATAAAGGCCAAGAGGTGCCAAAGACCATGTACACTTCAAAGTGGTCTATAGAGCATGGGTTGTTGTTCCCATGTCTACCTCCAGACCCCGTGTCTCCTGCCAAGCATCCCCCCTCACGCTGGACGGCCCCCTGCAATCCACATAAGTGTGTCTCCATTCACAAGTCTTCCTGTGTCTTGTCTGCACGACCACCGCCCCAATCCACCCCCCCGCCCTATCAAAGGCAGTTCGCACCGGGGTACTTGTGCTGGCAAGTGGAGCTGTCAGGGAGCGATAAAGGCCAAGAGGTGCCAAAGACCATGTACACTTCAAAGTGGTCTATAGAGCATGGGTTGTTGTTCCCATGTCTACCTCCAGACCCCGTGTCTCCTGCCAAGCATCCCCCCTCACGCTGGACGGCCCCCTGCAAACCGCATAATGCCACGACATATACACGTCATTCATTCACAAACACACCCCTGTTTCGAATTCTTTATAACCCACTTCATATTTCTAATGAGAACTACTTTGCGCTTTGCTAGTCAACCCGTGAAGGTGCTGGTTATCTGCTCTTCGTCTCTGTGAACTTCCGTGACCACTTCGAGGAAACTCATCAGTTTGCAACCTGTGAACTGCTCCCTGTTCTACGACAAGAAACTACTCTGATCCCTGCATCTAACTGTTTGTTCGTCAAGGTAAGGCCATGTACCATAATCATTTTGCGTGCAATTTCTTTTCGTTCAAGACAGTACATGCAAGTAACTAGTCACATGTTCTGAGTTTAGTCAAATTATTTTTCAATTTTTTTAAAGTTATTCAAATACTTATCCGCATGTGAATAACGTGTATAGTTCCAAGAACCAAAACGAACCTTGCGTTGAACCTTTTATGTGTCATTTAATTTTTTAACACATTGGTATTCATAGAGAATTGTTGATCTTTACTTTTCAGAACTTTCCACAATGCCTGCCTGTTCCATTGGCGGTTGCCCTTCAAAGACCCATAATAAATCTGAAGGTATTATAATGCATGTTTTCCCTAAGACAATAGATCAGATAAGAGAATGGGTCCGATATTGCGGATATCCACCGTCTGAGCTTGAAAGTAGAGTCCTAGAAGTCTTTGCGGACAAGAGGGGTGATCGATACCGCATCTGCAGCAGGCACTTTAGCTCAGACATGTACTCCACATCATTGCTAATAAAGAAGAACACACCGCGAGCGAGGCGAAAATTGCTCGCAACCGCTATTCCCACTCTATTCGTCCACATCCCTCCACTGGTGGGTCAAGTTTATGTATTTATCTCTCGGCCTTGCGGTAGTGTGTAGCATTAGCTAACAATAATTTCCCCATTTATGTATCCACTCAATATGAAGGCGGAAGATTCTCCATCCGTGTCGTTATTGCAGTCATCAGCCACTTCAAGCGCCTATCGGGTAATCTTACTTGGCTATTCTGCCACTGACTTGTTTTAGGCATGTAAATCAATAGTTTTAATTTATCGTGTAATTATTTTACCTAATGGTACACCCTTGTACTCGTCCTCTAGTCTTTGTTTTCAGTTATAATTATTGTTATCCAAAATAATGCAAGTACTGTCTTTCAGGGAGATGCTGAGGAGTCCAACGTGTTGACGACTACCGTTGATGTCACTCAGATGCTCGAGGTACGTTTCAGGACAGTTCCATCGATGGAGATCATCAGATCTTGCATTCTTGTAGCGTGATTGTTACACACAATGTTTCTTTCGTTTTTAGCCATTGATATGTCCTTCTGTCGTCGCCCTCCTATGTGTCTTCTTTTTTCAATATTGTGTTCATTACTAATGAAAGTCCTATGTTTCAGGGAGACGATGGAGCATTAGTCCAAGAAGAAGGGGGAGCGTGCAGTTACGGGTCGGCGCAACAGCTTGCAGAAGTGTGCACCGCACTTACATCGTCCCTTGATGTTCTTATGCATTTCGAGGTATGGATACTGACAGTTCGATCAAGCGAAATCATATGACGTGATTACATCCGCTATACTTCCTTCTTTATTAACGCAAGTACTATGTTTCAGGGAGATGACGGAGCTTCTTCTACAAGAACATCACCCCTAGTAGTTGATGCAGATCTCTGGGTGGTGACACTTCCAACGATCGAGCAAATCGAATCATATTTACATATCCATTATTTATTTTAGACAACTGATCGTTTGTGCAGGTCTATTTAGATGAGCCGTTCACGCCTGCACAAAGTTTCTGTTCTTTTTATCAAAATAGAAAACCATACTAATGCAATTACTGTGTTTCAGGGAGTCACTGAAGCATCATCTTCAATAATATCATCAATGGAAGTCTATGAGGAGCCCGAGGTATGGATCTTGACAGTTCCATCTAACTAGATCAACAATGCGTGAATAATTGTCGTTTGAATGTTCTACACAAAGCGTCCATTCGTGTTTTGCTATTGAGATGTACGTGTGTATTGGTCCCCAAGTACATTTTGTGTTTTCGATATTATTATACATACTAATGAAAGTTCTATGTTTCAGGGAGTCGATGGAGCGTCAGTGCGTGATGGATGTGCTTATCAGGAAAATATAGTCGTTGCAGCGCAAGAGGAAGTGGAGACATGCACACACGAGTCGGAGCAACAGCGTCCGGATGTTGAAGTTCGAGGCAAGAAAGTTTCAAAGAAAAGAAAGCAAAAGAAGGTTAGTGTCCTGGTCACTATATTATGTTGTTTTTCACTGTTAATAGTTCAATACTGTAAGTTGTGTTTAAACTGAACATCCCTTTTCCAATCTGTCCTCTAGTTGCGAGTGGGTGTACGAACTAGATCTACACAGACAGTGAAGCGAACGAGAGATGTTGCTTGTCAAACCTTTTGGCAGGGACTTGAGACTGGAGATGCATCGTGCCAATGGGAAGAATATGAAGTGATTGACAACGGAGCTATACCACCACCAGCCATTGATAGTGGATGTCCTCCTGGTAGTTCGGATGCAGTCGGAGATCAATTCACAGAATCCACACCCGCGAAAACTAAGACCGCGAGAAAGTTGAAGAAATTGTTTTATTCACCCATCGCCGGAGAAGGAACAGATGTTGCAATGGAAGAGAATGAAGTGGACGACAATGAAACACCATCAATATCACTGAACATAGCGGAAGACGATATCAGAGATTCTACCTTTCATGTGAGTGACATGTCCTCAACGTTACAGGCCGAACCAGCTGGGATGCAGAGTGACAGTATAAGGAAAGAGGCCAAATTCATTGTATTCGATAGTTGTTTGATTGATATTATTATTCGGATGAAATGTGGGCATTCGGTTGGTGGGGAAGTATGTGGGGAGCCATTGAGTAATGTGACTCGTGCAATTCGAGGCACTAACCTTAAAATACATGCCACCTGTACAAAATATCATCCTTTCTCATGGTCTGCACAACCTATGCTGGGGCAACTGCCAGCAGGCAATCTACTTTGTGCAGCGGCTGCACTTTTTAGTGGTTCAAGTTTTAAAAAGTTAGAGTCTTTCTTTCAGTTTGTGGGAATCCATTTCATTGCGAAAACTCAGTTCTACAAATACCAAACCGATTATCTATTTCCAGCCATTAGCGAAGCTTGGAGAATGGAAAAAATGTCTATTGATAGTACATTCGCGGGCAAACGGTTCAGGCTAGCCGGTGATGGACAGTGCGACAGCCCAGGATTTTCAGCCAAGTACTGCACCTACCACTTTCAGGACATGGAAAGTAAGAAAATTGTGAGTTCGGTGGTCGTGCAGGTGTCACAAAGTACATCCTCAGTGGCCATGGAGAAAGTTGGCTTTGTAGCATCATTGCAAGAACTACAATCGCGGGGAATGGTGATCGACCTGATAGCCACGGACAGACACGTTTCAATTGCCAAGACAATGAGAGAACAGTACAAAAATATAAATCACCAATTTGACGTTTGGCATCTTGCAAAAACAATCAATAAAAAATTGTCGGCTGCAGGTAAAAAAAAAGATATGCAAGGTATTTCACAGTGGTCCAAGTCAATCAGCAACCATCTTTGGTGGAGCTCAAAAACATGTGGAGGGTCGTTGGAAATTCTACTGGAAAAATGGCGGTCAGTAATGCCACACTGTACAAACGTTCACCGATGGAACACAAACCAACATTTCCACAATTGTGAACATGGCCATTTGTCCACAGAGGAGGCACGGAAGAAGAAGTGGTTGATTCCTTCATCACCCACTCACAAAGCCATTGAAAAGATTGTATTTGATAAAACTATAACAAAAGCTTTGAGGGGACTCACGGAATTCTGCCACACAGGAGATTTGGAGGTGTTCCACAATATGTGCCTAAAGTACAGGCCAAAACGATTGCATTTTGGCATGGAGGGCATGATAAATCGGACTCTTCTAGCGGTCTTGACACATAACCATAATGTTGGCCGTCAACAAAGTAGGACGACCGGAACTTTAGGGACGCTTCGCTACAATAAGGCCTTCACTAAAAGAAGTAAACAATGGGTGATCAAACCAGTGTTTGAGGATATGCAATATGAGTTTATTGAGAGACTTATTGTTGACGTCCTAGATAGGCACATAAATGGAGTTGTGAACGAACCTGTGCAGGGGACAACTGCATTGCCACCCAACATTGCCTCTGTTCCATGTCCACCTAAAGAAGAGCTCATTGAGAAATACACATCACGGTTTAAATGATTGTAATTTGATTGTCTGTTCTCTCGAGTCTCCTCATGTCGCAGGCCCATTGAATATGTGTATCTATCCAACCTTGTTCATTTGCGCATTAAATTAAACCAAACAGTAATATAAATCATTTTTCAAAAAATATAGAATGTCTCTGTATTTATGGTTCTGTGGGGCTGCAAAGCACGCAGACAAAATGCAAAGATGGAGTGTAAATTTCAAGTCCTGTGAGATGGCCTTACACTGAATGTAGTTAACTAGGAATGTGCGCTCGTTCAAAGTGAAGGTCAGCTGCTTTGATTTTTTCTCGGGTGCCAGAATGGCCCACGACTCAGTATAAGGTTCTATTGTTATTTGACCTTGACAGGCCGGGACCACGTAAGAAACGATAATGAATATAATTTCAGAAACGAAAGCCATTTCATGTTCGTTCATTAGAAGAAATAACGTCGGCATAGAAGGAGTGGTATTTCGGGGCTGCCCTACGCACAGACACAATGGAAAATGCAAATATAATGTAAGTAACTCTTTAGATGAGTTTATACCGCAATTTAATTACTATACAGTAGCTTACCGCGCACTAGAACCGTCTCCTTTTACGGAAGCACCTCAAAACCTTCCTCTTTGCTTCTGCTTTCTCTCTCCCTCTCCCCTGCTACAACTGGTCCACTGTCTGCGATCTCGGTCCTGGGCCCTTCCACTCTCCACCTGCACTCCCTGTCAACCCCTGCACTGGGGGACTGTCTCAGTATCCTACAGCCCCCCCTTGACGTATAAAACCCAGTTGCACTGTCCTAGCTATGAAATAATTTCCCGACCTAATATATAAAATGAATAATTTTAATAAAGATCTGATGGTGAGACTAATTTCATTTTTTATGTTTTTCAAACAGGTACTTCATCCATTATTGTCTGTGTCACGAGTACCAGACACCGGCGGATGGCTTCTATAATCGCCAATTGCTTCTCCGCGTGAACAACGTTAGCACCCTGACCATTTTGTGGGACGATCGGCAAGTACAAGTATGCCCTTACGCGGTACTAACGGCTAGATGCAACATACAGACCGTTGTGGTGGCCTAGTGCCTCGTTGTTGGAACAGCCATGCGATTATCAGTGCGACCGAAGAGCTTATTTTATCGTAAACCAACACCCTGTGTACTGCACACGAACATCGCTTGCCTCAAGACGAACTATTTTGGATCGAGAGCAAAGAAAAATGCAAATCGCTGAATATTCTCTAAAAATTTGATGTCCAATAAATGTACTTTGCCAAATGTACAATCTTGCAGTTTGCTTTTAAACCACAGTTTCATATTCCGAATTGTGGCGCTGTATTGTGAGATGATCTAAGACCCTGTGTACAGCAAAGGAACATCGCGTGCCTCAAAACGAACTTTTTGGAACGTGAGCAAATAAAAATGAAAATCGCTGAATATTCTCTAAACATTTGATGTCAAATAAATTTACTTTACCAAATTTACAATCTTGCAGTTTGATTTAAAAGTACAGTTTCATATTCCGAATTGTGGCGCGCTGTGTTGTGAGCTGATCTGTGTTGATTTCCGGGTTCTGTGTGGAGTCGCGTAGAAGACGCCTGGGCGCGTTTGCCTACGCAGCACAGTCACGTCACGGATAGAGGCGGGGAATATGAATGTTTTGATAAAGTCTGTTTCAGGGGCGGGGGATTTGATTTAGTGCCGCAAAAGCAGGTGAGCCAGGGCGATGGGGGGAAATGATAGGATTATCAGAAAATGGCGGCTGATTTCGAGTGCGTTAATGGACGAAAAGTCGGGTAAGGTCCATAGGAAAGTTTTCTACGATCTACCGAGTTATGCTTAAAAACACATGGCCGAACCGTAGGGACAATAAAAAAAAAGTCCCGGAACTCTCCTTTAACTTGTTTAACCATGTTTAAAGCTGAATCCAAGTAGAAACCTAGGGGTTTAGTTTCCTTGGAAACATTGATGTTAATGCCATCAATGTTGAAGGAGGTATATTGGCTACCTAGTTTGTTAAGGTTGGCCAGTAATCCTAAAATCAGGATTTCAGTTTTATCATCATTCAGTCAGAGGCCATGGGCTGCCACCCATGCCTGAATGATTGCGTAAATTTGATTTACTAGAGCCAGGTCTGTCCCATAATTACCTGAGAGGGGTAGGAGTATCTGGGTGTCATCTGCATAGTCAGTGTAGGTGACACCCAGATGGTACAGATCATCGAACAGAGGCTTTGTAAATATATTGTACATGGTGGGTGAGACGCACAAGCCTTGTGGTACACCACATGTGATAGGAGAGGGGTCGGCTGCAGCTGACAGGGAGAAGACTCTCATTGACCTATTGTTGAGAAAGGATTAGATCTAATTAGTGGCTTCTTGGGAAAGGTTAGCAGCCGTAGACAAGTGTTTGCAAAGTACTCTGTGATCTACCAAATCAGGTCTATAATTAGTAGTGGTTCACATTGTCTGTTATCTTTCAGTTGTTCAATTTGCATTTTCAAATCTATTAAGGCAGTTTCTGTGCCATGAAGTGGTCTGAAACCCGATGGTCTTAGTCCTAAAAGGTTATTAGTCTCAAGATACCGCCGTATCTGGAGATATGCCGCTTTGTCGATGATTTTGAGTAAGAATAGGACAGTAGTGATTGGCCTGTAGTTAGTTGGAATGGACGGGTCCAGTGAAGCTTTCTTTAGCAGTGGTAGTACCCATGCATCCTTAAGACTGGTTGGGACGTTGCATGTCCGGAATGAGGCATTTATTAATTTGGTAATAAATGGTGCGAGTTCTCTGTGGTGTTCCCACTTAGATTAACAAAGGACTTCAAGAGCAGTGAAGCAACTGCCTTATGTACATAAGTCAATTACGTGATTGTGATTAAACAAGTCAGTCCAAACATCGTGTTGTGTTTTATTTGAAGCCACAACAGGTCCTTTCACTTAAAACTGTCAATTGCATTGAGGGGACCGATCACGTTTGCCCTTAAGTGCAAACGGGTCCCCTGCATGCAGTCGTAGTCATTTTCCCTCTGAGGTGCAAAATAAGGGTGTAAATGCAAGTGTAATCGTCTGTACCCCTTAGTTTGTTCACTTTGTAGTGGAAATTAGGTAAATGCCACTTGCCATGTATGGATGGGAGGCAGTTGTGCAATGGATTTAGTTGGTGTAAAAAGCAGTCAGATTCCATAGAAATCCAAAGCATTGGCGTTAGCATGAAAATATAAAGCTGGCATAAACGCCTGTGCCTTTGGATGACGGAGAGGATGGAGGCTGCGGAAAGGCATTGTCGTCTGGTACCCCCTCTCTGCCATACAAATATCTGAAAACATGGCGTGGCAAGAAAAAAAAAAGTGTAAGACTTTTACACATTCATTTTCTGCATGCCTTTTATGCTTCGTCATATGAAAAAGCTCACCTGGTATGCGCCATAAACTTCCCGCTGGCTGTAACACACGTTAAGAACCTTTGACATTTGCATAAAGAAGCACAGAATTGCAACTTTATTGAAGCTGCCAGAGGGGGTCTTTCAGGGGACATGCCTCATTGCAGTGTCTGTTGCCTAAACCTTCAAACATAAGAACAGGATTGCCGTGAACAGAAGCAATTACGCAGGCCCTGACTTTTCGTCCTTCTCATGACAGCTCTGAAGGTCAGCAGGTCCCATATGAATGAGCCAGAATTTCGGGGGGTCTGGAGCCCAATTAGCCAATGGTGATGCGCCAGTGTGCACAGCAGTACCTCCGATTGTTTGGCGATACCACTGAGACCTCCAGATGCCTGGTTACAGTGACATCTACTGTTTGACATTACTTACACACGAATGGCGACAAAGGCTGTACCGCGGGGGGGGGGACACAGAAATTAATGCTCCCCAACGGGTTAGGTGTAAAAGGTCTGCGCATTTTCTCCAGCGTAAAAGAAGAGCCACCACCAGGTGCTGCCGGTGACAAATACACATTTAAAGAAATAACGACCGGCAAAAGATCTGATACCAAGGGGAATGTAGTGCTGCAAAACACAGAGGGTTTTCAAGAGGGCGCAGAGAGCGCACAAACTAGCTGATGGCAGAGACGTCGTTTGGGGGATCCCAGGGGTCGCAGCTGCGACCCCTGAGGTCTCCCTTGCTACCCCTGAGGTCTCCCTTGCTAACCCTGAGGTCTCCCTTGCTACCCCTGAGGTCTCCCTTGCTACCCCTTGCTACCCCTATGGTCTCCCTTGCTCCCTTGCATATCTGTAAGCCTCTGGGCTATGGCCAGCGCCACGTGGCTCTTTGCTTTTGGAGTGGCTGGCTTTCTTGTTCAAGGCTCTTAAAAAAACAGGGGGTTCCACAAGTGTAACACTTCGAGCAGTGACCCTAAATAAGAAAGAATAGGAATAACAAATAATTTGTCTTTCTGGAATTCTAAAAAATAATTGCTAGACTCAGTAAAGGTTTATTTGAGGCACACTTTAGGAGGTGAGTCACTGATTTAGTCTGTTCTTAAACACCTCAACTCAGCCTTTCATGCTTCTGAAGTCGATAAATGAGTACCAACACAGGTTGGGTGATGTTGTATGTATATTTGTTCTATATCGAGCGCTTATACAATAACACATCATTATCATTTGGCATTGGACGTCTGCTTACATTCACAGTAATTTGGAAATATGGTCCTATACACACTGATATTAACGATACATATGGCGATCCATTCTTGTATGGAATGTATATCACATTATAGTGACATCATAACTATATTTTTCATAGTGTATTTAGGAACAATGCTATGTGATGCCATTTCCTGTTTTGTTATGGGATGAAAGGTCGTGTTACATCGCTTCCCGCAATGTCACTTTGGGGTGGGGTCAAATGACATCACTTCCTGTGATGTCATTAGAGGCCAATGGTCTTGTGATGTCACCTCTGCTACCCCTGGTATTCTGGTGAAATGACATCCCTAGCAGCAAGCAGATATGATATTTTTTAAGGAACCTGGGATTGGTAACCCTAGGTCTCCTGGGGGCAACCAGACGTGGTCTCCCTCTCACTGTGCTTAGAGAGGCATCAGCTTCACCTCACTGATGATCCCCAACAAGGGTGAAACACGTGTATGGGGTTGCTGGTGGTACTCTCGTTCAGATTGGAATTGCCATTGTATTTCGGTGCTGGACTGCCCCTGGGCAGGACAAAGACTGATATGCAAATGGATATTTCCCATCTGTGAAAGGCACAGTGAGTAAAAGCAGTGGCTGCGAACTCTCAAGTGGTTAATAACCACTGAACAGGTTATCATGTCTGTTCTTGCGAGAGAGGGGCGCCCGCTACCTTTGTAAAACTATTTTTTAAGGAACCTGGGATTGGTAACCCTAGGTCTCCTGGGGGCAACCAGACGTGGTCTCCCTCTCACTGTGCTTAGAGAGGCATCAGCTTCACCTCACTGATGATCCCCAACAAGGGTGAAACACGTGTATGGGGTTGCTGGTGGTACTCTCGTTCAGATTGGAATTGCCATTGTATTTCGGTGCTGGACTGCCCCTGGGCAGGACAAAGACTGATATGCAAATGGATATTTCCCATCTGTGAAAGGCACAGTGAGTAAAAGCAGTGGCTGCGAACTCTCAAGTGGTTAATAACCACTGAACAGGTTATCATGTCTGTTCTTGCGAGAGAGGGGCGCCCGCTACCTTTGTAAAACAGATATGATATGATATGTCGTTTATAATGCGCCTATACACAAGTGTTTCAAGGCGCAAGACAAACACATCCTTCAAACTGATTAATTTGAATACTTATGCAGCGCATTGTATTTTTGCCAGGGCCTGCTGGTTGATCCTTAACCACTGGGCCAGGAAGGGACCATGTGACATGGTCATGGGTTTGATTTCTTAAGGCGGGGGGGGTAGGGACCCTCTTTATCTGGGGCAGCCAGTCTACCAGGGCAACACCACAGCCAGGCCTACCCAGAGGTGGTGTGGGGGATTTCAGTGGCACCCCTGTCCCTGGCTCTGTCTCAGTGAGGGGTATGGCTGACGTCAGAGAGGAAGTTAATGAGGACCAAAACACCAGGCAGGAGTTTGAAACAAGTGGGAGGACTTGGAGGAGACGTTAGAGTGTTTGCAGAGACCGGAGGTAAAGGTTTGTGGGAGAGAAAGGTGTACTAATTGGGTTTCAGTGGGAGTCTGGTTGGAGGTCATTTCAGAGGTAGCATAGGAGGTGGGTAGAGAGTAAGTAAGAGAAAGAGAAGAGAGGGAAGTGAGAGGCAGGAAGGTGTGAGGTTGAGTGAGATCTGGTGGTAAGTGAATATGGAGGAAGCTGGAAAGTGGAGACAGGAGAAGAGAGACAGTGTGACAAGGCCCCTTTTGACCCTTCTCGAAGACCTGGGTGTCCAATTTACCAATTATGCAGACGACACCCAGGTCATAATCAAACTTTCAGGATGTCACACACGTGTCACGAATGCTATCAATTCCATCTATCACACCATTCAAGCTTGGATGGTGACCAATTCACATGCAGGGACAACTGAATTACTTATCATCGCCACAAGGCACAAGCTCAAGAAACTTGGCCTTCACTATGATACTTTTATCGTAGCCAATAATAAAATCAAGGTGACGAGATCAGTAAAGACTTTGGGCATAACTCTGGATGCAAAATTATCCATGAAGCAGCAGGTTTCACAGGTAAAAGCTTCATGCAGCTACATCTCAAAACTACTCAATCACATTCGCCCCTACATTTCACTGTAAAATAGGTCCCTTCTTGCAACTGCACTGGTTAATTCACGACTTGATTACGGCAACAGCTTTCTGGCGGGCAACACCAAGTCCAATCTTCATGCTTTACAGCGGCTATGACAGGCTGACTCAGAGTCTGCCAATCCGGAAACAAAGGAGCTGGTGAGCTTACCAGCTCTCTTGTTTCCGGACCGGCAAACTCCTAATGAGGCCCGATGTGTCTTAGGCTGGTTGGAAACTTCACTGGCTCCCAATAAAACAGTGTGTTACGTAAAAGCTTCGTACCCTCACCTTTAGATGTTGCAACTCTGATGCGCCTCTCTATCTCTTCAATTGATTGACCTTCCATAGTGCAGATTGCAAAGTGCCTTCCTTTGACACCACCAAGCTTCTATGACCTAGATTCAAACTCTCAGGCTTTGGAGGGACCATGTTTGATGTACAAGCTCCCTTGGCATGAAACAAAATACCCACCCAACTACGACAGGCCAGGTCCATCGTAGAGTTTAAAAAGGGAATCAAGACCCACCTCTTTAAAGTGATCACTCCTTTTTTCTTTTCTATGTCTGTAATTCCCCCTTGTGAATTTGTAATTGTTCTGTTACTTGTGCACATCGAGGCCCATGGGCGATTTAGCGCTATATAAAAATAAAATTAAATCAAATCAAGCAGATGGAGTGTAGAGGAGAGAGATCAGGTGGTAGCTGTTGGGTCGAGACAGAAGAAGCGGGAGAGATTGATAAGCACAGAAGATGAAATTGGGATGATGGAACAAGAGACACAAAAGCGGCTGCAGAAGAGAGTAGACAGGCCTAGGGAGAGGAAAATAAGGAGAAGCACAAGAGATGATCACCTGGCAGAAAAGCGTGCCAGGGCAAAGTACCCCACTATATAACCTACTAAGTCCCTGAGGGAGTCAGAGAAATAAGGCCACACTCTTTAAGCCCTCAAAAGGATAAAGACAGACCAGACGGTAGGGGATAGCCTGGCTTTAGTGAATCATACTTACAATCAGACCTGCTGGAGTAGGGAGTCTAGGCATGTATAGGGACCCCTCCTAGACTGTGAGCCATTTGCACGTTAAGCCATTACTGTAAGAAAAACTGAAAACATATTGGTTGTCTCTTGTGGCTGACTGAGAACCTCGATATGCCATCTGCCCTCCGCAGACCAGCTGAAAAAGAAAAGATTTTATTAAGCAATTGCAACAAGAAGAATTGTTAGAACAACTTAACTGCAGATGGGTGACAATCCTGAGTTTTTAATCGGACACGTTACCCCAAAGATCACACGGTAGCCAAATTATGTTTTGCCCCGAAAGGGAACTAGATTTTGGAGATGGTAAACTGACACATGTTGGTATTCTATATGTGCTTTTACTCATATTTAGATGTTCCCCTGCACGGTACCAACCAGTGAAGTCGTGCACAGCTGGCCTATCCCTCCCTCAAGGAAGTCACAAAAAGGAACTGCTAATGCAGGCATTCAAACTAACACCCCATTTCAACCGTACAATACTCTCTGTGGTTACTCATAGGAGTTAGCTCATAGGGAACGCAATCCTTATATATGATCTATGGCAGGCCTCCTTCCCCATCTCATAACCACCATTGCACATGTTACTTTTCTGATCATACACTCCAGGTATTCCTGCAGTATAAATGGCCTTGCACTGGTTCCATTCAGCTCCAGCTCTGTGTAACCACTTCCACATCTAACACTTACTAAAGGTAGCTGCAGATAGACACAATTACTTTCAACTAAGAACTGTAGGGTATCTCAGTCCCATTGCTTTTTAGATGTCTGCCGGCTTATGTTTGAGGGCCTTCATGCTCCAGTGTCGCTTTGATCAATGGGCGATGCGCTCTTACTGTCGTAGCGTTCCCATGCACCAAGGAGCATGCACATTCACAGAGGTAGGGTCCACCTGCCATATCCACATCATGCCTGAGTCATGCCTAAGGCTAGTGAGCCTGATCCATTGGCCCACCTTTCAACTACATTAACCCACAGGCCTCCACACCCCACAGAATTAGCCATGCCTAGCTCACCACTTATCCAGGCAGGGAATGCCACATCACAGAACCTTGCCACAGTTGGCCGATTTGATATTACCAGTCTTCACTTTTATCAGGGACCACTGGTGATGCAGCAGCCCGTTATTGTACACTTGCTGGGCTTCCATGCCCACTTGACCAAACTCTGGAGACCTGGTGCTCTCCTAACACACAGGTCTGCTTTCCCTGACTTCTGGTGGCACGCCTGGTCCAGGGGTGAGCAGTCTGATGCTCCTTCCTGGGCACTTTTGAGCCTGCCCCTCTGACATAGGAGTGGCCAGCTAATGACCTCTGGTTGGCCTCATGCTCCTCTCCATGTGAGTCACTGAGACATCCCCGGACCGCTCCTCAACTGTGGCGAGGAAACAGTCACTGTGCCTCTTCCCGCAGCACCCCCATTATAGCCCGAGTTAAACTGCTCAACAACATCATGGCCTTGCCAGTTCCCCTCCGCCTCACCCAGACCTCTGGTGTTTCCCCTATACCCCAGGCTCCACCCAGGCTTCCCTGTAGCCTATGACATTGCCCATACGCGGAATTCCCTCTATGCATGTTTTGGTCAGCCTCTCATTTGTAAAGACGATAGCAACCCAAAACCCGAACGATAAAAATAATCCAAGAGATCAAATAATCACTGTACCTCGTTGCCACGAAAAACAAGGTTTATTACACACAAAAAGGTTTCAGATGGTCCCATAGAACCGAATTAGGGCAGAGCTAGTCACACCCCAATTAG